>NC_082683.1:42712996-43023541 GCF_949987515.2 Delphinus delphis
TCTTTTCAAGAAAGCCTTTGCTATTCTTTATCTTTTGTACCATTTTGTCTTTGTATTGTTTTTTGTTTTTTGGGTTTTTTTGTTTTTTGGGGGGGTCGCACTGCATGGCCTGCAAGATCTTTAGTTCCCCAACCCGGGATTGAACGCATGGCCCCAGCAGTGGAAGTGTGGAGTCCTAACCGCTGAACCACCAGGGAATTCCCTGTATTTGTATTTTAGAATCAGCTTGTCAGATTCCCCAAAATGTGTTTTGGACTTTTGATTTGCATTGCATTTAATCTATAGATCAATTCAAATATTGTTATAGTATTGAATCTTCCAACCCGTGAAACAGTATTTCTGTTTATTTATGTCTTCTTTGATTTATTATAATAATGCCTTTAAAATACAGTTTTTAAAAATTTGAATAATCTCACACAAAAAAGTTGCAAATACAGTACAAAGAACTTTGACCCCCGCCCCAGAACTATTTGAAAGTAAGTTGTTAAATGGATGTCCCATCACCCCTGAATGTTTTATTATTATATATTTCCTGCAAACAAGGAAGTTTTCCTGTATACACACTATGCAACCATTAAAATCAGGAAATTAACATTGATGCATTAATACCATCTAATCCTTAGACTCTATTCAGGTTTTGCCAGTTGTCCCAATAATGTCCTTTATAGAAAGAGAATCTGGTTCAGAATCACATTTTGCATTTAGCTGTCATGTCTCTGTAGTCTCCTTCAGTCTGGAACAGTTCCTCAGTCTTTCCTTGACTTTTATGTCCTTGACACTTTTAAAGATTATAGGCTAATTAATTATTTTGTAGAATGTCGCTCACTTTGTTTTTTCCTGATGTTTCTTCATGATTCAGATTATATATCTGGCCCGAATATCACAGAAGTGATTCTGTGTTTTTATCACAGAATTTTAATTTGTCCCATAACTGATGACATTTACTGTGATAACCTGATTGAGATGGTATCTGCCAGACTTTTGTTATTAAATTTTGTCTTTTTCCCTTCTTAATATTTTGTGGGGAGGTATTTTGAAGCTATGCTGAATCCCATTCCTCAACAAACTTTCAATTTATGTGTATCAGTAGTAACTCATGGTTTCCTGTTTTACTTAATGGATTATAATTCTTTACTATCATTATTTATTTTAATGCTCAAATTGTCCTTGATTTGGCCCGTAGGATTTTCTTTAAGCTGACTTCTGTGTTCTCTTGACATGTTCCTATCATTCTCGAAGTATTTTCTTCCTTACTTTCTGGCACAAAAAAGATGTTCCAGACTAATTTTCTATCTTCCCTGTCCTAGTCCCGGAATCAACCATTTTTCCAAGGAGCCTTAGTTCCTCTTAATGGAGAATAGTATTTAGAATCAATACCTGCTGCTAGGTGTACTTATTGCTGTTGGCTGTCATGGTGCCCAGGCCCTCTCAGAGCTAGGAAACGTATGAATGTAATATACATGTGTACATAAATGTGTATTCATGTCCATATTTCCATATGTATTTATTTACATAAATATTGAAAACCATGAGTTCATACTGATACCTCTATTTCCAATCAAACATCACAAAAATCATTCTGGTTTTCTCCCTTATCACTTTTCTAACTATTAATATTTTCCAACAGTGAGAAACCCTTTATATATATTTACTCATTTGATCAATCCTTCTGTATGTAATTAAGTTTCCCATCATCACCCACTTCCTTGTGTGCATGTCACCCTCATTACACTCAGCCTGGTAAACCTTGTGCCAGGCTGACCCCGCCCCCGACAATGTGGACTCCTTCCTCACCTTTCTTGGGCTCTGACTCTCCATGCTGCACTTTTCCACTGTATAGTTTCCCTCTTCATCCTGCTGGCTTTGATACCCCATGCCAGGTTGTCCCTTGGCTTGATGTATGCCCTCCATGTGTTGCTCAGGCTCTGATGTCCTGAGTTGACCCATTTGGTACAATACTTTTAACTAAAACACAGAGCTCATTTGATTTTTCCCTTCTAATGCCCCCTTTCTGTTCCAGAGTTCAGTCTAAGATCCCATATTGCATTTAGTTATGAGAGTTCCTTGTTCTTTTCTTGTCTTTCGTGACTTTGACATTTTTGATGAGTATTAGTTATTTTGTAGATTGTCTCTCAGTTTAGGTTTATCTGATGTTTTCTCATGATTAGATTGAGATTATGTGTTTTTTGGCAAGAATACTACAGAAGTGATGCCGTTTCCTTCTCAGTGGGTCATATTGTGGGGGGGATGGTATGCATCAAGACATTTGTTACTGGTGATGTTAACCTTGATCCCTGGATTAAGGTGGTGTCTGCCAGACATCTCCATCATGAAAGTACTGTTCTTCCCTTCATAGTTGATAAATATATTGGGGGAGATAACTTTGAGACTCTGCTAATATCCTGTTTCTCCTCAAACTTTTGCCCACTGTTTTTAGCTATCAGTATGCCATTGGTGGATCTTGCCTTCAGTAATTATTGCTGCCGCGTTTGTCTAAAGGTGATTTAAAAATTTCTTTCATCCCTATAATACTTATGAATTGTAACTCTTCTGAAGAAAGAGCTGTGCCTTCTTCCCTATTTATTTACTTATTCAAGTAATTTATTTATATCAATATTGCACTCTTAGATATTTATTTTATTCTATGAATTATAATTCAGTACTATCAGTTATTCTGTTGCTCACATTCTTTAGGCTTTGGTTATTGGAACTCCTTCAGGTTGGCTCCTGTTTCCTTTTGACGTGCCCCCATTCTTTTTCAGTCACTTCCTATGTATGTATGTATCTGTCTAACTATCTAAAACCCTGAGTCCATATTGATACCTCCAATTCTAGTCCAACACCACATGGCTCATTCTAGCCTTCTCCCTTTCCTTATTTGTAATTTTTTTCCCTCGGACGGTGAGAAACCTGGTTCTCATAATCTACAATATATTCACTTGTTTGTAGTTACAGAATTGCTAAACTATACTCCTATGAAAACCAGATTTACAGTATTTGCGCAGTTTTTGTACAGTGTTTGTGTATGGTTATGTTTTGGTTTAGCCTTGCATTATCTAGTTAGAATACTGTTTTCAAAGTTAGTTGGGTTTAGTTTTTTCTTCCTCATACCCTTCTTTGTGATTGTCTTATTCATTTGTAATACAGTTAGATTAATTTGTTACTATTTATATTCTGTTCTGGGTTCCCCCTCTCCATCCTGGTTTGATTTAAAATTATTTATTTAGGGGGAGAATGTATGAAATGTTACTATGGTTCTAAAGAGTCTGAGTATATACAAAACAATAAATTCAGAGCAGTGTTGCTACCTCTGTATCCCTACTAACTCATTCCTGTTTTCCCTGATTTCCATCCTTTCCCACTGTGCTTTGTAGGTAACCAGTCTCTTTAGTTTATAGTTCATCCTTCTTCTATTTATTTTGCACAAACAAGCAGATGCATGTATATTTTCTTATATCCTCCTCTTTCTTCTTTTTTTCATTTAATAGTGTATCTGAAAAATCACTCAAAAGTGATCTTCCTTGTTCTCTTTTTTACACCTGCATTGTACTCCATGGTTTATTCAACCACCTTCCTCTGTCTGAATATTGAGGCTCTTTCCAATATTTTGTAATTATAAGCAATGCTACAGTGAATAACCTTGTTCATGTGTATTTTTATATTGTTGGATGTTGCTTGATTTTTTGCATACTCAACCAACCTTGTATTTCTGGAATACACTGAACTTCGACTTGACGTATTACAGTTTTATAAAGGACTTTTGCATGTATTTTATTGCATTAGAATTGCCTTAAATTCTTTTCTCTCATAATAGTCTTGTCAGGTTAATATCCAAGTTATGTTGACCTTACAAGAGCTGGGGAGTATTCTTCTTTTTCGATTCTCTGGAATATTTTGTGTTAGATTGGCATTATTTCTTCCTTAAATGTTTGACAGAGTGCTCTGGTGAAACTTCCTGGGCCTGGAGTTTTCTTAGTGGGATGATTTTTCAATTATTTTTATATAGAGTATTTTTGTTCTACCAAGGGCACTTTCCTGTGGTCTTATCTAATAGTTACAGAACTATCCAAATTTTAAAATTTCTTCTTGTGGAAGTTTTGGTAGGCTGTAAAGAAAATTTTCCATTTAATTAAAATTTTCATTTCTATCATCATGGAGTTATTCATAACATTCTCTTATAAACTTCTGAAAGTGTGCATCTATTGTGATGTCCTCTTTCTCATTTATGATGTTAATGACCTGAGTCACCTCCTTCTATCAGTCTTGCTAGAAGTTCATCAATTTCATTAGTTATTTCAGGTAACCAACTTTAGGCTTTATTGATCTATCTTATTGTTTGCTCTCTACTTGATTGATTTATGTTCCTTATCATTTCCTTTCTACTTATTTCGAATTTAATTTCCTGTTATTTCAACCTTTTTGCTTTTCTAAATGTATGCATTTAAGGCTATAAATTTCACTTTATGCACTGCTTTAAACTGCATCCAACAGTTTTCAATATGTCATGTTTTCATTTATGCAGTTTCAAATATTTTCTGATTTCTAGTGAGATATTTTTCTTTGACCAATAGATTATTTAGTGGTTTTTAAAAACTTTTTTCCAAATACCTGAGTATTTTCTAATTTATATTCTTATAGCTGATTTCTAGCTTACATTTTCACTGTTAATATACTGTGTGTGATTTAACTCCTTTGAAATTTGTTAAGACTTCTTTAGGGTCCATTATGTGGTCAATTTTTTGAAATAGTCTGTGTGTGCTAGAAAAGAACATCTCTTTTACACTTTGTGTGCACAGAGTTCTATATATGCCCATTGGATCAAGTTTATTCATCAGGAATTGTTCAGATCTTCTAGGTTCTTACTTATTTTTCTGTCTGCTTGATCTATTGGTTAATAAGAGAGATGTGTTAAAAACATGTATGTATATATTTCATGTTATTTTAGTTACATATAAATTTATATCTTCCTGATTAATTGAACACTTGTATTTACAAAGTGAGCCTCTTGAAGACTTTTTGTGATAATGTCTATTTTATGTGATTTAAATAACATCACCTTTTGGGAGTTAGTGTTTCTATGGTATATCTTTTTCTATACTCTTATTTTCAATACTTCTGTACCCTTATATTTAATAAGTATCTCTTGTAAGCATCATATAAAATCTTGTTTAAAAACCTTTCTTTTTTAGTTGGAGCATTTAGTTCATTTACATTTAATTTAATTATTGATGTTTTTAGGCTTAAAAATTTACCATTTTACCATCTTTCCTTTTTGTCTTACATATTTTGTTTCTTTTTTCTCCTTTTTGTCAATTATTGGATTATTTTTTATTATTGGATTGTAAAATTTTATTATTTTGGAAGTTAAACACTTAAAAAAAAAAACCCTTTCAGTGATTACTCTAAAAATTATGACAAAATCCTTCCATTGTCAAAATCAAATGTTAGTTGGTAATTTTCTTTCCAAACAATGTAAGAACCTTAGAATTCTTTGACTCCATTTCCCCTTTCCCAGTCTATTTGCAGTTGTTTTGCATTTAATTTTGTATGCATTTATTTAAAACCTCACAAGATATTATCATTTTATGTAGTCAATATTCACTTAGTTTTACTCATGTACTTATCATTTTTGTTACTCTACATTTTTCCTGCTTCTACCACTTTCCATTAGACATTATTCTCTATGCATGGAGAATACCTTTACAAATTTTCTTTAATAAATATATGCTGATGACAAATTCTCTGATTTTTGTTTGTCTGAAAATGACTTTATTTCATCTTAATTCCTGAAAGGTATTTTTCATTAAATTCTAGATTGGAAGTTATTTTCTTTTAGCCATTAAGTATAGTACTGTCTTGTCTTCCGGTCCCCACTGTTTCTTTTGTGACCTAGGACAATTTAATTGTTGCTTTTTTGAAAGTAATCTGTCCTCCTTTCTCTCTCTGTTCCCCACCCCCCACCTCCACCGCAACTATTTTTAAGATATTTCCTCTATCTTTGGTTTGCAGTAAGTTTTGCTGGGATGTGCCTATCTGTGGGGTTTTGTTTGTTTGTTTTTGATTTATTCTGCTTAGAATTCTTAGGACTTCTGAAATCTGTGGCTTAATGTCTTTCATCTGTTTTGAAAAATTCTTAGCCAGATAGTGTTTCTATTCCATTCTCTCTTTTGTCTCTTTTTGGTATTCCAATCACATGCACATTACACCCTCTTACTCTCTATGTTGCTCTCCCTTTCTTCTATATTTTCTATCTCTTTGACTCATTGTCTTTTGTTCTGAAGAGTTTCTTCTGATCTCTCTTCCAGTTCTCTCACGGTTTCTTAGTTGATTTAATCTGCTGTAAGACTCATCCATTGAGTTCTTAATTTTGCTTATTATGTTTTTCAATTTTACAATTTATATTCAATTATTTAAAAAATGTATATCATTTATAAAATGGTTTCTAAGTCTCTGTCAAAGTTTCCAGTCTTTTGTTGAATGTATTAAGCATAGTTACTTTTAAAGTGCGGGATTGTTTGTTCAGCTATCTGGAGCTCTTGTTCTTCTGTTTCTATTGTCATGTGATTCTCATTTATGTGTGCTTGTCTCCTTGTATATCTTTGGTTATCTTTGCTTATGTGCTAGACATTGTATTTAAAATTGTTTTTAGAAATAATTTGGCAGCTGAGATTATGTTATCTTTCTACAGAAAAGACTTCCATTTGCTTTTGCTAGCTAGGTGCTTAGAGTCACTAAAAACCTGGGGGAGTTTTAACCCATTTCAGGCATCAAGATTTTTCTGGCCACCCACATGACTGAGCAATTATTTTAATTGTTTTATTCTTAATTCCAAGGTGCAGCCCTTTGAGGTCCCAATCAAAACTTGAGCTATTTGCCAGAGCCACCACTCTTGGTGGGCCCTGGTCTCCAATTTTTGGCCTGATAAGACTTTTTTTTCTTTTCATAGAGTTTATTTTTTAGAGTAATTTTAAGTTCACAGAAGAATTGAGAGTTCCCATATGCCCCCTGCCCACACATACTGACAAGGCTTTTAAGAAATTGCTCAATCTACAACTTCTCTCCTGGAATGTACAATGCCTCCAGGAGGAAAGTGGCCCTATATACCATCTTCTAGATGTTTGTCTTTTCCTAGATTTTGGCCTGTTAATTCTTTACTACCTTGTTGTTTTCTGATGCCTTCAAAACAGTTATTTTTAATAATTATTTTAGCTTTTCTGATTATTCTCAGTGGGAAGGTAGCCTGCTATTATTGAACACATTTATTCCCTTTGATATAAATGGCTGTATTTTTGGAAAGGATAGAAAGATAAATCTATTGAGGAAATGGCACAACCAGAAACCTTTTCTATTAGCATCATGGTTTAAAATTTTTGCTTCCAAATATGGAGATATATTGTAGAAATTAAGGTTTTAATTTTTATAAACTTTTATTCCAGCTCGTGATGCTGATGAGCGAGAGAAGTGGATCCATGCCTTAGAAGAAACTATTCTTCGACATACTCTTCAGCTTCAAGTAAGAGTCTTTACATGGCTTCTGGATAGTTCATTAGGGTCTTTTGTTGTTGTTGTTTTCTTTTTTTTTTTTTAAATAACTGATAGGATGTAAGGAAAACTTTTAATTTCTGAGTTGTTTATTTTTGCCTTTACAGTGTTATAATATATAGTAAAGTTATAGTCATTTTCTTCTGCTTAAAATACTGATTTTTGTCTAGAAACAAGACAGTGCAAGGCAATGTTGAAAGTGAAATGCTATGTTAAAATTAAAATGTGCCAAGTTCATTTTTAAAATTTAGTATCTATAGTTGGTTATTGGTATAGCCAAATTATATAATAATGCACAATAATAGATAAGTGCTGAGAAGTTAACCTACTTTTCTTGTTACAGGATTTGGCAGTTACCATGTGTGTTGGGTAGTACTCTTAGGGATGAAAGTGAAAGAAAAAACCCAAACTGGTTTAAAAGAAAAAAGCACATCTAGCTTGGGTGTGGTTTGAAGTAGGCATTTAAACAATGTCATGAGGACCAAGATCCCTCATCTCTATTTCTAGGTCTTAGTTCTTCGGGGTTGGCTTCATTTTTAGATAAGTTCTCCCTTTGTGGTAGTAAGATGGTTGCAGCAATTTCAGCCTTCCATTGGTGGAACTCCAAATCTATAGGAGGCTATTGCTCTTTCTGGATTAAGAGGATTAGTGCTGATACCTCAGCTTCAATCACTTTCCTGGTCCTGACCAATCACAATTTCATAGCTGTATGTTCTTCCTCTGGAAATGGGATGTTATCTGCTTCATCAGAAATACGTAACTTATAGAGTAGAAGGTGGTTCCCCCAACCCCCTTGCCCCCAAGCAAAGTCGGACTAGGGAAAAAAAGATCCTAGATAACAAAAACAACAAATGTCTACTCTACCATACTAAAGATAGTTTTCTATGTTTATTCTCCACTGAAAGAGCTTGTATTGTGGCATATAGAGAGGATTTTATTTTATTTTGATTTACAGGATTGAATCCTAGAAAGCTGATGTTTTATAGTCCTTTATCTCTACTTAACTTGCCCAGGAATTGTCTTGATTAGACAAGTTAGTATAGGACATCCCAGATCCTATAGCGAACTCCCCATCACTTTGAAAGTTATTCAAACAGAGGCTTAAAAAACATTACATGAGGAAGTTGTTATGAAGAGACTGTAAGAAATGAATATGGAGTTGAACTAGGAGATCTGTAAGTTACTCTGTGAGCTATGCTTTTTTTTTTTTTGCGAGCTATGCTTTTTAAAAGCAACTTCATAATTTCTATGAAGAATCTCTATGAATTCTTTTTAATGAATTTCTTCATAAGTTTCCTTTTTTTTTTTTTTTTTTTTGCGGTACGTGGGCCTCTCACTGTTGTGGCCTCTCCTGTTGTGGAGCACAGGCTCTGGACGCGCAGGCTCAGCAGCCATGGCTCACGGGCCCAGCTGCTCCGCGGCATGTGGGATCTTCCCCGACTGGGGCACAAACCCGCGTCCCCTTCATCGGCAGGCGGACTCTCAACCACTGCGCCAGCAGGGAAGCCCCATAAGTTTCTTTTTAATTTAGGCAGTTTTATAAATGACTAGCATCATTTTAGCAAATTTGTGATCCAGTAAGAAGATAAGTATATTAAGATTCAGATTAGACTGAATGTGGCAGATGAGATTCCCTCCACAGTTGGTTAGACTGATATTCAAGTCTCTATGTGATCTATTCTCAGACTGCCTTTCTAGACATTTCCACCACTGTACCCCTACATAAACC
Source organism: Delphinus delphis (assembly GCF_949987515.2). Lineage (NCBI taxonomy): Eukaryota > Metazoa > Chordata > Mammalia > Artiodactyla > Delphinidae > Delphinus > Delphinus delphis. The sequence goes on from NC_082683.1 coordinate 42,722,268, forward strand.
TACTAGAGTGCTGCCCTTTACTTGCTTTCCTCTGAACACATCTTTTCATTTCTGGTCTCTACATTCTTGTACATGATGCTCTGTCTCTCTGTAATGCCATCTGCCTCCACTCTGCCTTTGCATTCTGCCTCTTTTCTTCAAAGCCCAGTTCAGAACTGACCTCTTCCCCTGACCTACCCCTCCTCCCCCACCCCCCAAACTCAGTGATCTCTTTCCTTTGAATGTTACTCATTGCACAGTTCACTGAATCCTTACCATATTCTTTTTGTTATCCTTTAGAGTATATATAATTCCCACCTCGTCGGTTAGGATGCAGACTCCTTAAGGTCAGGTACTTAATTTGATCCAGTTTTGGAATATATGAGCTTTTGCTTTGAAGAGAATTTACATATCTTTGGGAATAACAAGAAGAAAAAGATAATTTTGGGAAGTCTTAGACTCTGATAGCTTTGATATTTTAAAATACATGTAGTAAAATGGGAAGTCAGACTCTGATAGCTTTGATATTTTAAAATACATGTAATAAAAAGAGTTATTTATATATATATATATTTTAAAGTTAATACATGCAGAAGATGGGACATTTAGAAGTATGTAATTAAATGTTGATTTGATTGGCAAAAAAAAGTAAAGATTTTCTTCCCAGAGATGGTGAAGTATGGTGAAGGACTTGACTCTGGAACCAGAATGTCTTGGTTTGTATCCCAGTGCCACCACTTATTCTTGACATTACTCTGAGTTCCAATGTCCTCATCTATAAAATGAAGATAATAAAAGTACCTAATTTACAGGGTTGTTTTGATGATTAAATGAGTTAAATGTAAATTTGCTGAAATAATGCCTAGCTATAGTAATAACTTGGCAAATTTTAAGCCATTACTAATGCAACTACTACTCTTACCATTCCCACCCCCTGTACATTCTCAATGGTGCTCTCAATGGCATTCTAAATGGTGCTCGATAAATGATAGTTAAATAAAGAAATAATTGAAGGAATTAATGAACAAACACATGATGTATAGATTGCTTTTATATTGCTCTTTATTGAGAACTTTGAGATGTATTGTTTTTCCTGGCCTCATTAGATTTTATTTTTGTATCATGTAGGAAAATAGATGTGTTTTGTTTTTCTCCCTTGAAGCCCTTTGTTTCCCAAAGGAAGTGATTGCAATGTAGATGTGTCACTTCTTCCACAGGTAAAATGGTATGAAGTAGCCAGTTACTTGGGGTTCCTACAACAAAGGAAAATTCCGCTAAGGAATGTTGCCAATGTTGTTGCTGTTACTGAGGGCAGACAAATTTCTGGCTCCTAAATTGGAATTTAGGATTCAAGGATTCCTTTTTTTAAATAAATTTTGTTGTAATAGTGATGGCCTGTCTATCTTGAACTCTTGGGAAACAACTAAAAACAAATGATCCAATTTTATAGATGCTAAAGATTATTCCTTTAACTGCCAAAAATTTATTTTAACTGTGTTTTTATGGAAAACTTTTAGAACTTATATTTTCCTGCCTTCTCTTTATAAAAATAAAGTTTAAAACTTAAAAAAAATAGTTCATGCTCAATTCAGAACATATAAAGAATACAGAAAAGTTATTTATTTGGTAAATATTTATCAGACACTTATGTGTTCCATGCACTATACTAGTTGTAGAGGATATAATTGTGAATAAATGACATATTGTCCTTGTCTTTATGGAGCTCAGCCTAGTATAAAGAAGAAAATAAAAATCATGGGAATTGAATTTTTAAAAAACTACAGTAATGTCATAAGTAAGTCATGTTCCAAAAAAAATTTAGCTATGTAGGAGTATATAAAATAAAAGCAATAGTTTTTCCTACACCCCTTCTTTAGAGAAAAACATAGAGTTCCAGTTTGTTAACATCCTAATCCTAATGTAAAGTTAGTGTGCCTAAAAGCTGGAGCATTTAAAATGAAGAGTAATCACACAATACAAAGCCGTTTTATCCATCTTGTGGCAATGAGCTCTGTACTTCTAACCAGTTTTGGCAACTCACGTGGTTTTAATGAAACCTGTAAATTGTTTCAGAAGAAAGTTAAGTGACCAATGCAGAATTTAACTGTAAAAATTAGGGCAATAGCACCTTTCTCATATAATTTAAAAATTGAATGGTACTAAAAGGCTTATAATAGAAAAACATTAGCCTTCTGCCCCTCTGCTTTCTCTGTTTTCCTTGTTAGACTACCCATTTTCAACCTTTTTAGCTGTGTATACTGCTATATTTGTAGTGTAGTACCTGGCATTTCAGTCATTCATTAGACATTTATTAAGCAGTTAATACATGCCAGTCTCTGTGTGAGGAGATGCTAAAGATACAGTGATGAATAAGCAGTACACTATCATAATCATTGTGGGGTTGTGTAGAGGGTATTCATTCCTAACCTTGAACCAAATATTTTTTTGTTTGTTTGTTTCATAATGCATTATGAATTGCAAATAATTTATATAGAAACTTCTGGAACATAGTGGTCCTGATCACAAGTTAGGGACTGCTTCTGCTGTATGCCAAATGGTATATTTATTCCATCTGGCTAAATTTTCTATGTGAAAATTTATTGGCTGACTTTAATTTTGAGACTTCTGGGTACTGGTCAGACAAAATAGTGGAGCTACATATCCTGCTTCCAAGAGCTGTCCTTTAATGTTGTCTGCTCTAATCATTGGGCCTAAGTTGCTAGGCAAATTCCTAGGGACACTATGCGTTTTTTTCCCCTATTTTTGCTGCTTCTTTTCGTCTACTGTAATCAAAAGTATTTGTCATCTATCTCTAAAATGACATAAGAGTAGAATGTGATTTATAGGTAAACATTACTGGACTCTCTAGCAGAAATAATATTTTTGAAAGTAGTACATAAATTCTGTATAGTTAAAATGCTCTTTTCATCTTAATAGCTATAGGTAAAGTTGGCCTATTTTTTAGTCAATAGACTTCCTGTCATTTTTAAAGATCCCCCCTCACCCTGAACCTTAATGTTTTGATTTTTCTCAGATTGTGTTTTATACATTTTTTTGTGAGATGCAGCAAGAGGGAAATTTGGAGGTGTGCGGTTTTTTTTTTTAAGTTTTTCTTGTTTTGTATTTGTTTTTCAATCTTTTCCTCCAGGTTTATTGAGGATAATTTGACATAGATCACTGTATAACTTTAAAGTATACAACATGATGATTTTTTTAAAATAAATTTATTTATATTTTATTTTATTTTTGGCTGTGTTGTGTCTTCGTTGCTGCACACGGTGAGTGGAGACTACTCTTCATGGCGGTGCGCGGGCTTCTCATTGAGGTGGCTTCTCTCATTGCAGAGCACGGGCTCTAGGTGTGCGGGCTTCAGTAGTTGTGGCACGTGGGCTCCGTATTTATGGCTTGCGGGCTTTAGAGCACAGGCTCAGTAGTTGTAGAGCACGGGTTTAGTTGCTCCACATATGTGGGATCTTCCCAGACCAGGGCTCGAACCCGCATCCCCTGCATTGGCAGGTGGATTCCTAACCACTGCGCCACCAGGGAAGTCCCCAATGATGTTTTTTATGCTTCTTAATCACTATATTCCATTCTTTTCTTGAACAACAAAAGAAATTAAGTAATTTAATTTAATCGCTTAGTAGCTTTAGTTATGTAGTTTGAAAAGTATTGAAGACCCCTTTGATACATGGGTTGGAAATCAGTTGTCATATATGACTTTAAGGCATTGGTCACTTAATTTTCTTCTAAACAACTTGTAGATTTCTTTAAAAACACTTGAGTGTTTTTAAACATAAATTTGAGTTTTTTTCAACACAAATTTGGTTAGAAGTCCTATAGTTTTTTGGGATAAAATGGGTATGTTGCCTTGTATTGTTTAATTACTTTTCATTTTAAATGCTACATCTTTTGTGCACACTCACTTTACACTAGGACTAGGAAAATGAGAATTATATGTCTATAACACAGTTATCTCTAATATGAAACTGTGAAAAGGTAGACTCTGGACTGTAGCTATATTATTAAGAGACTGTCATAAGTCATATTCTCTATTGCCATTACACCAGTTTTAACACTTAGATCTATCAAAAGAAACCCTAATTATAATTGGTTCCACTAAATTTTTACTAGGACTTAACTATTTACACTACACTGTCAAAAATGATAGTGCCTTAGATTTTGAAGCTACTGACCCGTGATGATGATGATGATGATGATGATGATGATGATGATGATGATGGAAGATTTGGAGGACACTTAAAAAAAATCTGATATTTTGGTATGTACTGTGTCTTTTTTTAAATAAATTTATTTATTTTTTGGCTGCATTGGGTCTTCGTTGCTGTGTGTGGGCTTTCTCTAGCTGCGGTGAGCGGGGGCTACTCTTTGTTGCGGTGTGTGGGCTTCTCATTGTGGTGGCTTTACTTTGCTGCGGAGCACAGGCTCTAGGCATGCGGGCTGCAGTAGTTGTGGCACATGGGCTCAGTAATTGTGGCTCGTGGGCTCTACAGCTCAGGTTCAGTAGTTGTGGCGCATGGGGCTCAGTTGCTCCACAGCATATGGGATCTTCCCGGACCAGCGATCGAAACTGTGTTCGAACCATGTTGCCTGCATTGGCAGGCGGATTCTTAACCGCTGTGCCACCAGGGAAGTCCTGGTGTGTACTGTTAAGTACAAAGTCCTTGATGACCCTATGGGTCTTTCTGTCTTGTTATGGAGTGAGAAAGAACACATGAAAATCACATGAAAGAACTGGTAATCAGGAATTACATAAATTAGTATTATGTCTCTTACAGGGTCAATTAGTACAATATATAGACAGAATTAGAGGTGTAGGCTTTTTTGCCCCTTGGCCTGGAGAACTGTTTGATCAGCCAATATTGAATTAAGCCCTCTGAGCTGCTCTGGCACAAAATTAACTGCTAGAAAAGCAGATATTAAAGGAAAACTGTAAAGGGTATTAGTGGAGGTTCTTAGACATTGACCTTGTCCATCTGGCAAAATTAATGTATTTTTCTCCATCACTGCTTATAGTTTAATTGATGCTTATCATAGAATTGATGTTTATTTTCAGACTCTGTTACCGTAGGAAATCCATTATTGAGCACCTAATATGTGCCAGGCATTTGGCTAAATTGAGGCTTTGATGAACAAAATCAGATAGATCCTTGCCTCTTTACCTCTTACAGTCTAGTGGTGAACATAAAACATTAAAGAAGTATGCAGACAGATAGAAAACCTTCAAGTTGCAGACTTTCAAAGATGCAAACGTGCATTCCATCAACATCAGTCATGAGTGAAATCGCAGTTTACCCTCTGTCTCCTATTGCTGATGATCCTTCAGCTCTACCATCTCCCAGCTCCTCTCCCTCCTCCAGTCAGTAACTCTTCTTGCCTGTTCACTCGATGCCAGCCCCTGTATGCCAGCTGTTGTACTGTACTACTGTACTTTTCAAGTTACTGTACTGTAAGATTAAAAATGTTTTCTTTATTTTTTGTGTTTGTTTTTTATGTATTATTTGTGTGAAAAATATTATAAACCTATTACAGTACAGTGCTATATAGCAGATTGTGTTATTTGGGTACCTAGGCCAACTTTGTTGGACTTACGAACAAATTGGACTTGCAAACACGTTCTCGGAACGGAACTCGTTCGTATGTAGGGGACTTACTGGAGCTGTAATAAGTTTTATAAAGGAGCGTTGCATGGGCTATGAGAGCATAAAATAGGAAGAATTCACATAGGCAGCGAGGAAATGATGATGAGTAGAAGTAAATTAAGTGAAGGGTGGGGATTAGGATTTCCCTGGTGGTGAAGTGGTTAAGACTCCGAGCTCCCAATGCCTAGGCCCCGGGTTCGATCCCTGTTCAGGGAACTAGATCCCACATGCCGCAACGAAGAGCTCACATGCCGCAACTAAGGAACCCGCCTGCCGCAACTAAGACCCGGCACAACCAAATAAATAAATATTTTTTAAAAAAAGTGAAGGGTGGGGATTAGTTTCAAGGTGACAGTGTAAAAGACAAAGTAACCACAGGGGCCATGTGCCAAGGCCCTGAGGTTGGAAGGTCCAAGGCAAATTGAAGAAACATGAAAAAGGCCATTGTGTGGAGTGCAGAAAATGAGGGAGTGGAAGGTGTTAAGATGGAGCGAGGGGCAGGTAGGGCTAAACCTTGCACACCATTGCTGAATGCTGAGTTGTATCCTAAACACAATGGAAGGCAGTTGAAGTTCTTTAATGGGGCAGGGTGGGGTGAGATGGGAGTCATGACTTTGGTTTTGGAAACCAACTACTGTGGCCATAGTGTTGAGGATGAATTGGAGAAGCTTTAAGAAGCAGGAATACTTTACTAAGGAGATTGTTTCAAGAGGCTGGGACCTGTGATTGAGTGGTGGTGATGGAGAGAGGTAGAACTGAGATTGTATTCAGGAGGTAAAAATGGCAGAACGTGGTGATGGATTCAATGTGGAATGAGGAAAGTGTCAAGGACTGCCAGGTTTATGGTTCGCATATCGAGTGGATGGTAGTGGTTTTCATTTACTGATACAGGGAGGACTGGAAGAGGACCTGGCTTTTGAGGAAGGGGGTGCGGGAAGAAGAGAGTGCATTTGGTATTGGACGTTTTGAAAAAATTTGCATAAAACAAAACTTAAGGGCTCTTTAACACAGTGCAGCAAGCATCTATTGAGCCTTTTGTGCAGTGTACAATGTGCTAGTTGTAGGGGCTACCAGTAGAGCTACAAAAATTAATTAGATGCTTAGTTTAGTAGAATTACAGGTATATAAATAACCATAAGGAAAAAATAGTAAAAGCAGAAGGTAATTGTTCTCCAGGTCAGTAAGTCAGTCATTTATTTACGTCTGGGATTTCCTGCATTTTGGATGGTTCTCTGCTGAGGTCCTCGAAGTCCGAACTTTCCATCTAATTTGAAGTTATGCCATTTGGATTCCTGAAGCATCTTCACAAGCCACCTACATTCCTTATGGAGCTGTGTCACAACAGCAAGCCTAGTGTTTCCCTGGATTAATAAAATAAAACAGGCACCCCTGCTTTTGTTTATTGATATAGTATCTCCTCCTCCCCCGCCTCGTGACACAAACAACTTTTCGGAAGTAAGCAAAAGCAGTTATCCAGATGAAACTTGGCTGCACAGCTGCCAAAATATTGGATGTCGAGCTAGCAGCGGGTGGGTGTAGGTGTAGCACGTTTACCTCTGCGACCGGGTCCTTCCCCAGTCGCCACCCTATGGGAATCTCCGGGGCCGAAGCCTCGAAGCCTAGCTGAGCTCCCTCGAGCCACGAGCTTCCTTTCCTGCGGACTGCACTGGCGTGCCGAGGGGGCCGCGTGTCCCGAGGCACAGCTCCGGGCGTGGGAGCAGGTTCGGGCCCCGGGATGAGCCCTGGGCTCAGCGAGGAGGCGGCAGGGGAGCCGGGCTCTCCGGATGCTCGCCCGCCGCGGCGGGCCCCTCCCGCCTCTCCACCCCAAAATTGGCCTAACCGCCAATCGTCGGCCACTCACCTCCTTTTCAGCAGGTGGCCCATGGCCAATCGCCAGGGGTCTCTTTGCCAAGAGGCTACAGGGCCAGCCAATCGGGGCGGCCCCTAGGCCTGGGGCAGGAGTAGGGGAAGAGGGGCTGTCCCGGGGGACCGGCTGAAGCTGACCGGACCGACTGCGCGTCAGGCCGGTGATCCGGCGGAGGGAGGAGAAGAGGGGGTGCCCGGAAGCAGCCCTCGGCTCCCTCCCCTGGAGGCACACAGGGCGGGGGCCTTGGCGAATGGCTTTCTTGACGGCTGCTTGCGGAGTGAGTAGACCCGGAGGGTCTGGGAGAGGGGCCGGCTCCCACCCCTGAGTCCCCAGGGACCCTGCTGCCTGCCCGGGCCGTGGGCGCGAATGTCGTTCTCTCCCTGCCTCCTTCCCGCCGCGCCCTGGGGTGAGTAGGACGACGTGGCCGCCCGAGCCCTCTCTTCTCTGGGACTCTCCTCACTTCCTCCGCCGGGATGGTTGGAGGCAGAGGCTAGGGGCCTAATTCTGTACCCCTGAGAGGTCATTCGCCACCAAACCAGCCTGGAGAGAATCGCTTCCCCTTTTTCGATTCATTTTCGTGGAACTCTGTTTTCCTTTCGAAAGCTGTCTCAAGATACTAAACGTAAGAGTTAAACTTTCTCTTAATGTGAAAGCCTAATTTTGACCAGTTGCCCATTAATAGAATTTCTAATTGCGAGCCAAACATTTTCTGTTGTTTCAGTTTTGGCTCTGTGTTCTTGTCTGGCCCAGTATTTTTGTGTGTAATAATTATGGGTGCTATTATTTGTGAGTGTGAGTATGGAGAGGGGGGAGGCAGGTGGTTTTATGCTTTTTGGGTAGGTTGTGCAAAAATCGTGAAAACTTTGGAATAGTTGTAGGGGGGGTTCTCGTAAAAACTGCAGGGAAGGGTTTAAGTTCTCAGTAAGCTTGGTTATGGAAGGTTGAATATAAGCAATAGACCAGGAAGTATGTTTGAATCATGCATTTTTCGCTGCATTCCTACTACACTTCACAAGTATTTTTGTTATGAAAGAGCGAGAGATGTATTGATCAAGAAAACTAATTTTTGCTAATTTGAAGTTAACATTTGGCTTTGCTTGTTGATTAAACCGTTTACTTTTATCTGTGTTCAGGAAATCAAAAAGAAATCAAGTAATTATTTCTCCTAGTTTTGAGTGGAGAAGGTGGGAGAGATCTTAAAATAGTAGTTGCAGTTTTGATAGTTTTTGTAGAGAACTTTAAGTTGGAAATTCTCATCCACTGTGAGTCATCTCTCAGAACATTGCCTTTATTGAACTGAGTTTGTGATAAAGCTCTTTAATGAATAGTGTTAACATCTCTCATTTACTTAAAATTTAAAAAGTTTTTTTTCACTTTTTGTGTACGCCAGCAACTTAAATTAAATACCTATTACCTTTCCTAGCCCAGGGAAGATAAAAACCACTAAAAATCAGACTTTTAGTCTGGAGAACTTAAATGGGAAATTAGAAAGATAGCAGAGAAGCTGGATCTGTTTTCAAAGTGTCCTGAGTTTGGTTTTGACAGAGATGACATTTTACTTGAAGTGCCCGTCAGTAAATATTAGACTGCAGTGACTGTTGGTCACATTCATTTTGATGTTTCCAAAGTCCTAGCTGGTTTTGGGTGTTTTTTCCCTTTAGTGTGGAAAGATTGGATTCAGTAATAATCTAACCACTGAACCATCCCCAGTTGATAAGTTTGGTTCAGCCAGTAAAGAGCATTGTGATACAACCATATTCTGCTGTTTGGAGAATCAGGCATTTGCATAGTTTGCAGTCTATTGCTTGAGACAAAGGATATCAGGCTTTTATTCTAAAAAGGAAATTCTAAGATGTCCCTTAGGATATATTGAGTTCTATCAGTATCTAAACTTTATAGTGTTGAGTAAGAACTGATGTTTATGGGGATTCTATAGAAAAAGACAGTTTTTATGTGTACTATAATGTACTTGGCCTAAAATTATATTTAGGAAGATTTTCCAGTAAAGGTTTAAACAAATATTATGTTTGAAAGAATAGTAGAATAGCTGAAAATGTGTTTAAGCCAAGTACCTCTCCCGAAGTATTTTAATTAATTGTAGTTCCACCACACACAGGCAATTAGTCATTTAAAGCCATTTTCCATCTCCCTTATTTTCCATGTCTGGTCACCAGGTCCTGTTAAATTTGCCTTAGTAATGTCTCTTGGATTTGGCCTCTTTTTTCCACCTGATAATGCTTTAATTCAGGCCGTCATCATCTCACCTAGACTTTTGCAAAACCTAACTAGTCTCCTTGTCTCTAGACTCCCTCTACCCATACTCTTTATCCACAGTCAGATCCCACTGAGTTACTGCTGTGCTTAAAATCTGTTTTGGCTCCCCCTTGCCAAAGCACAGATGCTGGGAATGTTCTTTAAGGCCCTTCACAATCTGGTCCTAATTTATTGCTCTTGAGTGTGGACTCAGCTGCGGGCAGCCTACCCGAGGCATCTACTCTAGCACTGTGAGCTGTTAACCATTTGGAACATGGCATAGCCTCTCATAGCTCTTGGTCCAGTCACAGCCTTTCCCTCTTGATTAGAATTATAATTGCTTAGCATTCAATCAAGTGATAAATCTCCACTTCTTCCTTTGACATACAGTTTGCATGTTACTTTTTCTTTGATGTCTTCCTTCCTTCAGGCAGAGAAAGTTAGAATTACTGTTGTCCTTCATGTGCTACTACAGCACTTTGTTCATACTTCTGTACTATAAATTTTTGTGCACATATCTGATTCTTGGATTAGACTCTAACCTCCTTTATTCCTAGGGCTTTTGCCCCTAATCCAGTGCTTGGTACATTGTGGGTGCTTAGGGGACCCTCATTAAATGATCAGAATATGTGGCTTAATCGTGTCCTAAGTGTGCAACCTTTGGCTCAGTGTACTGGAGCTGGGTTTATCCCTGTGAGTTAGAAATGTTTGCTAAGTCACCAAGCTCCCTGGTTGCTGTCACACCTGAGAGACAGGACTGGAGAAAATGTTTAGAAATAATGTTACAAATGGTGAGCAGATTTCCAGGCAAACTCCTCCTCCCCCAACCTACATGACTTCTGATATAGTTGAAAGAATACTAGCAGCAGTACCAGCACAAATTGGTTCTGTAGTAGTTAGTTTCATAGGAAAAAGCATGTTGCTGGCTAGAGAAGTCAGGGAGACTGCTTAGAAGGGGTGAAATCTGATCTCATTCCAGAAGATTAGGTAATGATTAATTATAATTGCTATTATCTGTATTGTCCTTAAAGATGTCCTTTGAAGGCATTGATAGTCCCTGGCACATAACAGATGTTCAGTGAATATTTGTGTTATGAAGGAAAGGTAATGGTTGCTCTGTGTGTGTTGTGGGACAGGGGAGATACTTGTAGCCCTTTCCACACTGGAGTTCATTTATTTCTGGAAACACCTTTAAGAACTTTGCTTCTTTGCTGTATTGACTTGAGCAGCTAATTTTGTTTTTTCTGAACTGTGCCACTTCAACCAAGTTATTCTGCTTACTTGGTTGTTTCTTTGCATTCTCTGCATTCCAGAGCATGTTTTTAAATCTGGTTGCATTAGTCTTCCTCATTCAGTTTCAAGGTTACACTAAATTTTTGCTTGTGTTTTAACATTTATTGTCCTATGGTGGAGGACCTGGCTGCAGTTACAACCTGTAAGTTCTTATTGTCTTTATTTAAATGAAATTAATTTTTTTAGAAAGTAAGTGGACCCCAGGTTTTTCCAGTATGATGAGGTATTTACTCCCCTGGTGAATATGGTCATTTACCTGGATATACTGGCTTCACAGAATCTGAGAACTGGAAGGGATCTTAAAGTTTTAATTCGGCTTCTACCTATTTTTATAATGGAGAAAACAGTTTCAGAGAAGACAAATGACTTGGCCAAGGTCACACAGTTAGAGATTAGAATAACTAAGACTACAGCCTATGATTCTTGCTCTTTTATTAGCTCTAGAGAGAACTGGAGTGCTACTCTGATGCTGCTATTCATTCACTGCTCACCTCACTCTCCAAGTCCCAGTAATTTTTCCAGTTCAGGCACTAATTTTGGTTTCCTTTCAGATTCAGTACCCAGATCTGAAAAATAGCATCTTACATACTTCTCCAAGAGAATATCATTCCTTATTTGGATTCCTTGTGCTTTCCAGTCTCTCTTTGTGCTTATATACTGGTTCCTGAGTCTGGGAAGATAGCTTTTCTGGTTATTCTCCATTTTCCTGCAGATTCATTCTATGCCCCTCTCTACTCCCTGCTTCAGGAGGCTGACCTTTACAGCCTGTGTCATCTGGAGTTCTTTATCCTCTGGCTTCTCGTAGGGTTTAGCCAATGGGAGGATGGAAGATAGAAGGAAGAAAAGAGAGAAGCTTTGGGGTATTTAGTCCTCTTTCTCTGCTTCCATGCATTTGTAGCAGTGGTTACAACTAGAGTGTCCTTTGAGCCTACTTCGATTTACATTGTTTCGCTCCTTGTTCCTTCAGGCTTGGGAGTGGTGAAGGCTTCTTGCTGTTCCTAATTCTTGGGTACCTCAGCATCCCTTGTTAGTTTCCTTAACCCTGCCCTCATTTCTCTAGTCACTTGGTTAAAGAGTTCAAAAATCCCATCTGATTATGATGTTTCCCTCCCTTGCCCACTACTGTTAATAATTTCCCCCTCCCCATTACTGTCAGAATCCTGCACTCTAAAATGCTACCTCTGTGAAGCTTTTTTCATCCCCTTAACTTTCTCCTTTGAATCTCTTAGTATCTTTCTCATAACACTTAATCTACCATGCTTGAATCAGTTATTTGTAGACAGATTTTATCTCCTGCTACATGTTTGAAACGCTTAGGGTGTGATCTGTATCTGCTTCATCTTGGCATGTCCAAAGCATCCAGCACAATGTTGTCATAGTCGTAAAAAACACCCAGTGAATAAACCATTACTGTAACACTGAATTCTAAGCCCAGAGTAGTATGTATAAAACTGTGCTCATGAGACTTGGCGGGAGAGAATGAGTTTCTAGAAGTTTGTTTCAGTTGTTCAGCTGGTCTTGCTTCTTGTACTGCCTGGGTGGTACAATGTCTTTCCTCCTGTTCAATTTCTCTTTTCTTAAAAACTTTCAATTAGCCTTAAAAATTTTCAGCATCCATACTTGTAATATAATAAATCATTAAGAATAATTAAATGTTATTTGTGATTTTTTTCCTGAGCACTCTGGTTTATAATCTGTAAGAACTTATTTGATTTTTTTTTTTATGTTTAAATCCTAACAGGTAGGTACATTTCAGAATTTCTTCATTCATTTACAAAAATTTTATCGAGCATTTGCTAGAAACCAAACACTAGCCTGGAGGATACAGTAGAGAACAAAAAGAGTCCTGTCCTGTCGGGCATATATTCTAATCATATTTTAGACCATTTTGATAGATTTCTGACAACAATTAGGGTAATCAGGGTAAATCAGGGTAATTTTGTACTGCACTTTTAACAGCCTTAGCAAAAACAACCTGTTTCCTTCTGTTTGATGTTCACTGGCAGCTAAAATTAGATATACAAAAACTGCTTCAGCATATATGATTTTTAAGGGATAAATGCCAAACCAGTTACAGAATCTGTTCTTTCCAATTCAGGGTTGTTGTTTTTGTTCTATTTTGTTTGGTTGTTTTGTGTGAGAAATAAGCCATTTAGTACTGATTGTCTGTTGGCCTGACTAGCTTATCATTTAACTTCCCTTGGGTGTTTCATTTTCAGTTTGTTATATTTTCCTACGTAGAGAGATCCAGTTTTGTTAGAGGAATATATTAGGTTTTCTTTGTGAAAACATTTCGTAATCAAATTTTCAGGTATTATGAATGAGTATGAGAATTCTGCAGTTATTTCAAAACTTGAACTATTAAAACATTAAGCTTAAGAATTCATGTGTTTAATGTGATTTTTTCCCTCATTATATGTAGAGCAGATTTGCATAAAACTTTCTAAAACTTCCGTTTTTGGTGGACTCTTGAAAACAGTGAGAGTTTTTGCTTTTCAAAATGCTGTGAAGCTTTGACCCACCTCCTAGAGAAATGGAAATAAGGACAAAAATTAACAAATGGGACCTAATGAAACTTAAAAGCTTTTGCACAGCAAAGGAAACCATAAACAAGACGAGAAGACAACCCTCAGAATGGGAGAAAATATTTGCAAATGAAGCAACTAACAGAGGATTAATCTCCAAAATATACAGGCAGCTCATGCAGCTCAATATCAAAAAAACAAACAACCCAATCCAAAAATGGGCTGAAGACCTAAATAGACATTTCTCCAAAGAAGATATACAGATTGCCAACAAACACATGAAAGGATGCTCAACATCACTAATCATTAGAGAAATGTAAATCAAAACCACAACGAGGTGTCACCTCACCTCACACCAGTCAGAATGGCCATCATCAAACAATCTACAAACAATAAGTGCTGGAGAAGATGTGGAGAAAAGGGAACCCTCTTGCACTGTTGGTGGGAATGTAAATTGATCTAGCCACTATGGAGAACAGTATGGAGGTTCCTTTAAAAACTAAAAATAGAATTACCATATGACCCAGCAATCCCACTACTGGGCATACACCCTGAGAAAACCATAATTCAGGAAGAGTCATGTACCACAATGTTCACTGCAGCACTATTTGCAATAGCCAGGACATGGAAGCAACCTAAGTGTCCATGGACAGATGAATGGATAAAGAAGGTGTGGCACGTATATACAATGGAATATTACTCAGCCATAAAAAGAAACGAAACTGAGTTATTTGTAGTGAGGTGGATGGACCTAGAGTCTGTCATACAGAGTGAAGTAAGTCAGAAAGAGAAAAACAAATACCGTATGCTAACACATATATATGGAATCTTAAAAAAAAAAAGTCCTGGTGAACCTAGTGGCAGGACAGGAATAAAGATGCAGATGTAGAGAATGGACTTGAGGACACGGGGAGGGGGAGGGGTAAGCTGGGACGAAGTGAGAGAGTGTCATGGACATATATACACTACCAAATGTAAAATAGCTAGCTAGTGGGAAGAAGCCGCATAGCACAGGGAGATCAGCTCAGTGCTTTGTGACCACCTAGAGGGGTGGGATGGGGAGGGTGGGAGGGAGACACAGGAGGGAGGAGATATGGGGATATATGTATACGTATAGCTGATTCACTTTCTTATACAGCAGAAACTAACACACCATTGTAAAGCAATTACACTCCAGTAAAGATGTTTAAAAAAAAAATGCTGTGAAGCTGAATGACAGGCAGTAATCTGAGGTTGGGAAGGGGAAGAATGTATTTTTTGCATCCCCTCTAGTAAGCAGCTCAGAGCTTATTTAAGATCCTGGAATGACTTAACCCAAGACTTTTAATTTTAAAAAAGATACTGTCAGTAGCCTGACCCACCAGTATATGAAAAAGAAAAGCTTTGGCTGATTGCCGAAACCACATGGTCAAACAGTGCTTTGTTGGGGGGGGTCATGTAATAGGTGTTTTTGTTTTTTATGAGTTTGCTTTTTTGAATGTTGACTCATGACCATGGAATTGGCAGGAAGGATGTGGGAAGAAAATTAGGTATTCTGCTTTGTTTTACTGGCCATTTTTCTTCTCAGCATTTATTCCAGTATAGCGGTGATTGCTAATTTTCAAGTGCATGGGTTTTTTTGTTTTTTGTTTTTGCTAGTTTGTACTTTATCTGTAAATAATGTTATAAGCTTTTTATGCTGTATTTTATTTTGCTTGGAAAGGTGTATCTGAGCAGCTTCAGCATTGCCAAATTTACTCTCTCAAGTCATTTTAGGGTTTGGTAGATAATTTTAAAATAATAATGCTGATGATTTTGCAAGCTAAAACAGTTATAAAATTTTTGAATCATATTTATAACCTGCACAGTTTCTGAATCCTTTTACATAAAGTTTTTGAATTTAAGTAAATAGATACTTTTAAAAATCAGACGTTATGAATGTATAAAGTAAAAATTAAGAGTCCCTGTCTTAAATGCCCCTCTTTCTCAATTGCACTCCCTAGGAATAACATCTGCATCTCATGTGTTTTGTTTCATGTGTTTTATTTCAGGTGTGTGTGTGTGCCGTGCATGTGTGTGAATAAAATAACTTTTCAAAATGTAACTTCTTTATTGTTCATGTCTCTATTTATCTAGAATAAGGTATGCCCTCAACCACTATTAATTGACGTGAATTCTGGTGTTTATTTTACTTTTGTAATTTGCTTTCTACATTCAGAGGCTGTAAACTATTTCAGTTTAGATTTTTTTTAAAGTAATTTGCTGCATTCTGAAATCTCGAGGCAATCCTGTATGCCTTCCAGACTTTTATATCTCTAAAATGCTAGTTACAACCTTTATAGAGAGAGAGAACATATATTGTCCAAACTGGGGCACTTTGAGAGTGAAGGAGGCTGCTAATAATTTTGTTGATACAACAGACATAACTAGGGATATCCCAGACAAACTAGATAATGGTCACGCAGTTTACAAACTTCAGGTTTTTGTTTGTTTTATTTACTTTTGGCAATAACTTTTCGTATGACTTCAATATTTTTTATATTTATTATGTATTTATTTTTGGCTGCGTTGGGTCTTCGTTGCTGCGCATGGGGCTTTCTCTAGTTGTGGTGAGCGGGGGCTACTTTGTTACAGTGCGTGGGCTTCTCATTGTGGTGGCCTCTCGTTGCGGAGCACGGGCTCTAGGCGCGCTGGCTTCAGTAGTTGTGGCACGTGGGCTCAGTAGTGTGGCTCATGGGCTGTAGAGTGCCGGCTCAGTAGTTGTGATGCATGGGCCTAGTTGCTCCGCGGCATGTGGTATCCTCCCAGACCAGGGCTCGAACCCATGTCCCCAGCCTTGGCAGGTGGATTCTTAACCACTGCACCACCAGGGAAGCTCCATGTGACTTTACTGAATAAATTGGGAGAGTCATTTGGAAAGACAAGCTGTCAGTGAGTTAAATAGAGGAAAACGGTACAAAATCCCAAACCTTGCCTGTGCAGTTGTTTGAGTAGCCAAATCACTTTATGGAATCAATATAAGTGTCTTGTTCTGTAAGTCAAAAGGTTACCTAACGCTGCCAGTATTAGATGAAGAGAGATCACGAAGAGTAAGCAGTTGTGCTAAGAGTTATAATAAAGCTAAGGAATTTTGGCACCCATGTCTGTACCTGATTCCTGTTTGACAAGGCGGCTGTTTTCTGTCCCAAGTATATGAGCAATTCAGATTTGTGTTGTTTTTTGTTTTAAGAGAAGCTATTTTCTTTGTAAATTTAAAGGTAAAAACAATTTTATTTTTCAAAGAACTAACGGATTTTCAAAAATCAGATTATTTTATGGAAAAGGGGGGCTTTCTTTATATTGTTTGACTCTTTGGTACCAAGGTAATAATTGAGTACAGTTTACCTTTTGTGGTTCAGGCATAATACCTGATACTTTTCTGAACATCTTATAGGGAATTTTGTTTTTGATCTGTTTTGCAAGACTGTATTTTATCACTTGTTTGTTCTTCATACCTTTTTTATTACTATTTATTTTCTTGAGTTCATCAGCTTACTGTTTGTATTCCTTTTTTAAAGGAATGTTAAATACAGTTTAACCTACGCTTGTATCCTTTTCTTGATTATACTTCTCTATTAAAATTGCGTATGTTTTGTGTATTACCTAGTTGTTAATTCATTTTGTTTTTAATCCATCAAATATTCATTGAGGACCTTTTCTGTCTGTTAGGCACTAGTTTAGGGCCTTGGATACAGTGGTGAATCCTGGTTATTTTCAATTCCACATTGTGGAGAGGAAATAGAACACCCACTACTGTGTTACTTTATGCATATTCTTTCATTTCATCTATCCAACAACTTTGAGTGGTTTATTATTGTGTTCATCCCTGGATAAGGAAAAGGATGTAGAGAAGGTAACTTGGCCAGATCATGTAGGTAATTGGTTAGGGACTTGCAGATTCAGGATTTAAAACTAGATCAGTCTGACCTTAAAGCTGGTGTTCATTTTTGGTATACTGGGCTCCTTCAGGCATTTTTTAGATTAAATTTTAGTCTCTTATGCCATGAATTCTTTTCAAATATCATTGTGATTTAATAGAGAAGTGTAATGGATTTGAAATCGAAGGGCTGGGTTGAAATCTCAATTTAAAAAAAACCCAGCTGGATGATTTGGGAAAGCACTTATGAAATAGGGTTAATATCTATCTACCTTATTATGTATGTTATAATAATGAAATAAATAATATCAAGTATCTAGCAGAGGACCTAATATTCTGGGAAAAAAATTACTATACTGTGCATCCGTGGTGAATCCATGGTGTTAGAACTGTTCATTTAGAACTATGGAAAAAGGCCTTATCTTTTTTGGCATTCTTGGGGTACCTAAGCAGTTGTTGATAAGATAGCTATAGCTACCATTTTGATAATAGAGACCCTATTTTGGAGCCTTAGATTATCAGGACATTGACTTAGATGGAAAATACCTTCCTGAAGTTACATCGAAGTAAAGAGTTTAGTAATAGGCTCAATTTTATGGACGTTTTTGAATTGATAATCTTTACTCCAAATGAATTGGTAGTTGAGTGTTCCTTAGCGTTAAAAATAGGGGAAATTCTTACTCTCATAACTTTTCTATATCTCTAAATTCTGTTTTCCTTTAGCTGAAGTGAGTAAACCTCGGAGACAGCAGATTATAAATGTTTCCAAATTTTCAGTAATCCAAGGAAATCACATGTTAGTATACCCCACATAAAATCATGGTCTTACTAATATTTTTGGTTTCTTTAATATACTTTTTTCATCATTAAAGCAACTTTTGAGTCATTTGGTAAGGAGACAAAATGGTGTTATTTCTCAAAAAACTTAATTTGCTAATAAATTTCTAAGGAACAGAAAAGCCATTAAGTTTGGCATAATGTTTATTTATCTGTTTATTTTTCAACTTGCCACTTGCTGCTCATGTACCTACTTTTCCTCTGTATAGCTACAGATGTTTCTCTTATAGTTCCTTTAATTAATTATTGATGTCAGACGCACAGCATAGTAACTTTCTATTCTCTCTTTTCCTTACCTTTATGGAAGATCAGTACCACACTTGCTTTTTTCCAGTCTTCTGGTATCTCTCCAGTTCTTGAATTTTCAAAAATAATTGTAAGTGATTCAATTGTAAGTATGCCCTATACTTCTTTCATTGGATGAAAGCGTATCTGTGATGCATGTCATCTCAAATAGCTAATTGTGAACATAAACTTTCCAAATACTCTTATATTTAATCAAAACAACATTTCTGCAGAGTTTTTATGATTTTATTTATAGGGTGTGTATTTTTCTAATTTTTAAAAATCACCTACTTTTGTCTGGATTTATGCCATTTATTTTTCATTAGGAGTCTTGTTTTCTTTGGTGTTTTTCCCTTGTTAACTTTTTAAGATGTTATTCCCTTTTACAGTTCTACTACTGTTAACTTATTTTGTTTTCTTGTTATTCTGAACTTTTCTATGAGACTTATGTGGAATAATTTCTGTATTTCTCTCTTCACAACACATTTTTATTATATACTATTTTGTCCTGTATAGGAGGAAGCACTGAGTGTAGGGTACTTAGTCCTTTAAGTTTTTGCTGTGAAATAAGATTTGATATGAAAATGATTACTCATTTGTGAATTTCTTTTTACAGTGTTATTCAGCCATAGCCATTCCTGTTCTGCATTTTTCTTCTCAGTTCCTTAAATTACTCATAACTTTCTTATTTCCTGATTCTGACCTCAAGACCTTAAACCACCTTTTCCCACCTTACCTCCACTATTCATTACTCTTCCTCTGTCAGCAGGAATTACTTTAAAAGCTTTTACTCCTTGCCTCAAAAATTGCCTCTTGTACTGTTTTACTAAGAGTGTCTCTCCAAAGTAGCTACATATGAAGTATAATTCATATGTACTTCAGAAAGTATTAAAGACATCCCTTTTAATACTCTTCTTTTTAATGGCGGTAAAGTATTCAGTTATGTGTATGTATAAAGTATAAATAGTGTTTAATGTCCTGATTAAAGTATTGATAGAAATTCATTTAATTTTGCTGACATTTGTTAGCTTTGAAGTACCTTCTGAGAAAAGTGATGCTGTTCAACATAAGTATTAGAAAGATAGTAGGAAGTACATACAGTTTTGAGGCAGTTTAATATTCTTCTATCATTCTAGATAGTTTTGAAATTCCCCTTAAATTGGGCCAAATGTCTGTCTCTATATATACATATACATATATATATTTAATCTGGATACATAGGTCTTGACTGATACAGAATTATGTGTCACTCTTGACTTCATATACATACTTTAGCTTTCTTTAATTAGCAAATTACTCTTGCAAACTGAGACTGTTTTGTTTTTTAGCATACTCACCACTTAAGTGGGGGTTTTTTTCTTTACATAGATTTCTAATTTTATGGTTTAATTTCTATTGAGTTTCTTCTAGTTTAACTTTTTTTACATCACAGACCATTTTATCTCTATTTCTCTATAATAGTCATGTTTAATTTAAACTTTAAATGAATTCATACAGAAATCATCAAGTTAGAACTATGGATCATCAATATAGTAAACTAGGGAGCAGCAACCTCTTTGGTCCCGATTGCCAAAAATGCAACATAACCAGTTGCTACTGCAGGACAAAAGAGAAGGAAAGAAAGGGAGTGAGGGAGTAAAAAAATAGAAGGAGAAAGAGAACAGAAAGGCAGGGGAAATATAGGGAGACGTGGTCATGGAGAAGAGTGGTATCATGGCATCAGCAGTTGCCAGAAGCTACAATCCGTGCAACACACATTCACTCAACAATGAGCTAGCCTGGAGTCGAGGTGCAGGGGTATAGTGCTGAATGAATGGCAGTTCCTGCCCTCGTGGAGTTTATAATCCTTCAGAGAAGTCAATCAATTAAATATTTAATTATGATAAAATGTGATAAGTGTTAGATAAAAAGGCAAGTACAGAGTAGTAGAATGTACATCTGCTTGACTCCCAACTAGCTTGTTCTCAAGAGCTAAGTGTCACCCTAAGAAGTATGAAGTCACACTGTTTTAAAGGGTCTGCCTGTTCTGAGTTCTTTTCAAAGGAAGACAAACCACTCAACATGGTAGAGGACTGTATTCTATTTTTATGACCTGTTTTGAAACAAAATTCCATTAAAAAGGATATGAATATGTATAGTGCCTTGTATCTTAAATGTTTAATGGAAAGAGGAATAGTTATGACTTTAAAGGGATTTTGTGAAATAGTTTATGTTAGGAGGTATTGAGTTCCTTTTCTCTTGAGATACTCAGGTAAAGACTAGATGACTTTAAAGGACATTATAAAAGTAATTTATATGAGTGGGAGGCTGGACTAGGTGGCCTTGATTCTGTGTACTGAGTCACAATATGTAGTGAAAACTTACATTTTCTTCTAGTGTATTATTCTTACAAGACTTGAGAAAACAGTTTAATTACTGTCAGTTGCTCGTCCACGGTAATAATAAATGCATACCTGTTATTTTATTGATTTAAGATGGGAAACTATATATGTAGATTTTATTTTAAAGTATACCAAAGACTTATGGGTTACTGTGCAAGGGAGTTTTAGGCCCGTTCTGGGACTTTAAGCTAATAACTGTTGTTACAAACCTCCCATTATACATTACATAAAGAAAAATGGATTGTTGAGTAGATCTTTGACTTGGATGTTACAACGTGTGGTGTTTTAAGGGTAAAGGACCATTGTAGAAGATGATATCTAGGGGGAGGAAGGTCTGACAAAAGAGCCAAGGTAAGGTTCACATGATTATAGAAACATCAAAGAGTTGTTTTAGACTTAATTTCAGATCTCAGTAATATAAATCTAATTTTTTCCATTTATTTATTGGATTTTTAATCGGATATAGTGACTTGTTCAGAAGGATATATTAATTAGATTTCTATAGTGGTAGTTCTAAATGGATTCAGAAGAGGGAAAATTCTTGAAGATCACTTTTTCTCATTTAGATCCTTCACCTTTATACTCATTTATGAATATGCCATTGACCTTTTTAGTATTTAGCAAGAACAATGTATTTAGCTGATTTTAACTGGGTTTTATAGTTAAATTATTGATAGTTATGTTATATTGCCCTGTGAAACAAAACAAAAAGCCAAGCAGTCCTTCCAATTTTCCTGTGGTACAGTAACATTGAAAAGAAATCACTCCCTACTTTCTTAGTACAGTACTGTGGTATCTCTGGGATGTGATGGATTTTATCCTTTCTTTTCCACATCTTTTATTATCATACTCTACATTAGTAAATGTTTCTAAAAGGATGTCTTTGGGGTTATCTTTAAGAATGAAGATGTTTAACTACAATTTTATAAATATATCTGGATTTTACTTATATTGCTTATTATGATTTTTCTTTCTTAAACTTTGTTTTTACATGACATCTCTCATTGGAAAGGGGTTTTTCAATACTCATTTCAAGCAGTTTCTCAACATGTATGTAAAAATAAAAAGCAGTTTTTTTGCCTTTGAATTTGAAAAACAAAATGCATTACAAGATTAGTTGTGGACTTAGGTTTTTAATACTTTGATTAAGAATTTGAATTTTAGTTTGGGAAGAACAGCAATAGTATTAGTAGTAATTGACAGTGTTAGTAATTATAGTCTTTAGTAGAGGTCGTAGCTGCCACACTAATAAAGGTAGGAGGAGGATGCCTGTATTTGGCAGGTAAGAAAATCGTTTAGAGAGACGCAATATCTTGGTAGTGGCTGAGCTGCAATTAGAAACCAGGTTTGCCAACCCATTGTTTTTTCCATAATACTATACTGTCTCAATCTGATGTTTGAGATCATGGCTGTGAAAGTGCTTTAATAATGATAAAGTGTCAGGCAAAGATGAGGTGTTGGTTTAATATAAAATGAACTCTGGCCTCAGTTGACTAAAATGGGGAATGTGAAATGATCCGCACGTTTTGGCAAAAGGCAGGAGAGATAAAACAATTGAAAGTCAAGTATGGTATGTTGAAGCACTATATTTCACCCATTTAGTACAGAGTTTTGTGGTTGGGTTGTGATTGTGACAATAGTGGTTCCCGACCCTTATTTCCCTGTTTAACTCCATGACTTCTGGGCATGCAGATATGGCAAGATGATAGCCTTGTTCAATCTCAGACTATTTTGTCTTTTATACTCAAGATTGATGTATTTTTCAGTTAAAGATGATTAAGAACTCAAAACTTTCTTTGGAATAAAGTTAAAACATAGGAATCCCGTGCTCTTGGAACTTAAAATTTTTAGCGTACAAAAAAGTAGGACATGCAAATGCTGGACTGTTAAACTGAGAAATAAGTGGGCCTTCTAAATAAATAAACATTTACACCATGTCCGGAGTGTAGTGTTCATGCCAAGGGTGAAAATGAGTAGGGAACTTAGACAGAAGTGTTGTCACTTTCACTTAGGGAGGACCCTCTTAGAGGAGGTGAGAATTTTGAGTTTTCGTGTTTTTTTAAAAAAAATAAGGGAGGAGGAGGAAAACATCAGAGCTAATGGGGTAGTTTAGGGAACAGGAGAACTAAATAGTGGGAATATGAAGTTGAGATTAAGGGACTGGAGGATTGAACTGAACAAAAAGTAGGAGGGAAACAGGAGGTAATCTAGGTTGTTTTGTATATGTACCTTTAGCTAAATTACTGTTGCTTTGGAGCCCATTATGGGGCTTTTGGGAGAGAAGAAAATGATTCTGAAAAAGCAGGATAAATTCTAATTTGAACAGCAGCATATGTAATTGATGAACAGGGAACAGTGCTAGAAGTTCATGAAGGAGATTGATGTACCACTATTCTTAGAGAATTTAGATAATTTAAATAGACCTATTATTTATGTAAAAGTACTATTTTTAATTTAGAAAAGTGAGATGTCATGTATGAAGGGTGAAGTATCTTTTGTACTATTAGACATTGCTGGGATTTATTGCAGTTTTTTTCCCTCTAGGGTTTGGATTCAGGATTTGTTCCTAGTGTCCAAGACTTTGATAAGAAACTTACAGAGGCTGATGCTTACCTACAAATCTTGATAGAACAGTTAAAGGTATGGCATTTGATTATATATTGAATTTATATAAAGAGCTTGATTTTGAGTAAAAATAGTTACTTGATGTTACTTTACAACCCTTACTGGTTTTTCAGTAGTTTTTAAGCTAACCTAAACATAATTAGAAGAAAATAAGACAAGATTAGATTCATATTTTGTTTAAAAGTTGTGTGAAACTGGTAAATTTTAAGTGGCTTGATTTCTAAGGCCATTTTTCATTTTGGGGGAGTTGGGGGATTGAGAGAGTTTACTTCTCTACTTCCTTTATCATTATTAAAATTGTCTCCTTCAACTCCCACTTTAAAATTAATTACAAGCAAAGCTCCTGGAAAGAACAAGGAATGTTGATAAACTTGGGTGACAAGGCAGAAAAAACTTAGGTTTGAACTGATATTTTAAGTTCTTAAAGTCATATGTTTTCTTTTGCTTGTAATTGTACCAGAGTAATTGATCTTGACTGTTTAAAATAGTTCAATAGAATCTGACTTGATAACAATGCCTTGAAAAAATGCGTGTTATCTTGTATTTTAGTAAACATTAATTATACATTTAATGCATGTATAAACCATCCCTGGAAGAAATATGTTTGCTTTTCTTTGCTTAGTAAATGTGTACTATGTAGTAAAGGCTTGATACTATAATCATTTTTTTCTTAATCCTGTAGCTTTTTGATGACAAACTTCAAAACTGCAAAGATGATGAACAGAGAAAGGTAACTTCTATAATCATGATTTTGACTTTAAAGTTTTTGAAACCAAGAGCCTTTTGGAGAAGTAATAGAAGGACCTCGGTGTTTTGACTACTATAATAGTACTGTTGACCTGTTATGATAGTATGCCATATAGATTTCAAGTGGAGTTTTCTGGTGAATTTCTGGTATGGTTTCATAATTGAACAAAAGAGTAACAGAAAATTTTATTATGATACCCTTTTTGTAAGTACCACCTTTAGGAATAAGTTCTTTCTCTTCAAGTACCATATGTTGAAGATTGAAAGTTATTTTATTAAATTTACATGTGGTCACTTCAGATATTAATAAAGCAACCAGCAAAATTTTCAAAATAAACCAGAAGCCATGCATGAGGGAACAAAATGAATGTTGCTTTAATTATAGTTCCTCCCTTTGGGTTTCTGACAACTACTTTGTAGTTTGAATATTGTTTTCTTTTATCAATTAACATTTTTCTTCTCCTTGACTAGATTTCCTGATGCAGCATCATTTATTTTTTTGCATTTCTGTTAACCATAGCCTTGCATTTGTCTCTTTTACACTTGGTAATAGTAGTAACTCATGTTTAGCTCACCTTCTTAGTTTTGGAATTTAGTCTCATGTCATTTTTTAAACAACTTTGCAAAGTTTAAGGTGATTCTAAAATAAGCATTTTAAAATCACATAGTGAATCCTATAGAGAAAACAAAAATTGTTTTCAGGTAAGGGATAAGAATGTTTTATATTTTTCTTACAAATCTTGAATTGAATCACATGAATTTTATTTGAGGATGTAATCCATAAAATGTCTGAATTTTTTATTTAAATGTTTGATTTAAATTAAAAAGTTTAACCAAAAGCACTCCCCAACCTGCCTGAACTGATTTAGAGTAATGAGTACATTTTGGTAAAATTCTTTAAATGACTAACCAGTAAAAAAACAACAACGATACCTCTTTGTGTTTCTGATAATTTCTGTTTAAATTTATTTTTCACAGAAAATTGAAACTCTCAAAGAGACAACAAATGTAAGTTATATGTTTGATAAACTCTGGCTTTGCATTAGAAAGTGCTGTAAAATGTTTCTATTTTAAGCTGCTATTATTAATAAGAGCAGTTGAGTTTTTAATTTTTATGCATTTTTACAAGGGTGTTTAAGAATTGTATTATCATCTAAAGGAATTTAAGTGAATAGAATAATCCCTTTAATTGGATTGACTTCGTGTGCCATTTTATCTGTTTCTGGTCTTGTCTGTTTGAGACGCTTGGATAAAATGTTTCATCCATGCACAATGTATATTCTTTTTTATAATTATATATTATATATATTATATATAATATTATATATATAATTATAATTATATATATTATAATATTATAATATAATTAATAATATTGTGATTTGAGTTTTCTGATGTACTGACCTTCTGACATTATATAATGGGCTACTGATAAGATTTGTATTTTGATAAAAGCATTTTAAAAACAGACATGGTAGTATACCAGGTTCACCAATATTTTAATAGGATCCTTTACTCTTGATAATTCCATGAAAGTCTTGAATAGACAGACGTTTTAGGAATTTACATTGGGATTGCCTGCTGACGATCTAAGAATTTGGAAGTTAATCAAATTCACATCACTTTATGTTTGAACTGGTGAAAGACCCTTTAGATGTTATTCAGTATAAATTAACAATTTTTTGGTATTTCCAAACAATTCATAGAATTGCTAATGATAATTTCATTTGACACTATCAGCATGTTAGAACCCAGTGGAAATCCAGAGAGGGTATCTTTTATGTAGAATAGACTTAAACCCTGTATATTTGAACTGACTTTTATATTTTAAGTTTTAGCATTGTATGACCATTTGGGGCAAGATCCTAAAATCAGTGTTTTGTTTTTATAGAGCATGGTAGAATCAATTAAACACTGCATTGTGTTGCTGCAGATCGCTAAAGTAAGTAAATTTTATTTTTGATTACTTTCATTTAATGGGATTTTAATATATGGCCTTTTTCTTTAATAGCCAAAATACTCAGTTCTGAAATATATTACCTTTCTACTGTAAATTTAAGTTATAGTTTGGCGTTACTGGTGCTATTGAAAAACCATTATGTTTAGATGTTATCTTGCCAGCCTGTGCTTGTTTTTGATAAGGTCATTTGTGATGGTGGCTGGGAAGGAGGGGAGCACATTTGAATGACTCACCCTTTCCATTGTCACTGCTTGAAATAGGGACATACTTTGCAAAACCTTTCACAAAAAAAGTTTTTCTTAGGAAAAAAGGAATTTAAATTTTAGCAGAGTTGGTTTTTTCGTCCATAATGAAGAGTACAATAGAGATGTGTTTTTTTAAATTGTTTTTTACATATTTTTTCTAGTACTGAACTATTGGGTTGGCCAAAAGTTTCGTTCATTTTTTTCCATAAGATGTCTCTAGTAGCACTTAGTTGTCTTTTAGCTTCATTCAGAACAATTTTGTGGGCTTCCCTGGTGGCGCAGTGGTTGAGAGTCCGCCTGCCGATGCAGGGGACATGGGTTCGTGCCCCGGTCCGGGAAGATCCCACATGCCGCGGAGGGGCTGGGCCCGTGAGCCATGGCCGCTGAGCCTGCGCGTCCGGAGCCTGTGCTCTGCAACGGGAGAGGCCACAACAGTGAGAGGCCCGCGTACCGCAAAACAAACAAACAAAAAACACCCAATTTTGTTAGATTGACGTAACAGCTGTCATATCAGCGTGCGTTTAAAAAAAGACTCATCAAAATTGTTGCATTTTGTGTAGTCATTTTAATATTAAAGATGGAAGAAAAAAAGCAACATTTTCACCATACTGTGCTTTATTATCTCAAGAAACGTAAAAACACTGCCAAAATGCAAAAAAAGATCTGTGCAGTGTATGGAGAAGGTGCTGTGACTAATCAAACGTGTGTGTCAAAAGTGGTTTGCAAAGTTTTGTGCTAGAGATTTCTTGCTGGACGATGCTCCACAGTCGGGTAGACCAGTTGAAGTTGATAGCGATCAAATCGAGACATTGAGAACACTCAATGTTATACCACGTGGGAGAAAGCCGACATACTCAAAATGTCCAAATCAAGCGGTGAAAATCATTTGCACCAGCTTGGTTATGTTAATCGCGTTGACATTTGGGTTCCACATAAGTTAAGCGAAGAAAACCTTCTTGACCATATTTCCGCATGCGATTCTCTACTTAAACATAATGAAAACATTCTGTTTTTAAAACAAATTTTGACGGGCGATGAGAAGTGGATACTGTACAATAACGTGGAACGGAAGAGATCGTGGGGCAAGCGAAATGAACTACCACCAACCACACCAAAGGCCAGTTTTCCTCCAGAGAAGGTGATATTGTGTATATGGTGGGATTGGAAGGGAGTCCTCTATTATGAGCTCCTTGTGGAAAACGAAACGATTCATTCCAACAAGTACTGCTCCCAGTTAGACCAACTGAAAGCAGCACTTGATGAAAAGTGTCCAGAATTAGTCAACAGAAAACACATAATCTTCCATCAGGATAATGCAAGACTGCATGTTGTTTCTTTGATGACCAGGCAAAAACTGTTACAGTTTGGCTGGGAAGTTCTGATTCATCCGCCGTATTCACCAGACATTGCACCTGCGGATTTCCATTTATTTCGGTCTTTCCAAAATTCTCTTAATGGAAAAAATTCCAACTCCCTGGAAGACTGTAAAAGGCACCTGGAACAGTTCTTTGCTCAAAAAGATAAAAAGTTTTGGGAAGATGGAATTATGAAGTTGCCTGAAAAATGGCAGAAGGTAGTGGAAAAAAACGGTGAATATGTTGTTCAATAAAGTTCTCGGTGAAAATGAAAAATGTGTCTTTTATATTTACTTAAAAAACTGAAAAATTTTTGGCCAACCCAATACATTATAAACCACTGCTTTGATTACTGTTCCTTATTCATGGAATAAAAAGATTTTGGATTATTGTGGTTGGTTAACAATTTCATGGATATTGCCTGCTTTTCTGAAAAATTTTGGTGTATTCAACCTCAATATGTACTTTATTGCATGACATTTTGAGAAACAAGAATTTAGTGTTTAGTAAGTGTTTATTAAGTGTTTAATAAGTGTTTAATAATTTAGTGTTTAAATAAGTATTAAAAAATGTTTCTTCCATTGACTGTATCTCTGTATTTCTAGCCAGTGGCTAGAAGCAGGTGGGCAGCCAATTCAGCAACCAGTTTTGGAAATGATGTTTGAGTTTTTAATTATTTGGCCTATTTTACTTATTCAATTGCATATATTTGTTTGCCTAATAATGGACACTATTTTCCTAGCATTGTTAATGACACAATAGTATAGAAAAATGCATTTGTGCTTAGATAGTATGGATATTCAACTTGTAAGTTTAGGGGTGAGGGGAAGTATCATTTTCTTTTGAGGCCAGATTCAGTATTAAAGTGTCAGAACTTAAGGGCCAGATGGTCTGGGTTTGAATCCTTGTTCCACTGCTTGAGCAAGTTCATTTTCTAGGTATTTTTGACCACTATGCCTGATTTCCTATGTATGTGTCTAAATTCTTCCATCTATTTTTGTGGATCAGAATACATTCTAAAGCTTAAGAAGGGAGTATAGGGTTGGAGGCACAGAAGGGGTAAGGGTTATATTTTGGTTTTCTTTACTATGAAATTACATGGGTGGGTTGGGGCCACCTACAGTTACCCAGAAGCTTATATACAGGTAACCAGTAAACTATATTAAGCCCAGTGTGAGTAGATAGGTATTTTAGGGATTCAACAGTGCCTTCTCTAGAAGATTGAGGAAGTAGAAGAGTTGATAGTGTTTAGGCCTATTTGGATCATCTATACAAATCAGTCAGGTCTTTAGATAGTTGTAAAACAGGGCAGCCTAGCCTCTTTCAGTAGCTCACCATTTAGCCACCCAACAAGAACATTTTTGATGTTCTGTCTTTGGAATGAGTTACAATTGAAGTTACTAAAACTTCTTTCTAGAAATTTCTACAGTTAAGTCAGTACCTGCTACCTGTCTGTTTTAGCCCAGCTTAATAGACCTGCATTTCAAGGTCCTTCAGAATGGATAACATGGATCAAGTAAATGGAGTTTGGCTTTTTAATTTTTTCCAGAAGGAATTTCATTGTTAAGGCTTTTTATGTACAGATACATCCCTCAAATTATATATATATGTACCCTATATGAACTCTTTGTGTATTTTTAAACAATTTAAATGTAAATCAGACCATGTCACTTGCCTGCTCAAATCCCCTTATTGGTTTCCTACCTCCCTTGGAATGGAATCTAAGTTACTTAACCATAACTTCACGTCATTTGAGCCGTCACTACTCCCTCACCTCACCTTGCTTGATCACACCATTCTAACAACATCGGCCTGTTTTCTTTTTCTCAGGCCAAGCTTTTTCTGCTTCAGGGATTTGTATTTGCTTTCCCCTCTGCCTAGAAGGCATTTCTTCCAGACTTCCAGGGTTCACACCCTCACTTTATTCAAATTTCTATCCACATGAAATCTCTTTGGAGAGATCTTGCTGACCACTCTATCTAAAATAATCTCTACTCTCCCAGTAGTTTCTTTTTCTTCATGGTCTTGCATCCTTAGCCAGATTTACTTGGTATCCTGTTTATTGTCTGTCTATACCTGACTGTAATCTCCATGAGGACTTTGTCTTAGAATGCTTGCACTGCCATAACAAAACACTGCAGACTGAGTGGCTTTAACGACAGAAATTTATTTTCTCACAGTTTTGGAGGCTAGAAGTCCAAGATCAAGGTTCCTGTTGATTTGGTTTCTGGTGAGGACTTTCTTCCTGGCTTGTAGACAGCCACCTTCTCACCATGTCCTTACAGGACCTTTCCTTGGTGGTACACACTGAGAGTGAGCATGAATGAGAGCTCTCTTGTGTCGCTTCTTAGAAAGACACTTACTGGATTGGGCCCCCACCCTTAGGACCTTATTTAATCTTAATTTACTTCCTTTACTCCAAATACAGTCACACTGGGGTTAGGGCTTCATTGTCTGAATTGGGGTGGGGGGGCCCACAAACATTCACTCCATAACACCACTGTATCCTCAATGCCTAGAACAGTTGCCTGCCACAAAGTAGGGGCCTGATAAATAATTGTGAATTTTGAATGAATTTTTAACACATAATTTTTAATAGTTGCATGGTTTAGTATTTCCACTATATGTATAATTTTTTAAATTTATCATCCTTATGAATTAATTTTTGCATAATCAGTCAATCTGTGATTAAGATATACAGTTTTAAATAATAGTGAGAGGCAGCATTACATTTTTGAGTATGGACTTTGGAGCCAGATGGTCTGGGTTTGAATCCTTGTTCCACTGCTTGAGCAAGTTTATTTATCCTCCCTGTGCTTTGGTTTTCTCCTATATAATAGGAATAATGATAGTATCTGTACTCTTGATGATAGTGTGAAACTTAAATGAATTAGTGTTTGTAATGCTCTTAGTACCAAGCATATAATTAGTCCTAAATAATTGTTAAATTAAAAAAACTTTTTATTAGGACATAAATTTTAAAGCCACAGAATGGCATGTTGGTAAAATTTTGAGAGCTTCCATCTAACACTGATGGGAATATAAATTGTTTTAGTTACTTTGGAAGATTATTCTGCCCTGGCAGGTTAATAAGATTTTGGAATCAGCTACTTTTAGAAGATGTATTGTCATCTGAGACCCCACAGGGATGTGGGCCCCCAAAAAAGAAAGAATGTAGCTAATTTGATACCTTTCTTGTTTTGGGTTGATTTAGTTTTAGGTTCTTAGAGGCAGCATGCTATAGGTAGGATTTTAAGCTCCTTCCAGTTTTTTGAGTCTTTGATTTTAATTCTCATTCCCCAAAGCTTCCCACCTGCCTAAATGATTAGTGCATTGGTTCCCAAAGTTTGCTGCACATTAGAATCACCTGGGAATCTTTTAACAATTCTGATGCATGACTCCCATTCCCAGACATTCTTGTAGTTGCTGTGGTGTGTCACCTGGGCATTGGGGTTTTTCAACTCTCAGGTTGATTCTGATGTGTAAGTAGCAAAGTTTGGGCACCACTTGGTTATTGGGATTTTCAGGTAAGCTGTGTTAGCTCAGATGACTTCATTGTTCCTTTGTACCATAGATAGAGACAGCACTGTTCCATTCACGGGGAATTGCAGAGGAAATGAGGAGGGGAGGGAGCAGAGTGAAGGTAATCTGGGAGACCCCTGCAGCTGGGGACTTGACCAGTTTTCTTCATTAAGATTAGGTGATATAACCAGATGTCACAACTTACATAAGCAAAGGAAATTAATTTTAATAATGTATTTTATTTAACTCATTATATCCAAAATAATACCATTTCAACATGTAATCAATATGAAAATTCATTCATTAATGAGATACTTCATTTTCTCTCCCTCTCTCCCTCCCCCCACTGCCCCCACCCCACCCCCGCACTAAGTCATCACTATCCTGGGTGTATTTTGCACTTTGAATTAGCCACATTCAGGTGCTCAATAGCAACATGTGACTAGTGGCTTCTAAACTGGACTTCCCAAGTCTAGATTATCGTTTTAGAACAGAGTTGTCTGACCATAGATACTTTTAAACTAGAATGTATGTTTAAGTTATCCTTGGATCCCAGGTTCTCTCCCTAGAATGTTTTTCTGCATAGACTTTTTGTTTATATCAGTATTCATTAATTTCTCATTAGACTTTTTTTAAACCAGGTTTATTGATATATAATTTACATACCATAAAGTTCACTCATTTAAAGTTTATACTTTAGTGGTTTTTAGTATATTTACAGAGTTGTGCGGCCAATCACCATAATATAATTTTAGCACGTTTTTATCACCCCAAAAAGAAACACCATACATATGAAGAAGTCATTCCCTATACCTCTCTCCCTCACTTACCCTTGCCCCTGCCTTTCCTCCAATCCCTGGCAACTACTAATCTATTTTCTGTCTCTAGACTTGCCTATTCTAGACATTTCATATATTTAGGATCATACAATATGTGGTATTTTGTGACTGGCTTCTTTCACTTAGCATAATGTTTTCAAGGTTAGTCCATGTTGTAGCATGTATCCGGACTTAATTCTTTTTTATTGCTGAATAATATTCCTTTGAATGATATACCACATTTTGTTTATCCATTCATCAGTTGATGAACATTTGGGTTGGTTTCTTTTTTTTTTTTTTTTTTTTTTTTTTCGGTACGCAGACCTCCCACTGTTGTGGCCTCTCCCATTGTGGAGCACAGGCTCCAGACATGCAGGCTCAGCGGCCATGGCTCACGGGCCCAGCCGCTCCGCGACATGTGGGATCTTCCCGGACCGGGGCATGAACCCATGTCCCCTGCATCGGCAGGTGGACTCTCAACCACTGTACCACCAGGGAAGGCCTGTTTTCATTTTTTGACCATTATGAATAATGCTGCTATGAACACTTGCATATGATGTTTTTGTGCGGGGACGCATGTTTTCATTTCTCTTAAGTGTATACCTAGGAGTGGAGTTACTGGGTAACATGGTAACTCTATGTTTAACTTTTTGAAAAACTGCTAAACTACTTTTCAAAGCAGCTGCACATAACATTTCCACTCATAATGTGTAAGGGTTCTTTTTTTTTTAACATCTTTATTGGAGTATAATTGCTTTACAATGTTGTGTTAGTTTCTGCTGTATAACGAACTGAATCAGCTATACGTATACATATATCCCCACATCCCCTCCCTCTTGCGTCTCCCTCCCTCCCACCCTCCCTATCCCACCCCTCTAGGTGGTCACAAAGCACCAAGCTGATCTCCCTGTGCCATGCGGCTGCTTCCTACTAGCTACCTGTTTTACGTTTGGTAGTGTATATACGTCCATGCCACTCTCTCCCTTCATCCCAGCTTCCCCTTCCCCCTGCCCACGCCCTCAAGTCCATCCTCTACGTCTTGTGTAAGGGTTCTATTTGCCCCACATCCTCACCAGCATTCGTGATTGTCTTTCTGATTATAGCCATTCTAGTGGTTTTCATTTGCATTTCTTCTGGAGAAATGTCTATTCACATTCTTTGCCCTTATTTTATTTATTTATTTATTTTTAAGTCTTTATTGAATTTGTCACAACATTGCCTCTGCTTCATACCTTGGCCTCCTGGCCGCAGGGCATGTGGGATCTCAGCTCGCTGACCAGGGATCGCACCCACACCCCCACACTGGACCGCCAGGGAAGTGCCATGTCCATTTTTCTAGTTGGGGTTTTTAATCTTACTATTGAGTTGTAGGAGTGATTTTATATATTCTGGATACAAGCCGTATCAGATATATGACTTGCAGATTTTTCTTCAAGTCTGTGGGTTGTCTTTTTACTTTCTTGATAGTGTCCTGAGAAGCATGCATATTTTAAATTTTGATGAAATCCAGTTTATCAGTCTTCTATTGCTTTTGCCTTTGGTGGCTTTCCTGAGAAATCGTTGCCTAATCCTAAACAACAAAGATTTATTCCTGTATTTTCTTTCAAGAGTTTTGTAGTTTTTGCTCTTACATTTAATTTAATGTATGGTCCACTTTGAGTTAATCTTTGTGGTGTGAGGTATAGATCCAGGTTCATTTTTTGGCATGTGGTTATCCAGTTGTCCCAGTCCCGTTTGTTGAATCTCATCAAACTTGAATTAGAAATTTTCTTTCATCACCATAGCATATTTATTTTTTATTTCATGTAATAAGTACATGTATAGGTCCATAATTAAGAGAGCTTTCATTAGACTACATTGCCTTATTAGAAAGATAGGAATATATTTCATGTATCTTACTGGTAGGCATGGTTTTAAAATACCGAAGTCTATAATTCTGGTCAAAAGTCTTCTCAAATTATGTTGTACTGATGTTTTTGTTACTATCATATTTCCAGATCTCAGTCATGCTTGTTTGTTCAAAGAAGAGAGAATAGCCATTGTGTTAAGGAATGAGGGACTTGTAACCAGATAAACATATGTTATAATCTAAGTGGGAAGTAGCATTAGACCCTTTCTTTATTTAATTAACATAATTCAAATTGAAATCAGTTGGATCTCTGGTTTAGTAGTACTTGAGATTTAGCTTTAGCTGACCCTGATAAAAGGCAACTTGCGGTTTACTTACAAAACAAAAACAATAAAAAGTTTTAAAAAGAAAGATGGAGGGGGGGATGAGTGTAATACGCCTTTTAAAATAAGAGAACAAAATTCCGCAAGTTCATGATGGGAATGGATTGGTAGTAAGGCATTTAATAGTGTGGGTTTGTCTAGATTTGATTCTGCCTTAAAAGATAAACCACAGCAGTAACAAAAATAATAAACCCTGACTTAAAATACCCTGTAGATAGCATGTATTATTAATTGAGAATATTTTATGGGAAAAATTGTCAGATATTTAAGTTTATTTTTTCTTCCAGTTTTATTGAGACATAATAGACAGCACTGTGTAAGCTTAAAGTGTATAACGATTTGACTTACTACATCATGAAATGATTATCACAGTAGGTTTAGTGAACATCCATTATGTCCTATAAATACAAAATCAAAGAAATAGAAAAGAAATTTTTGTCCTGTGATGAGAACTCTTAGGATTTACTCTCTTAACCACTTTCATATATAACACACAGCAGTGTTCATTATATGTACCATGTTGTACATCGCATCCCTAGTACTTACTTATCTTAAAACTGGATATTTAAGTTTATTTTAAATTATACCAGAAGTAGAAGTGGTGGTTTTCTTAGATAATATAATGTACTGTATCAGTAATGTATTGCTGTATAACAAACCAACCTAAACTAACTGTCTTAAAATAGCAGCAGTCATTTATTTTGCTCACAAATCGCAGTTTGGTTAGGCCTCATGACTTATTTCTGTTTCATGCAGTGCCACCTGTGGTGGCTTGATTGCAGGGGCAGGGGTGTATGTGTTGAGATGGGGGGGCCAAAGGATCCACTTTCAAGATGGCTCACTCACATGCCTGGGAAGTTGAGCTGGGGACCTAGGTGCTCCTCCGTATAGTTCTCTTTCCAGCTGCTTGGCCTTTCTCACAGTGTGGGAAGAAAACAAGGTAGAAATTTGTGGCATTTCCATGACCTGGTCTCAGAAGTCACACATAGTCACTTCTGCTGTGTTTATTGGTTAGGGACAGTCACAGAGTTTCAAGGATAGGGGCCATGAACTCTACCTCTTGTTGGGACCATTTTGGGGAAATTTAATCTACCACATGTATTTCTTTCCACTTATTGCCACTTACATATATTTCTTTCTAAGAAATTCTTTGGAAAAGTCCATTTTAGAAATTAGAAATTTAGAAATTAATGGGGAAAACTAAAAGTAAATTAAAATATCATCTGAACAAGAAACTTTAAAATTTCTCTTTCTGTGTAGTTCTCAAGATTTTATTTTCAACTGTTGTCTATTAAAAATTACTGAAACTTTGGATATTGTAAATATATAGTTAATTCAGTTCTGTAAATCCCAACATGAAATATGGACTTACCAAAATGCTTTTATTCTCAAGGATATGCAAAGGATATGCACTGTGTTGGCAGTTTGCAAGACCACCCCTAGGTTTGGTGATTTGCTTGGAAGGCACAGTTTGTAGTTGTACTCACAGCTATGATTTATCACAGCAACGTATCCAAAGTAAAACCAGCAAAGGAAAAAGGCACATGGGGCAAAATCCAGAGGAAACTAAGGCCCAAGCTTCCAAGAATCTTCTCCCAGTGGGATCATACAGGGTGTGCTTAATTCCTCCAGCAACAGATTGTGACAGCACTTGTGAAATGTCTACCAGGGAAGCTCATTAGAGACTCAACACCTAAGGTTTTTTATTGGGGTTTTTGTCATGTAAGCACTGTTTACCTAGCACTTACCAAGCAAGAGTCCAGATTTCCAAAAGGAAAGCTGGTCTTCAGCATAAACCATTTTGTTTGCTTAAACAGATTAGGTGCAGTGAGCTGCCCTTATGATAGTGAGGTGGTGGGAACCCTCCTAAAATCCAAGTTCCCAGACACCAAGCCAACGGCCAACTTTGTAGGCAGGCTTTTCTGAGGATAACTATTTCAGGCCTGCTATGTTAATTCTTAAAAAAAAAAATTATCCCCAAATCTTTAAATTGCTCTTGGTTGTCCCTTCAATCTGTAGATTTCTGAGTAAACTCTGTAGTTAAAGAAAGAAAAAGTTATGTATAAATGATATACAACTTGGCTGTAAACCAAGACCAAATACTGGTTTCTATTAAAACTTGAAAGCTTCTTGATAGTATGGAGTTAAAACTTTAAACAGTTTTAAGTTAAATATATTGTCTGTGTAATACTAATAGATTATAGTTACAGGAACAGATATGTTTGGTAACTTTCCACCACCTTCTTCCTTAAGTACATCCTTGGAGAAGAGAGGCAAGGCAAAATATCAATAGCATATTAGTTAAGACCTTGAATTTTGGAGCTAGACTATATGTATTGGACTAGACACTGTAGACTAGACTAGACACTCTCTCTGTCTCAGTTTTCTCATCTGTCCAATGGGGATGATAATAGTACATGCTTTATAGAGTTGTCAGTGGAACAAGTGAATTAATAATATACAGGCAGACCTTGTTTTATTGCATTTTGCAGATGCTATCTTTTACAAATTGAAGGTTTGTGGCAACCTTGTGTCAAGCAAGTCTCTTGGCGCCATTTTTGCAACATTATTTGCTCACTTTGTGGGTTTGTCACATTTTGGTAACTCTTGCAATATTTCACACTTTTTCATTATTACTGTATTTGTTATGACGATCTGTGAGCAGTGATCTTTGATATTACTGCTACAGCTCACTGAAGGCTCAGATCATGTTTAGCATTTTTTAGCAATGAAGTATTTTTAAATTACATACATTGTTTTTTAAGACAGTGCTGCTGCACACTTAATAGGCTACAGTATAATGTAAATATAACTTTTATATGCACTGGGAAACCAAAAAATTTGTGTGACTTGCTTTATTGCAATATTTGCTTTATTGTGGTGGACTGGGACCAAGCTCGCTATATCTCCGAGGTATGCCTGTACGTAAAATACCTGCCAGGTAGTAAGCGTTAGCCCCTGTATCATCATTCTGTGGATATGGTGATTATGGTTACTGAAACAAAAATCAGACCATCTGTTTAGAAAAGTATTGATATACTTCTGGAGCCAGCAGCCAGAATATGGGAAATTATGTCTATCCTGAGTTTTTAAGGGTATATGATTGTCATACCTTTGCAGTATGGTAAGAGTTTGGGGGTTGTGGAGA
This sequence comes from Delphinus delphis, assembly GCF_949987515.2. Lineage (NCBI taxonomy): Eukaryota > Metazoa > Chordata > Mammalia > Artiodactyla > Delphinidae > Delphinus > Delphinus delphis. The sequence goes on from NC_082683.1 coordinate 42,759,895, forward strand.
GTTGGCATAATTTACTGTAAAGTTAAACCCAGAAATATTCAGGATCATTAATCCTAAAATAATATATCTGCTTTCAGTCATTGATACCAATGTGACTACACAGTTCAATAGGATATTTCTACAAAGAATTTAATTAAATGCCTATATAGAAAAACAGTTGCCATGCTCTTGGTTAGAATTATGTTTGGCTAGGAATGGACCAGTGAAATTACTATCTTAGTGGAAGCAGAGTAGTAGTTTTCTAACGTTGTTGCTTACCCAGTAAAATAAGTTTTCTTACTAGGGAAGAAAGTACACAAGGTGTTACTTAAATGAAAGAATGAAGTTAATATTTTTAACATTTCTCCTTAAGGACCAGTGTAATGCGGAGAAGCACGCAGATGGAATTATAGTAAGTTTAATCTGATCTTTGTTCCCCTTTACTTCTGCAGAGCATTATAACCAGTTATGTCAGGAGAAGCCTGAATTTCTACTCATTTTTCAACACAAATTCCTCTTTTTACCTACTCACTGTTCTTTGTTTGTTGACTCTTGCAATTTTCCTTGAGCTCTTAAAGTTGGCCATCTTTCAGCAATCATTTGGAGGGGGAATGTCGATCTTAAAATTTTGCTGAGTCTTGATTCTTATTGAATCACCTTGCATGTGTTAACTTAAAGGGTTAATCGTGGTATAAAAATGCAGCTTTTATGACTAAATAAGGCATAACTCACAATGCTACATTTCTTGTCCAACTTCTTTTTTTCTAATGAAAGCAGAAGGGGAGGGGTACAGTATTGAAACGTCTTAATTTAACTATATGGTTATAGGTTTCTATTAATTTCTTATCTTTATTTTTAGATTTTGTGTATTGTGTTAACTGTCATTGCTACTGTGGTGTATACGGCTTTTTTGTAGGAACAAGTTGCAACATGAATTCTTCCACTTATAGCCATTTTCTATTCTTTCCTCCCCTTGGATTTTACTCTTCCCTTATATTCAACTTACCCACCAAAAAGAATAGAAAATTTTATTGGAAATAAAAGTTAGAATTTGAAGGTTTGCAGTTTAAGCTCCCCTGGTTTTATGGTAGATGTGTGACTTGTGTTCAGACTGTATTTCTGAAGAAGGAGGCAACCTCTTTTTTTGTCTGAGGCTTTACAAATGCCAGCTTATCTGAGATCTGGAAACTCATTTTGTAAATCTTGAAAACCATCTTATGATTATATTTGAAAGGATGAGCATGTTATGTTTATATTTGGTTTAAAATGAAAAATAAGTTAAATATTTCTTAAGAAAACAGAGTAAGAGAAACATTTTTAAAATTTGAATTAAGCACATTGGAATTTTTCTTTTTCTTCACAATGTGAGTTCATAGTTTGAGCCATGGTGATTTAATACAATTATGTGATATAATTACAATATAATATCTCTTCTGAGATATCAGTTAAGATTATAAGCCTCATGGAAAAAGACTGTGTATGTTGTCTAGCATTTCATGGTTCCCAAAGGCCCTAAGGAAAATTAATGATGGCAGTTACTTTTACCTCTTTTCTCTCAAAGCAAATCAGTTACTTTTTATTATGTTAAACAATAGTTTTATAAAGCATACTAAAAATGTTTGATCATTTGTAGTTAAAAACATCTAGATAGTTTATACTGATAGAAAACCTAAACTTGTAGAAGACAAACATATTTGAATCATTTGATCCGTGACTATAGCATTTTTCCTTAAGAGTTTTTATTTTTAAAAAAAGGCACTGTTCATGGTTTAGCCCTTGGACCCAGACTGCTAAGACCTAGCCCTGCCACTTACTATCTGGGACCTTAGGCAAGCTTCTTAACCTTTGAGTCTTTGTTTCCTCATCTATAAAGAAAAGTGACTTCTATCTCAGAGGATTGTTGTGAGATAGTATGCACATAGTACTCAGTAAATGTTAGCTATACATACATATATGTATATATAATTGTATTTTATATTGTATTGCATGAATTTTATTAATTTTACAACAGATTAGGGTTTAGGATTGTCATTTGTTTGCACTTCTCAAGCTCTGCACATTCTTTTTTAAAGCAAGGCGTAGAATGTTATTTGACGTTTTTTAGCCTAAAGTCGGTTGACCACGGACAGTAGTTGTATTTTCTGTTAACAACAGCAACAAAAGAAAAGTCTAAAAGTGTTTTGTGGGATTGACAAACCTAATATTAGGCTTCTGAAAAACAGAAGATTGCATTCAAAAGATTGAATCCTGGTCCCTTTCTCCAAAGTTATTTTATTTCTTGGTCTCTTTAGTAATTTTTTCTTATATAATAGTTTGGGGATAAGGAGGTGGGATATTCTCATTCTTACGGCTCAAAGTATTAAAGGTGGGATTTTGCCTTTGTAAAGCACTTGGAGTCCTTTAGAGAAAAATCACTATGAAAAAATAAGGAATTTATTTTAAGAACAGCTCCAGGATTGTTGAGACACTTGTTTAGGTATTATGGCCCAGCCTGGTATCTGAAAATAGAATCCTAATGTAATAACCAGAAAGCCCTTAGAGACCATAGCATCCAGACATTTCTTCATTTTATACACTGGGAAAGTGAGGCCCACAGCAGATGAGATTTGGCAAGTCACTGGTAGAGCAAGGATTCTAGGAATTAAAATTCTAAGTCTCTGTTTCTGTGCTTTTCCTAATGCTCCAGAACCTTCTCCACTTCACTTTACTAGGCTTTTGATTATTAATGATTGTTTTCAGAGCTTCTTTGTGTCCTTTATTTTCTAGGACTAGAATATTTATGGTATGTAGACTGTTGTGACAAGAATCAGAATTCTTATGTTCAAATCAATTTAAGAGATCTGATTTAGTGATTTTTACATATTGATATTTATGCAGAGAGAGGATATAAGAAAAAAATAACTTAGGTGTTAAATAAGAATGCTATAAAAACTTTCCTATTATCTCAGTTTCCATTGTTATGTGCTTTTAAATTTTTACAAATGCTTTTGGGGCTCATCAATAAAGTATTTCTTTTCTAATTCTGTTTCAGTATTTTCTGTTACAAGCTCTACCTAATACATGTTTGAAGTTTAGTTTTCCAGATCAAGGAAAGCTAAAAAACTTAAATTTTTCTTTCTTGGGTTTTATCTAGTATAGTCTTCTAAGTGGTGGTTTCAAACTTTACTTTGGCAAAGGCCTTGGTTTAAAATCTCCCCCTCCTCCAAATAAAAAAATATCAGTAAGCTTTGGAGTCTTGTTTTTAAAATGCCATCATGCTGGCAAAATAGTGTCTTGGCTTGGAGTCAGAAGAACCTAGACTTTTTTTTTCCTCTCTAAAATTGTAACTACATGTTTGAGTATTTTTTTCCCTTCTAAATCCTCAAAAAGAAAAGACGTCCAATTAGAAGATACATTTCTTTGCCTTTAGTGACTGTAAAACTAGGTGCCTATATGGTGCAATACACATTGATAGAAGGTGGCAGTAGTATGGGATGTAAAAATAAGATTGTAGTGGTACAGATACATTAGCTAGTCATAGGTATAATGCTTATTAATACCAAAGCAGGAGAGAGCATTTCTCCATCTTTGATATTTGTGGTGAATTAAAATTTGAGAAGCACTGAGTTGAATCGAGAGGTTATTGTTTCGGCTTCCTGAAACCATTCTACAACTCTTTCCAAGTATTTTCATTTAGTTTTACCTTTCTATATGTCAGAGATTCATTCATTTTCCCTCCTTACAATGCTTCTTTAAATAATCTTATAAGAAACTCTTAGACTTCCATATAGTAAATTTGTTTTATTTCCTCTTTGCAATTTGACCAACATGTCTGTACAGCTACCCTCAGGACTTTGCTGTCAGAAGTGTGGGGTTTTCATACATTTGGGAGGGTCAATGCTGGAAGGGTATTTAATTAAAAATAACTATACTGTGCTTCTTTATCTCAGAGTACTATTAATCCTGTAGATGCAATATATCAACCTAGTCCCTTGGAACCTGTGATCAACACAATGCCTTCCCAGACTGTCTTACCTCCAGGTATAGTATAATATTTGGAAAAATGTTTCACAGGTACACTGATGACAAAAAACTTAATTTTTTATGGCAGTTGTAGTAATCTTGAAGGTGTTTTTTTTTGTCTTGTTTTTTAATAAGTAAAAGGAATTTCACAAAATACAGCCAAAAATGAACTGGAAAAATATGATAGTATTTTGGTATTGGGGCTTTTTGAGTACAGTTAAAGGGCTTTTGGTTTTCAAAGTGAGATGGAAGACAAACATGGTTACTTGGATTAGCTGCTAGGACAGAATCCTATGACCCAGGATTGATGGCTACCAAGGAAAACTTAATATACCTTGATCTACTTGAAAGTAATCCAGGAATGTTCTATTTTGTCATATTCTTTATAGCTCTGAATAATACAAATGGTTTCTTCATGGTGGACTTAAAGATAATGAGAAAGGGAGGAATGAAATTTGTGATGCCTACTGATTAGATAGATGTGTATTTTTAGGGATAGAGTAATAAATTTTTTTTTTTAACTGGCAGAGGAGGGCTTAAGGCCAACACCCACTGGTTCCTTTTACCTTTTTGTTGCATCCAACATTTCAGTGTTTTCACTGATGACATAAGTCAGAAATTTTACTGGAAAAAAAGAAAATCTTTTTAAAAATACTTATTAAGTATGTGAGATCTTTTTATGAATTTTTACTCCTTAGGAGATTGAGCTTAATATCTCTCACGAGACTAAAGAGGAAGTACTGTGCCCCATTTTAGATTTTACAAGCGGTTTGATCCTCGGGGGGGAAACAGTTTATCATCCGAAGCATTTGCTAGTTTTACAGAGTAGTTGTACTGAGGTAGTGGCCTATCTTGACTAGTCTCTTGATATCCTGCCTAGTGTCTTAGTACTAGGTAGCATATCATCATTGAGTTTAAAGGGGACTGGGGGTCAGAAAGGAGTAGTAGCATGGAACTTGACTTAATAGAATATAGTCTCAAAAACTACGGATCTTCAGGGTATTGCAGTTAAAGAGTTGTGTTTGCTACCAAATGTAAAATAGATAGCTAGTAGGAAGCAGCCGCATAGCACAGGGAGATCAGCTCAGTGCTTTGTGACCACCTAGAGGGGTGGGATAAGGAGGGTGGGAGAAAGACACAAGAGGGAAGAGATATGGGGATATGTGTATATGTATAGCTGATTCACTTTGTTGTAAAGCAGAAACTAACACACCATTGTAAAGCAATTATACTCCAATAAAGATGTTAAAGAAAAAGAAGAGTTGTGTTTGGCTTTTTCTCTAACTTATTTCACATGTTCAAATCTCCTAGAACCTGCTCAGTTGTGTAAGTCAGAGCAGCGTCCATCTTCTCTACCAGTTGGACCTGTATTAGCTACTACCTTGGGACATCATCAGACTCCAACACCAAATAGTACAGGTACAGATTTGTGTAATTCCTTTACTTCTCATAACTGCCCATTAACATTCAAGATTTGTGTGGAGATGGGAAAAAGATTGAAGAAAGGTTGTATATTTTGTATTGGAGATACCTTAGCTCTATCATTACAGTTCCATACATGGAGTGGTTAACTTTGTGATTGAACCAGAAGTTTATTAATAATTATAATTTAAATGAAATAAAATACTGCAGAGTTTTGTGTATTTGTTTACCTTAAGACTTACTTTGAAGCTCTGTATTAGCTTTTTAAAAAAATTTGCTTGAGTTGGATTTATATACTTTCTTACTGTAAAGGAATCAGATAATACAGAAGTATGAGAACAAAAGCTGTAAGGCTTCTTTACTCTTTGTCATTTATACATGTATGTACCTACATACCTATATTATAGTGTATTTTTATTGTTGTTTTTTTCCCTGACCTAAATTAGATCATGTGGTTCTGTGACTTTCCCTTTTCATTTAACTGAGAACATTTAGAGAGCTTTCTGTGTTCATACACTTAGGTACACAACATTCTTTCTACAGCTGCTCAAGTGGCTATTACTGTTTTTCTGCTGATGGACATTTATTTAGGTTGATTCCAAAATTTTCCTATTATAAGCAGTATTTCAGGGAATATCCTTGTACAGCACCTTTTGGCACATAAGAATTTTTTAAGGATAGATTTATTGGTCACATTTTTGCCAATTTTATAAGAAAAAAAGGATACTTGATTTTAGTTTGCATTTTCTTAATTTGTTTAGATTTATGGTCTTTATTTTTTCTCTAATTCACAGGGCTGCTATTAATGTTAGTATAGATTTATTTCTTGTTTTAAAACTAATTAGGTTGATGTTGGGTTATCAGTTGCACCAAATTCAAGGGAGCACTTGGTGCTTTTGTCCCTGTTATCCGGATGCCAAAACCAAAACCACTCTTGAGGACATGGGAGATAAGCCCCTGCTGTTGCTCCACAGGTTCTTTCCTGGGTGAGACTTTACCTGTGTAATAATGAAAAGTTACCCTCTGATTTTTAGCTAGTTTGAAATTTGAGTTAGTAAAGATGCTGATGTTATTACTTTGGTTTTTAAGATTTAACAGCCTGAGCAGATGTCTCCTTAATTTTGAAAGAAAGCAAGCAACAACAGCTCTCTTATTTGAAGCTCTTGGGAAAATGCTGATAAGCAGTTTGAATAATGCAGTTGAAATGTTTGTCTACCTTTTTTATGTATTTCATTACACTGTGTCATTTTAAAAACAGTATCTGTGTTTTCTTTTGTTTTTTTATAAGGAGGAATTATGTCAGAATTCTGAAACAGACAAAATTTTCCATTTGGAAATATACAAAACCTAGTCAGTTACAGACTTTGAAAAAGTTAGCAGTATTCTTTATGTACATTAATTTTAGGATCATTAATTAGTTATAAATAATTTAGGATAAATTATTTCAGAAGACAGCATTTTAAAAATATAACATTTTAGAGTAGGTGTATTTAAAAAAATTTTTTTAATTAGTGTGTGGTTTGTGTCTTGTTTTTTGTGTCTTGATTTTTCAGCCTAATTTCTTCATCTTTCTTTCCTTTATCTCTCTCACTAATACATAAAAGAAAGAAAGGAACAACTGAAAAAAGAAATGTTTTCTCTCATAAGGAAAACTCAGTTCTTTTGTTTGCAACTCCCATTCCAACTCATTTTCTTCTTGGATACATTTTCAGTTTTGTGTGGTTGCCTGGACTATTTGCTTGTTACTTGATCATTTGTAATTCCTGGTCTTTTTCTTTCTTTCTTTCTCTCTCTCTCATTTTTTTCCCCCATTATTTCAATAAGAGAAATTTATTTCCCATCTTATTGCTGCTATGGGGCGGGGCAGCGGTGGGGTAAGAATTTAAAGTTATTTGCTAAGATGAACTATCTTTGGAATTCCCACAATAAGCTTTGCCTATTTAGGCAGCAAACTTTCAGTGTTATGTTTTAAAAATATCTTTGTGAACATGGCAACTAAATGTGGCAGGTGGATGTGCTCTTTCAACTATTGAACCATAGATAGACACTGGAATGGGACACTAAAAATCCATGGATAGCTTTGGATTCATTTTTACTGCTGCTATTCTCATTTCCTTCTAGAATTGAGGCCTTGACTTTTATATTGCCAGCAGTGACTTAATTAATTTTAATCTACACCAGGCATCTGTAGCAGTTTGGCATAAATTGCCTGAGAGCCCTTAGATATCTGCTCAGTAAATATTTGTTAAATTACTTTCAGTACTTCACTGCTCTGTTTGATACTTTTACTGTTACTTTTTATTACTAGACTATGAACCAGATGATTATAGATTCTTTCTCTGGATCTCCATTAGTTTCTATTTCCTTAATTAGACTGTTTAGGAATAGGAAGATGTTCTCCTGGTTCTTTCCTTTTTCCACGTGCTTCCCATGGTAGCCCTCTCTTTTTCTCTGCCCCTGGGCTCTGGGCAACCTGACTTAAACTTAGGTAGAAAAGAGGTGAGGAGTTTGAATGGTAAGTGTTCCCAGCTTTTGTGTTTGCACATGATTGCCAAAACATATTGACTAATATGAATGTGATATCCTGAACAAAACTTTAACATTCATGTGGTTTTTGATATTCTTTCCACTTTGTATTCTTGTTGGTTCACTGCTGCATTTTTAAGGTATCTGGATCTATAGTATAAAATAAGAGCTCTGGCTTCCCGTTGTTACTGGTATCTACTATGGGACTTCTAATACCTTAACTCACACAGTGTGATTATAATCAAAAGAACTCCCTTCCTAATTACAGATGGGGACATAGTATTTTTTCATTTATTTAAAAGGCTATGTCCCATTCTATAATGTGATTTGCCTTTTTCTTTGTCTAGTTTAAATGTTGATTTCTTTACAGATAGTCTAGGGACTTCTACCAACTTAACTATTTTTTGATTTTAGAAAGGTCTGCTTTGACCCCATCTCCCTAATTTCTTCCCTTCTATTACCAACACTGTCCCCTAATTAAAAACGTTTTAACTTCCTAGGCAGTGGGCACTCACCACCTAGTAGCAGTCTAACTTCTCCAAGCCATGTCAACTTGTCTCCAAACACAGTCCCAGAGTTCTCTTATTCTAGCAGTGAAGATGAATTCTATGATGCGGATGAATTCCATCAGAGTGGCTCATCCCCAAAGCACTTAATAGAGTAAGTAGATGAACTACATATGTATTGAAATGACTCCTGATTTTTAAAAATGTAATTTGATTTTGAGACTGGTGTTAATGACAGACTCCTTTATAAATTATTATTTGGAAAAAGTGAAAAAGACAGCTTATTTTTAATTGGCTTATTGAGCAAAGCTAGTTCTGTGAGAATAGTGATTTTACTCCTGATTTAATTCAAATGGTATAATTTTGCATCAGTTGTGGTAACATGCCAGTATTGTTCATTAACTCTGGGCCTTATTTCTATAGAAACAACATTAGGAGAGGGTCAAATGAAAGTGAGTAAGCTAGGAAGTATTACTCACATAAGAGGAGGTTACCGTTACTTGTTCTGTATAGAGTAGAGATATTTGGGTGCCTATAAGCCAGGCACTATATTAGGTGGATGAATGATACAGAGGTGAATAAAGAGCCAGTCCCTGCCCTCAGGGAACTTACAGTCTATTGGGGGAAAAACAAACTTTTAAAATCCAGTGGGAAATATGCTATGTAAGAATAAGCGCAGGACTTCCCTGGTGGCACAGTGGTTGAGAGTCCACCTGCCAATGCAGGGGACACGAGTTCGTGCCCTGGTCCGGGAGGATCCCGCAAGCCGCGGAGCGGCTGGGCCCATGAGCCATGGCCGCTGACCCTGCGCGTCCGGAGCCTGTGCTCCACAATGGGAGAGACCACAACAGTGAGAGGCCCGCGTACCAGAAAAAAAAAAAAGAATAAGCACAGAAAAAATGGGAACATTTTGAAGTCCTGAGAAGTCAAGAAAGGATTCACAGAGGAGGGAGGGGATGTGATCCATGGTGAGATGTGGATGAGTAGGGAGAGGAGGGACATGGGGGTGAGAAGAGGAAGGAGAAATGGAAAGTGTTGTTCTCATGGAGATGGAACCCTAACAAGAAAGGCCTGGAGGCAACGGGAGCTTGGTTTCTTTGAGGAGCTGTAAGCTGGTGAGCATGGCTGAGTGTGGCTGCAGCATAAGTTGTGGGGAATGGTTAAGAAGATACAGAAGAGATTGACAAGGGCCAGGTCGTGAAAGAGTCCTCTTAGCCTTTTATGAATTTTGAATATTTTCTCACAAGTGATGGCAGCTGCTGGTCAGGTCTGCATTTTAGAAAAATAGATATGCCTGAACTGTGTAGAATCGAATGCAGTGGGGATGCATTACATGTAGGAAGACCAGGCAAAACTGGGTAGAAACTTGAGAAATGTTGATAACCTGAGCTAAGGTCATAGCATAGGAATGGAAGGAAGCACATGGACTCCAGAGATACTAAGTAGGCAGATTTTGGCAGATATTGATGATAGGTTTTCTCTCATTAGGAAATATTTGACCTGTTTTGCACTGTTAAATCAAAGCTAGGTATGTTCCATTGCACAGAAAAGGCCTTTACATGTAAAGTCACTTACATGATAGCCAATAAGCAAAGTACTTTTTAGCCCTACTGGTACATAGGTTAGCGGTGGTTAGACTTTGGATTCTGGAATCTTAGAAAAGAATAGGTTCTAAATCTGTTTTGCTTTTAAGGTGTGTGATCTTGGTCAAGTTATTTAACCTATGACATCCTCAGTTTCCTTGTTTGTAAAATGAGGATAATAGTTTCAACTTCAAGAGGTCATTGTGAACATTTAAATGAGAATAATGTCAAGTGCTTACTATGATGTCTGGCATGTATAATAAGTGTGCAGTAAGTGATAGCTGTTATAGAAAGCAAATTAACATTTATTTGCTTCAATGTTCTTATATTTGTTGTAGATGTAGTTGGCTTACTTTTTGCTGGGTATTTTTTCCAAGTCTCCTGCCATCTCAGGAGTTGGTGCTAGTGTTACAGCTTGGGGTTTGCTTTGAAATACAGTACAAATTTGGAAATGATTATATGTGAATTTGCAAGCTAAGTACTATCAACCAAACTTAGACCTTGAACCTTGGTTTCTTTTAGTAAGAAATATTTTGTGGCACTCCATTTCTCTCGCTCTCTTTTTCTTTTTTTAGAGATAACAATTTTTTTTTTAATTGGGGTATATTTGCTTTACAATGCTATGTTAGTTTCTGCTGTGCAACAAAGTGAATCAGCTACACGTATACACATATCCCCTCCCTCTTGGACCTCCCTCCCTCCACCACCCCCATCCCACCCATCTAGGTCACCACAGAGCACTGAGCTGATCTCACTGCGCTATACAGCAGGTTCCCACTAGCTATCTGTTTTACACATGGTAGTGTATATATGTCAGTCCCAGTCTCCCAGTTCATCCCACCCTCCCTTCCCCCACATGTCCACATGTCCATGCTCTATGTCTGCATCTCTATTCCTGCCCTGCCAATAGGTTCATGTATACCATTTTTCTAGATTCCACATATATGCATTAATATATGATATTTGTTTTTCAATTTCTGACTTACTTCACTCTGTATGACAGTCTCTAGATCCATCTACGTCTCTACAAATGATCCAATTTTATTCCTTTTTATGTCTGAGTAATATTCCATTGTATATATGTACCACATCTTCTTTATCCATTCATCTGTCAATGGACATTTAGGTTGCTTCCATGTCCTGGCTATTGTAAATAGTGCTGCAATGAACATTGGGGTGCATGTGTCTTTTTGAATTATGGTTTTCTCAGGGTATATGCCCAGTAGTGGGATTGCTGGGAGAACAGTATGGAGGTTCCTTAAAAAACTAAAAATAGAACTACCATATGACCCAGCACTCCAGTTCTGTTAAGTGTGCACATGAACTGAGAAATACAGTATCATATATAATTGCACTGTAACTATTCAGAATCTCAAAATTTATAAGGAAAATGATGATATTAATTCAGGAAGTTTTGTTACATAGTAGATCAAATTCAGATTTTGAATGTTGGAAAAGTAAAATATATGTGATTAGGTAAATACATACTGTTAGGACATGAGACTTTACTTAAGGAAGAGAGATTTGAGCCCACAATTTAAGAAGGCTAGTTTAGCAGAAAGAGTTTGGTTTAGCATGTTGGTTTCTTAATGTTTGTATGTAGGGAAATAAACTATTACAAGACCCTTATTAGCAGTTTGCCAATAGAAATTTCACTTTAATTTTTAAAATATTTTTTATGATAGTGGAGTTAAAAGAAAATAAGCATTTGGGAGAAAATTCCAAAGTAAAGGTTATTATTTATTTTTGAAGTGTTAAATCATTGTTTTCTTTAAACAGAATTAAGGACAGTCTCGATCATTAGCTATTAATCGAAACAAAGTACAGTTGAATATCAAAATGGATCATCTGTCTTCTAGAAGCCTGTAACTATATTCAGTAAAAGCTTGATAATAATGTGGTTAGCCTCATTACATCACAGATAGTCAATCTCTGGCCCCAGTTTCAGGGGTTCTCCTGAAATTTTTCTGAAATAGATAAATTTTAAATGCTTACCTGTTGTACCTGTAATAGGCATATCTACAAAGTTACCTGCAGGCTCATAGGCTTTTCTTTTTTCTCCTGTAAGCTTCCTTCTCTATACTCTCCCAGTACCCATCCCTTAACAAATACACAGTTTATGAACCTCCTATTTGAAGGGATCCAGAGTTAAATTCTTTGTCCAGCTCACCCACTCAGGCCTCCTTTTCTCCTTCAATTTCATTCTTTCCTTTTATGCCCTAATCTAGATTCCCAAACTAGTAGGGACTACAGATGTTTTATTTGGCCAGCACAGTGTTTGTTGATTTTTTTGTTTTAAAATTTTTATTTTAATTGGAGTATAGTTGATTAACAATGTTGTGATAGTTTCAGGTGTACAGCAAAGTGATTCAGATATACATTTTCCCATTAAATGGAACTTTAAATCCCTTCAAATTGAGTACGCTAGTGCCAGGTCTCTATTGTTTTATAATCTGGCCCTATTCACATATTTATGCTCTCTGCCTGGCCTCTGTAGGCATTGAGCTTGTGTGCCACCTGCTGGTCATCAGCTGCTACCACTAGTTTTCTAGCTCTCAAGTCAAGTTTCTATCTGACAGAAGAGAATTTGAAAACTTAAGTCCTTTCACCGTTCAGTTTCTAAAGACCTGTAGTAATGATAACTTCTGTGTGAGCTATGTTATTGGGTTTTGCACATTTATAAACTAGATGAAGGTGCATGTGGGAAAGAACTTGTGCTCTGGAGCCAGACATATACTTGAAATGGCTCCACTACTTACCAGTTGTGTGACCTCTGTCCAGTCATTGAACCTCTGAGACTCTGTGTATGATGAGAATAATCATGTCTCCCTTTTAGGGTTAGATTGTTATGGAGATGAACATACACAGTGTTCGGCACATACAAGGTACTCAATAAGTTTTGGATTCTGTTGTTATAATTAAGTTCAGAGCTGTACCTTTTTCGGTTTAGTTTATTTATGATCTTATGATTTAATTCTGTGCAAGTTAGCCCATTGCAGATAAACCTTTCCTGTATGCATGTCATTTTTGTCAGTGTTGCTCTTGTTTTGTAACTATAGCCTTTAAATCCTTTGTCCTGAACGAGGTAAATTATGAAATGGCTAAATGAGAATTTATCCCATTTTTTTCCATTTTGAGCTTTATTGAGCGTTTCACTTGGCCCAGACATAGTTTCTAACCTGAGTAAGGAGGAAAAGCACAGCATAAATTCATCTCTGACGTTTGGAATCTAAAATAAGATACATGTTTTAAAGAATCTGAGGTTTTTTAGATCAGTTGATTTAAAAGATTGATTCTATTTTGATGATGTATCAAAGAGCCACAAAACTTTTTGAAGATAATTTTTATGCAGCTCTTTTATTTAATGATAATTGAATTTCTCTTATCTAGTTCTTTTACTCATATTTTCCATTGGCTTTCAAAACTGGTGAGGTAGACATTAGTTATAGTACCTTGTGATGTACACTACTGAATTATCAAAGTAGCAATATTCAGTTACCTAAGGATTTTTGAAAAATAGATCAAAAGAAGGCAAGTAACCAGGACAAACTATGTTTAAATTAGAATACATATGTTCTAATATTCTAATGTTCTAACATAGGCAGAGCACAGAGGATTTTTAGGATAATGCAACTATTCTCTGCAATACTACAGTGGGGGATACTTATATTACATTTGTCAAAATCCATTGAATGTACAAGACCAAGAGTGAACCCTACTGTAAACTATGGACTTTGAGTGATAATGGCATGTCATGTAGGTTCATCAGCTGTTACACACGTACTACTGTCGTGCAGGATGTTGATAGTGGGGAGGTTGTGCATATGGGAATTCTGTACTTTCTACTCAGTTTTGCTCTGAACCTAAAACTACTCTTAAAAAAATCAAGCTTATTATTAAATAAGAAATCAAAAGAAGGTAAGTAATCAGGGCAAACTGTGTTTAAATTAGAATATATAATGTGTTTTGTACCTATAAATTTGCAATAAAAGACTTTTATGTGTGTACCATTTTATAAATAATATATGCAGTATGAGAAATTTGGTTTCTGTTTTTACCCTTAATAAGTAAACTTTGATCATTCTTTTGTTAATGTACAAATACTAGTCCTAGGTAAGTTATAATCATAGCTGTAATAATAAAATAGAGGAATCTTCCTTTAGACCCGTTAATCAGCTCATAATACCACTTACCATAAATTTACTTGTAAAAAGTAGTATGCTTTTTTATTTTTTAATTTCAAATATAATTTTCTAATGACTGGGAAGGGTGTTATTACCAGTGTGGGCTTTTATCAAAGGATCTCAAAAATATAGACATCTTTCTGAGGCTAATTAATAGACTTACCAGTTTTGAGGTTCTGGAAATGGTTGCCAAGAATTATGACATACCTACATTTATTCAAAGTAACAAAATTGGAAAATGAACTCTAGTTTTACATGCAGAGGCAAAATCTTACCAATTTTTCATGGCCTTTCAACATGGCTTGGTTGAGCATACGCCATGCAGAAAACATGAGCCTGATGGGGAGAGAGTCGGAAAGCATGTATGTATGTAACCAGCTAACTTTAAGGGTCTAGTTAGTTTCTGTCAGCTATCTCCATATATTGGTTTTAAATAGATTGGTATCTTACTATGATTTTAAATTGCTTTTTTAAAGAGCTTAAGAAGGTGATTAATTTTTTTTAGTTCCTCTGGATCTGCCTCAGTCTTGACACACAGCAGCTCAGGAAATAGTCTAAAGCGCCCAGATACCACGGAATCACTTAATTCTTCCATGTCCAATGGAACAAGTGATGCTGGTAAGCAGCCTTGGAGAGTTTACCTTTTTTTTCTTAAAAATATTTGTTTGAAAAAAAATGTATAATACTTGGTAACAGCACAGATTGGCCCAGTTTAACACCAGTCTAAGAAGATCTGTTTTATTTTAGACCTTTTCGATTCACATGATGATAGAGATGATGAAGGGGAGGCAGGGTCGGTGGAAGAGCACAAGAGTGTTATCATGCATCTGTTGTCACAGGTTAGGCTTGGAATGGATCTCACTAAGGTAAGAATCAAATTTGGTATTTACTGTTAGTCTTAATGTGTATATGTAGATTCTCAGTGATCGTATGGTGAGTGTGTCTGCAAATGTAGTATAATGACATAACTTCTGTTTATACTTTTGTCGTGTTATGAATTAATATATATGTACCTGAGTTAACTGAAAATTTTTATAAATGGATGAAATAAGGCTAGGATAATTTCATAGAGATAGTACATATGGATTATATAGATTATGATTTGGATTTTATTGGGGGCAAGCATGGTATAGTATTGGCTTGGTTAGTAGTCTGAACAAAACCTAAAGCAGTGTAGTGTGCATGGAATCAAAATGAGCAGAGTTCTGATCTCGGGGTTAGAGGACCTGTTCTTATATCCTACTTCAGCTGTTACCAAACTGTGTGACCTTGAGCAAGTCCCTTTCTCTATGATCTTTGGGTTTCTCATATACAAAATGGACATACAGTGACCTACTTTACAGGATTGTTGTAAGGAATGGAACAGGTAGTGAGTGGAATACTGTATGACACATGCTGAGCCGTATAATTATTGTGGTTCTAGATTTGAATTTGAATTTAAACTGGCACTCTAAACAGAATACCTGATTGATGTAGGAGACTGGTGTATAGGTGCCTGCGTATATCCCTGCCACTGTGCCAAAAGCCTCATCCTCTAACCTAATTCTCACCACAGCACTGCAAAGTTAGGTGTTACTGTTAACACCATTTTATAGATGAGGAAAACTAAAGCTCATAGAGGTTAAGTAACTTGGCTAAGTCTTATTTAAGCGACAGAACTGAGATTCTAATCTGGTCATAGATTTCAAAATCTGTAAACTAATCCATAATACTTTCTAGTAAGTGTCTGTAATAAAAATTTTTACCCCAAATCTAAATGAAAATGGAAAATTTTTGCAACAAACATACTTGCTGGGAAAGTTCTAGGTAAGAGAATATTTGCAGGAGATTGCCCTAAGAATTTTTTCAGTGATCATTAGATTGATTGCATAATTGCTGGAGCAGAATTGTAACTTCACATTTGAAAGATACAGCTTAATTTTAGATGTTGACATTTATAATATATTTCTTTTCTACACCTTCTACCTTGGTTGATTTTGGTCTTCAGTAATAAAAGACCCACCTAACAGTATCTTGAACAATGCTAGGTTTATTATCTCATGTAATGAGAAGTCCAGAGTAGAGTATTTCCAGGATTGACTAATTCGTAGTGGGTCAACAATGTGAGAAAGGACCTAGGTTCCTTCAGTCTCTCTGCTCTGCCATCCTTAGCATGCTGACATTCACACTCAGACCTGTCTTCCTCATCATTGCAAAATGACTGCTGCACTTCCAGTCATCACATCCTTATGCAAATATGTCAAGAGGCAGAAAAATAATTTCTTTTCATGAATTTTGTTGTTGTAATAGGGAGAACATATAACAACAGTGGCCCATCAAACTGCCAGTTGAATCTCATTGGCCAGAACTAGGCAGGTGTGCACGCCTAAACCAGTCACTGGTAAAGGAGGTTAAATGATTGGTTTAGGTTAATCCACATTTACCCCTTGATATCTGGGAGGGCCCTGTGACTCTTATGGCAACCTATAGCCTGAACCTGAACTGAATGAAAGTTCTGTTAATAGAGGTGTACATAGGCAACCAAAAGTGTGTGCCACAATCAAGTGTGTAATTTTTGCCTCACATAATTTCCTCTGCCAGATAGTCCAGGTTTGGGTTTGGAGCCACTAAAAGTTTAATTTTTGCCAAATTAGCTATTTTAGAAATCTTTATTGGCATAAATGGCTATGATTGCCAGCAGATTCTGAAATCTTGATTCCCTTGTGCATTCCAAAGTATTATTACAATAATGCCTTAAATTTGTATCTCATTTTCCTATTTATAAAAATACTTTCTTCAAATATTTTCTATAAAGAGTTATTTTCCAAATACATTGTAGTGTTTGGAAATACTATAAAGTCACATCCCGCTTACCTCATTTGGTCTTCAAAACAATCCTAAGATTAAAGCAAGGCATATAATTATCTTCCTTTTACAGAAACTTGCAGAGGTTGAATTAATTTTCCAGGGCTTCCTCACACCTAAGAAGTGACAAAATAAGTACTTGAATCCAGGTTTAAGACAACCTAACCCAGCTCACTTTTATCAGTGTTCCAGCAGCTTGACATAATGGCATGCATCCGTATAGTGCTAAAAACACTGAAGAAGATGTGTTGAATGAGAGTTCTTAAGAAAACTTTTAAGTAGGGAGGGAAAAAAAATTTTTTTTGGATTACACATCAAATCAAATTTATGGTTTTTAGCCATTTCTTCTTTTTCAAATTGCCTGTTCAGTTCTTTTGTTCATTATTCTACTGCAATAGTAATCTTCTTCTTGTTGATTTGCAAGAGCTGTTTATACATTAAGACACTTAGTCCTGTCTTGTTCTTCAGCAGTCTTAGTGATTTAGAATCTCTGTGTTCTCCAAGAGTGGAGAACAATTGTACCAAACTTACTTGCCAATCTAAGCATATGTATATTATGAACATACATGTTCTGTGGAACATTTAAACTCTGGAGCCTGATAATAAACATTCTAAATGTTAGAACCACAGTTTTTCTTTTCAAGCTTGTGTTCTATCATTCCTCTTTATATACGCAGCAATATTGGTCCACTGGTCAGTCCCTGTCACACTCATTTTCTGCCCCCGACCCCTCAGTCTGCATGTCTTGTTCTTCTGTTTTTCCCTCTGTCTCTTATAGCCTACTCTCTAAGGCTTTTCTTTAGCACCCCACCTCAATAAATTGTTTCCAAACTTTGCCCTCATTCTGGTTCCCCAAACAGAACATGATCTTTGCCTCTCCTCAATTTCCATGGTACCTTGAGCATCTCTTGTATGATATTTATCACATTCTACCTAAAATTTAAATGCTGGTATTATTCTCTCATACTTAACCTTTGCTCCCTCCATAGCATTTACCACACGATCTTGAATATAGCACATATACAGTAATTACTGCATTTAAAGGAATTTTTACTTACTATGATGCACTACTTCCATAATGAATAATGTCTAATCTGATACACATTTCAAAAACTATTCCTTCATTCCTTTTTTAATTGGTTAATCCTAATCTATCTTATCCTTTTTCCTTATTTTCCAATTTCTTCTTTACTTTCTCCTCTGCCACATTCCCAGCCCCTCAGCATTTTTCTTCATGGGCTCAGCCCCATGATGAAGGAGTTTGTTGAATCCCATCTTTATTCTCTTCTTCATTTTGTTTATTCCTTCAGTTACTTAAATTTTTCTTACTTTGGGGATAGTAACTGAAGATGCAAGTAGAAATAAGTATGGCCCTTGCATTCTAGGAGCTCATTGTTCATTTGCAGACACAGACCCATAAGCAGATAAGTTCCCTAGTGCACCTACGATGATAGAGGGGAAGTGAGCAGGCCCTGCACTGCCCCCATAACCAGACAGACCCGATTTTGAATTCCACTGAATAACAGAGAGTGGTGAGAAAATTTTTCGCCCTTTTGAGCTTCATTTTGCTCCGCTGTAAAATAAGGATGATAATTTCTTCTTAATGGGATTGTTGTACAGTTTAATAAGATAATGTGTATGTGATACTCCAGAAGGTTCATATAGGTATCAAAGGGTTGCTACTGAGTAGTTGTTGTTATTGTTACACTGATTCAGGGAGCTAAAGGGAGGTTGCAAAGAGGAAGTGACATTTGAACATTCAAAATCTCTGTTTTTCATCTGTTGGGCAGGTTAATGGGCATTCTAAATCAGAACAGTTTGAGAAGTAGGTATCAGAAGCATGCCTGGGCAGTACTTGGTGGGTGTTACTATGATTGGAATGAGTCTTTTGTTTTCATATACTTTTTTTTTTTTTTTAAGCAGTTCAGCAATCTGTTTATCTGTAGTGGAATTTGATCCTCAAGGGTCAAATATGTATGTTTTTCAGGTAGTTCTTCCAACATTTATTCTTGAAAGAAGATCTCTTTTAGAAATGTATGCAGACTTTTTTGCACATCCGGACCTGTTTGTGAGGTATTTGACTCAATATAGTAGTTTCCAATTTTTTTAAGACTTTACCCATTAGCTTTCTGCCTTGGCAGGATAGATGGATCTCTTTGCCTTTCAGACATTTCTGGGGAAAAGTGGAATTGAATATTTCGTTTGTATTAGATGCCCGTTTGCTTAGATTATTTGGCGGTGATATTGTTAGGCAACCAAGTTAAACACTTCAGAAAATCTTGAGTGCCTGTTAAGGTAGCTAGGATTTACAGAGCCAAGGCTAGGATCTTATTTGATCCAGGAATTGGTAATCACTGTTAAATTATTTACACTATATCCAATGAATTTCAGTTATCCGAGTTTAGCAAACCTTTCTAAAGCACCTAATGTTTGCCAGGAACTTTGTTATGAGCTGGAAAGGGAAAGAGTCACAGTGTCTGCCTTTGCGGAGTTTACAGACCAGTGTCCAGAGTATAGCCTGATTCATAAATTTCAAATACAAAGCTTGCAATATTAGATACATGTATAAAGGACAGAGCTAATCTAAAGGTGGGATTGATTTATGAGGAGGTGAGTGAGTTCACATTGCTTTTCAGTGGTAGCAGCAATACTTTCTTTGTAATGGGGTGTTCTAATCCGTCTTCTCTGATTGCATTCCTTGGCCTTGGACTGTGGTTTACTGAAGCTTCACAGTGGGTGGGCACATTGTATGACATTGATACATACCTTCTTAATGAAGATTTTAAGAGACCCATTTAACCAATTCCCAAAGGGCAGAAATTCAAATAGCGATGGCACTGTTTAAATTCATACATAATTGAACAAATAAAATGTAAGTATTTATTGGTAACATAAATAAATGGAAAGTATCAGTTATTCATTAGATATAGATTTGAGGTTTAAGGATAGTTTTTAATGTATGAGAATTTAAGCTGGGAGGTCCCTGGAGGAATCACATAAAAAACACAGAAGTACAGCTAAAAAGCCAATAGATAAGATTAAATGGAATTCTCTAACTCCCCAAAAAGGAGGAAAGGAAATATAATGGAACAAAGAATAAAGAGGCCAAATAGAAAAATACCAAGATGATAGAGTTAAACCCAACTATATCATGTTTTTTCAAATTCATTACTCTAAATGTGAATAGCGTACACGCTCCATTTAAGAGAACAGTGATTATAAGAGTGGATAAAAAAGCAAGATTCATCTCTACGCTGTTTGCAAGAGAGAGACTTTAAATATGAAGACACTGATTCGTTAAAAGGATGGACAGAGATATACCATGCAAAACACTAAGCATAACAAAGCTGGTGTCACTGTATTAGTATCAAAGGATATTTTTTAAGACAAGAAATATTAGCAGAGACAAGTAGGGATATTTCATATGATATGATGAGTCAATTTATCAAGAATAAATAATAATCCTAAATATGTAAAACAGCTTCAAACTATATGCAGCAAAAATTGACCGAAGGGAGAAATAGACAAGTACACATCCAGGTTGGAAATTCCTCCCTCGGGAATTGATTGAGCAGCACGCACCTCCCCCCACCCCTCTGAAAATCAGTGAGGCTATAGAAGGTCCAATTGACTTTACTAAAACATTACCAAACAATTTGTATAACAGTCTTTCTAAGTGTAAATGGAACATTCATCAAGATAGACCGTATACTAGGAAGACTTAATAAATTGAAAATAATTGGAACCATATGGAATATGTTCACTGATCATGAAAGAATTAAATCAGAAATCAATAACAGAAATATATCCAGAAAATCTGCAACTATTTGGCAGTTAAACAATGCACTTATAAGTATGAAGTTCTGGAACAAGCAAAGCTAATGGTCTTAGAAACCAGGAACAGTGTTTGCCTCAGGGTAAGGGTTGGGGATTGCTTGGAAAGGAGGATGGGGAAACTTGGGGGTAATGGAGATGTTCTATAGCTTGGTTGCATGGTGATGAATTAAATGGATATAAGCATTTTTTCAAATTCATCAAACCAAACGGTTAAGACTGGTGTGTTTAATTATGTATATTATACTTCAGTTTTAAAAAGAGACCGAGGTAGCTCCTGGTACTGGGTCCTCTTAGTCTGGCTTAGGGTGGACCATGCTGAGGGTGCTGTCAGAAAACAGGGTGTTAAATTTTGTCTTTCTCCCTTGCAGTATTAGTGACCAGAAGGATGCCAGAGACCGAATGGTTCAGGTTGTAAAATGGTACCTCTCAGCCTTTCACGCAGGAAGGAAAGGATCGGTTGCCAAAAAGCCGTACAACCCTGTTCTGGGCGAGATCTTTCAGTGTCACTGGACATTACCAAATGATACTGAAGAGAATGTGGTGAGTTCTCCACTGACATTTTAAATTACCTTAGTATTTAGATACTTAGTACTTAGCTTTTAGTGTACTGATTCAAGATTTCATTTTATTTGGAGGCAGATAATAATGGTAAAGGCGCTGATGTTTACCACCCGTAGAAGAACAGTGTTGTTGGATCAGTATATTTTGAACACAGTGAGCAAGGAGAAAGAGTGGCGTGAGATGAGGATAGAAATTTAGAAATCAGATCATGCAAAGTCCTCCTGGACCATAATGATAATTTTATGGCTTATCAGGAACTCATTTTTGCTTTGAAAAGGTCATTATAATTATTTTGTGAAAAATGAATTGGAAAGGGGCAAATAGAAGCAAGGAGACCACTTGCTTTGGCATTTGGCAAGGAGGAGGCTTTGGCATTATTCCAGGAGAGACATGGTTGACTCAAGCTATATTTTGGAGGCAGAGCTGTTAGATGGATTGGGCAAGGTGAGGGAAAAGGGACAGTCAGAGATGAATCCTTGCTTGTGGGCTTCAGCAGTTGGTTGGTGCCATTTACTAAAGAGGAAGAGATTGGATTTGGGGAGGGAAAAATCCAGAACTCCAAAATGAAATATAAAGTATAAAATATAAAGACATGTAAGTGGAACTGTCAAGTAGGGAGTTAGAATTTAAGAGTCTGGAGTTCAAGGGAGAGAGAGGTCTAGGATGGAGACGGGGCTTTCAGTGATTTTAGTGTATTTAGAAGGCACTTAAATCCCTGGGATTAGGTGGAATCATCTAGGAAGACATCTAGAGAAGAATAGTTAACTGAGACCTGAGCCACAGGGCTCCAACATTTGGGGGTTGATTTGAGGAAAACAACCAACATGGAAGACCCAAATAAATGCTAAAAGGCCTCTAGGGGTGAAAAAAATAAGCCCCTGGCCCACACTGGCTTTCATATAATAATCTCTCCTTAAAAATAACTCTCTGTATTTTTCCCTTTCCGAATGACACGTTACATGTAGTCCTTTCCTGAAGCAATGTGTCTGTTCTTGTTCATATTGCAGACATTGATAAGTCCCTGTTCTGTGCCAGGCCTGGCCCTGAGTTAGGCACCTTGCCTTCAATAATGTCTTAGTGAGAGAGACTTAGGGAGACTGACACAAAGCAGTAATTCCAGTAGAATAAGTGCTACAAGAAAAGTATATATGAGATGTTTTGGGTGTGTAGAGGAGGGAGCAGTTAACCACCTTGGGAGGCAGAGACTCCAGTTATTAGATTCTCTGCGCTGTCATTTGTTTCCACATCAAAAGAAAATGATGTTATGTTTACTTGCAGGAGCTAGTTTCAGAAGGACCAGTTCCCTGGGTTTCCAAGAATAGCGTAACATTCGTGGCTGAGCAGGTTTCCCATCATCCACCCAGTAAGTTACAGAGCTCCTCGGCAGTAGCCAATTTCAAACTGTTCTGTCTAAAGAGGGTCATAAAGAGCTCCATAACTGAGGTCACTGTACGGTCAGTTTTATGGCCACCTGTATCTTCTCAATCCTGTGAGGATTGATTCCTCATATCTGTTCCTGGTATAAGTTCCAAAGACTCTATTAGGCTTCACTGCTTAATGATATATAAAAAGAAGGGATTTGAGAAGCCACCTTTTAGTGCTTCTGAAGTCATCTTTACAGCATGAGCTGTGCTCTAGTGATCCCAGCAACTCTGAAGACAGTTTATATAAAAAAGACGTAGTTTCTGCACAGTATATTCCTGGCATAGTGGAAAGAAGGTGTGTCCTCCCGTGTTATTTGCTGGATGCAGCATTAAGACTGATAATACTGGATGGGCCCAGGTTGGGGCTGGGCCAGGAACATGCTTGCTGACCAGAAGAACAGACAGACTCTTTGTTTTTAAGCCTCTGGGATTGGTCATAGCCTCATGGTTCAGGGAAATTCCTGCCCACATGGTCCTGAACGGTTGCTTGCATTGGGGGAAACGGTATAAAAGGCAGGTGGGTAATTTCTGACTACACTCAAGGCTGTTCTTTGAGGGGTAAAGGATTTTCCCCATGCAGCCAGTTTTTTCTCTGGGTTAATGGAGTTGGAGAGGGGACTATGGCTATGTAGTGCACTAATTGAAAACAATTTCTATTCAGTTTCAGCCTTTTATGCTGAGTGCTTTAACAAGAAGATACAATTCAATGCTCATATCTGGACCAAATCAAAATTCCTTGGGATGTCAATTGGGGTGCACAACATAGGACAGGGTAAGTCTGGGGGCTTTTGGTGGACTACAGTGTTAATAGAATTTTATGTCATTCTAATATGTGCTGGACACCTATCTAGTAAGAGTAAATGGCCCCAGAAAGCCAGTTTGGATGTCATTGTTTGCAGGGAAGCATGTGTATTGGGGGTGAGAGCAGGGGTGGGATGCAAGATTGATTTTCCCTAAACTGAATGGAGATTCCGTCAACTACTTAGCTGAAATTCCATCTCTTGTCTCCACAGGCTGTGTCTCGTGTCTAGACCATGATGAACATTACATTCTCACATTCCCCAATGGTTATGGAAGGCAAGTAGAGCTGTGTGCATTCCTCTGATTAGCAAGCAGCAGACCCTGCTGTTCCTTTGTTCCTTAAGCTGTGCCCCTCCATTCTTTCCTCTGAACTGTCAGCCTTACCTGAAACTTCTGATTTTGCAGGTCTATCCTCACAGTGCCCTGGGTGGAACTAGGCGGAGAATGCAATATTAATTGTTCCAAGACTGGCTATAGTGCCAATATCATCTTCCACACCAAACCTTTCTATGGGGGCAAGAAGCACAGAGTTACTGCTGAGATTTTGTAGGTATTTTGTTTTTCTGCTTCGGTGCTTCTGCTTCTCTGAAATACTTTTCCTTTTGTCTTGAACTATAACTTCCATCAGGAATTGACCATTTTAATGGTTCTGTCTTTGTAAACTTACTTCACATCTTGTGTGTCATGTCTCTTCCTAAAAATCCCATCTCAGGAGGAGACCTAAAATCTGGGGTCAGAACAACCTGAGGTCATTGGTGGGATTTCCTTCCTAGGAACCTGACTTGCAAATGGGGAACTGAAAGAGTCTTCCTGGATCTCCTAGCTAACCCAGATTATGGGTGCCTGACTCATTATTGCTGGATTGGCCCATGAGCTAGCCCATACAGGAGACCCTGTGACTCCCACCGAAGTGTCTCAAAGCCCTCATAGTCCTTTTTTCTGTGCTTTGCTGGGGAAAAAGAGTAACCATCACATCTTTGCTTGGTTCTGTTTGACTCTCTAGGATCAGATGAAGACAGCTGTGCTGTCAGTTGGGTGGTTTAGAGCCTGCCTAGAAGAGGAAAATCTGCAGGACTTTCTCTGACCTCAAAGGCCTTACTGGGAACAGTGTTGCAGATGGAAGACATAGGATTGGTTAACCAGTTTTTTAGGGAGATAATTTAATTTGGATGACAGAATCAGCCTCCAAAAAAATCTTGAGCAGGGCAGGACGGGACCACGAGCACAAGATGTTTATTACTAAGGATCACTGTAAAATCCAAAATAATATTGCAGTCAGAAAATACGGGCAGAGGTTAGGGAATAGCACCAGTCACCACGATAATGCGGCTGCTCCCCTAAAATAGGCAGGTGGGGGAAATAGGATGTCCAGAACAAAGACCTGCGTGGGCCTGCTTCTCAGAATTCCTCAGAGGCAACCAACCAGCAGCAACAGGAACTGCTAGCAGATTTTTTGGCCAGTCACAGCGACTTATATAATAGAAAGACTGCCTTCTGAAAGAATGCTTGGTGGGCTTTTCAAATTAGGGTAATGTCTAAATATTATGAAAATAGTTTTGACTTAAGAGGGTCTTGGGAAGCCCCAGGGGTCCCCAGACCATACTTTGAGACCCACTGCACAATAACCTTCTAAACTTGGAATCCTACCATTTTTCTTTCCCTTTGTCCTCCTTCACACAAAGCACCAAGTCATAGAGGAAGCAAGTTTCAGCCTGCTGATAGCAACTTCATCCCTCTACCCTGTGTATTTTTCTCTTTCTGACCTCCTAGCCTCCTTCTATGTCCATGCCTTGCCCTTCCTAATCTGTCCTTTGTTGTAATGCTTATCTTCTAAGTTCCATACCTGCCATACACATCACTGTCATGTCCAAGTAAAACCTGTTGGGGCTTCTGAGGAAGGGATCCTTGCTTAGGAAAAGAGGTAAAATCGTTTGACCCAGAGGTCCCTTTCAGCCTGAAGATGAAAGCCTGGTCTCCAGCATTGTATCCTTAAGTGAAGCCTTCTCTGACCCTCATCCTAGCAGTGTTGCCCTTGGTCTCCAGTGCTCACCTGAACTCACCACAGCACTTGCCACCCAGAATCTCAATGGCAGTGTCTCCCCACTAGACTGTGAACAGCTCGAGGGCAGGGACTGTCCCTAGTTTGCCATGGTCCCAGCACCTAGCGCATCTCATACCCACAGTTTCTGGGATCTTGAGTCTATTAGCATCTTCTTTAGGGCCCTCATTCTTATAGTTGGCTCTGAGAAATCCAGTTTTATTAAGCTGCCTTCACCAAAGACTTCACAGTTGCTCCTCTGTGTTCTGCTCTGTGTAGGTAGGTCACACTAACGAGATTCTTTGGTAGAGAAATTTCAATTTGAGACTAACACAAATGTTTGTGGTTTTTTGTTTCTGTTTTTTAATCTAGTTCTCCAAATGACAAGAAGTCTTTCTGCTCAATTGAAGGGGAATGGAATGGTGTAATGTATGCAAAATACTCAACAGGGGTAAGAACCTGTGTTTTGCCATTTGTTTCAGGCTTCATTGAATCGTAGCCCATCCCTTACTCTGGCTTCCTTCATCTGGAAATTTAACCAGGATGAGCTCTAATGCCAGCTCTTCAGGGCAAGCCTTTTCCTTCTCCCACCTCTTACCTAGCAGTACAGGTAGTAGAATGATTTTTACTTTCCTCTCTCTCCTTAAAATACTCAAGAATAATATATTTAAAAAAAAAATGCTTGACACCATAGTAAGCACCCAGTAAATGTTAGCTATATCGTTAGAATATATGCTATGTGTGTTTATAAATAAAATGAGGTGCTAAACTATTAACTCGTGTGTTTGTATATACACAGTTTGATTTTGTCTAAGAAATGTATTAACTGCCTGGCACCAGGGATACAGAAATGAGTAAGATAGTCCTTGCCCTCAAGGATAGTCCTTGCCCTCAAGGAACTTGCAAACTACCTAATTAAGGTAGGAGGGAGGTGGTATGGCATTAACAGGAGGAGCCAATGAATTGGATTTTGGACTCAGAATTTGAAATTTAAAAAGCACTTCAGAGTACTTAACGTTAGGATTAGTTGTCTAGCTCTCCAAGAGATTACATCCCAAGCATGTAGCACATAGCCACATTGAAACTGTCTGTTGAATTGAGCCTTTA
Organism: Delphinus delphis; assembly: GCF_949987515.2. Lineage (NCBI taxonomy): Eukaryota > Metazoa > Chordata > Mammalia > Artiodactyla > Delphinidae > Delphinus > Delphinus delphis. The sequence continues at coordinate 42,786,709 of NC_082683.1, forward strand.
CCAAGACTTAAAACAAACAATTATAATTTAGGCTGAAGACTGCATATGGAACTCATTGTCTACATCACTAACATGTGGGATTTCATGATTAAATCTGTTAATGGGAAGAGTTGACTTTTCCTTCTAGAACAGTGTGAACAATAAAACATCTATCTACCTCTTCTGTTTTCTAGGAAAATGTAGTTTTTATAGATACCAAGAAGTTGCCTATAATCAAGAAGAAAGTGAGGAAGTTGGAAGATCAAAATGAGTACGAATCCCGCTGGTAAGGAGGTGACATAACTAGAGCTTGCAGCAGTGCTCTTGCTATTGGCCAGGCATAGGTGCAGGGCTGGGTTGTAGAGACTGTATAGCGGGGTGTAACAGAGCACAGACTGAGTTTGAATGCCTGGGTTCATATGGAGCTCCACCACTTGCATTGTAACCAAGACTATAAGCTACCCTCTCTGCCTTCTTTCCTGAAATGGGAACTACCTCAGCATTGTTGTGAGAACTAAATGAGAAAAACATGGAGCCTACGTATGATGCTTGGCATATAATAAGTATAGAGTGTATGTTGACTTATCACCATCTTTATGGCTTGTAAGAGATGGTACTGAGGTCCCAACTGAGATCATATATATATCAAAACATCTTTAGGGTCTCTTTTTTTTTAAACATCGTTATTGGAGTATAATTGCTTTACATTGTTGTGTTAGTTGCTGCTGTATATCAAAGTCAATCAGCTATACATATACATATATCCCCATATCCCCTTCCTCTTGTGTCTCTACCCACACTCCCTAGGGTCTTTTTTGTTTGCAAGAAACTTAAAAAAAAAAATTCCATTTCTGAGTATTTTAGTATGTATCTGTAAAGTGACTTTTTCAAAAAACACACAAAAAACATCAGCCACAATATCATCATTGTACTTTTTAAAAAAATCAGTTATTCCTTAATATCATCAAATATCTAATTGGTATTCAATTTTCTAGTAGTCTCAAATGTCATAATTTTTCCCCCTTCCATTTGTACAATAAAATCAGGATCTTTTAGTGGTATGAGGAATCATGCACTAAAGTTCTTTGTTTAGCATATTAGGGGATTTCTTAAGTGAAGAAGACCTTACAAACTATAACCCTGCCTGTGTCTTTAACCTGTTAACAGTCTGCTTGCCTGGACTGCCTGCTCATAGTTATAAGTGGAGATCTGTAGACATTTATGCTCTGCTACTCACACAAGGGGAATCTTAGGGTGTCTACTTTTCTAGCTCCTAGGAGTCTTCACTTTATTTTATTTTATTTTAATTTATTTCTTTATTTAATTTATTTTTGGCTGCGTTGGGTCTTTGTTGTGGTGTGCGGGCTTCTCATCGCGGTGGCTTCTCTTGTTGCAGAGTACGGGCTCTAGGTGCGCAGGTTTCAGTAGTTGTGGCGCACGGGCTTAGTTGCTCCGCAGCATGTGGGATCTTCCCGGACCAGGGCTCGAACCCGTGTACCCTGCATTGGCAGGCCGATTCTTAACCACTGCACCACCAGGGAAGTCCCTTTCCACCAGGGAAGTCCCAGGAGTCTTCACTTTAAAGTGTTGTTTGGACCAGACTTGTCTAGTTATCATTTTCCAGGCCTTGAGAGGAAGCCAAATCTTTTACCTCGCCTTAAGTCTCTGCAGTGCATCTCTTGACCCTTATTCTCTGTATTCAAACTGCTTCTCCCAGATTTCGTTATTAATTCCAGGGGAGTCTTCATGAAATAGAATTTCTCAGGTCCTCTGATCTGATCTTACTATATACCCCTTTTGGTTTATACTAAGGGACACTGAAGCCCTAGAGAGGTGAACTGACAGCCCCAAGGTTGCATCACTAGTTAGAGGTACAGCCAGAAGTGGAATCCCAGTCTCAGCTGTTTTTTCTCCTCTGTTGTCCTAACCATATATCCAGCTTTCTGCCCATCCTGTATTTCCTCCTTTGACAACTAGCAGTGGAATCTTCTGAGACCACTTCTCTGTTCTTTACTCCAGTGCCCTGGTGTCAGCCGAAGATTTATAGTCTGTGAACTACAGCATTTAAAGCCATTTGACTTGTACTGTAGTTATATAATATTCTAGATGGATCTAGCCTTTCATTCTCAAGACTGCTAACTCCTCTGTCCATCAAGTACTTATTAGTACCTTCACTTCTTTTCTTTAGCCTTTGGAAGGATGTCACTTTCAACTTAAAAATCAGAGACATTGATGCAGCAACTGAAGCCAAGCATAGACTTGAAGAAAGACAAAGAGCAGAAGCCCGAGAAAGGAAGGAAAAGGAAATTCAGTGGGAGACAAGGGTAAGCTTGCTTTGGAAGCCTGCCTCAGTCTCCCTACTGCTGTTCCCTGAGCTGTAACTTATTTGTTCATTTCAGTGAATACTGAAATACCGAGTAAACATGGTGATGAATGAGATGAACACTCATTTCAGTGTTGGGGGGAGGGGGAGCACATAAAATAATTAAAGGTATGATATTATAGAAGTACAGAGCAAGTGTGTAACTGAATTCTCCCCTTTTCTTTTAGTTATTTCATGAAGATGGAGAATGCTGGGTTTATGATGAACCATTACTGAAACGTCTCGGTGCTGCAAAGCATTAGGTTGGGAAATGCAAGGTTTGCTCCTGGTGACCCAGGCAGGAGGCACAATGAAGTAACAGTCTTCCTTTGGGAGAACCTATTCACTCCCTTCTTATTGCAGTGGTTCCTATCTCAGGGATACTGGACTTTCTGATGCAGATGAACAATTAAAGCGAGAAAAGCTTCCCTTTTTCCTGTTCTGTGGCAGTTACAGTGTTGACTTCGGTCTTGAGAAAAAACTTCAGGTTTTGAAAACAAGAGGTCTGCTCCTTTTCCAAATCCCACGTTATAAATCCCAGTCTCAAACTCTGCACTCTAGTATTGCTGTTGAGATATACAACATCTGTTTCCTAGCTCATATAATCTTGGGTTCTATATATACACACACACACACACACACACACACATATATACATATATATAGGTGATGCCAGGTTTTTCATAAATACGCCATGTACTGTAAATATTGGTTCCTCTGAGTTGTTTTAGAAAATTTAGCACAATGTATTAAAACCACGTTAGGAAATTTCATGGTCTTACCTACAATAACTTTTATTTTGGAATTGAACTATTATTAAATTGTATCCAACTCTGGACTACAGTTTAATTATACTCAGTGCTTCTTAAGCCTTCATAAAGTAATTTTTCCAACCTTTTTTTTTTTTTAGTGTGTTTCTTTTATTATTTTTATGATTAAACTTGAACCCAGTTATTTGGCAGCCTTGAATACAGGAGCTAGCTTTTTACAGGGACTCTTGAAGTAATGAAGGGGTCCATCCTTTTCTTTCCTTAGGCTCTGTGTTCTGTCTTTAGCCCCCACAATGCTATTGCGCATGTTTTAATTGAACTCTCAAGTAGTACACATAGGGCTACCGACATTTTATCCAAAAATATTTTATTGCCTTAGAGAATTTGGGAAGAATGTTTATTTTTAGATCCCCACCCCACACCGAAACAAAATATAATTAATAAAAGGAATGCCACAGCAGCAAATGGCTCATTCTGAAGGGCAATACAGAATTACCTTTATTTTTAAATACATTAAAAACAACAACACAGGTATTAGTATTAGCACCTCGCATTTAGGTACTAAGAAGACATCAATTACATAGGGCCTCTGAAGCCTGTCATACAGAACTGGATTCTCAATCTGAGAGGACCAGGACAGGCCAGGGCGTCTCAGATGGCTCCTGCAAGCTTTTTGGTTACATTGGCCCACCTGCTAATTTCTCTCTGCAGCTGCTATAGTAACTGTTGGTTTGTTAGTCACAACAGGAGGGGCGGGGTGGGGGGAACGACAAATTCTATGATGCCAGTGCAAAAATTCAGTGGAAGCCCTAAGGCAGTAGTAGTGTAACTAACTTCATAAAATTCAAACACTTTTAAATACACAGTGCTTCAGGCCAATGAGATTGCAGTTTATTTGACTATTTTATGGTAGGGGAGAAGGTTAAGTCTTGATGTGAAAGCCCTGATATCAATAACGGGGATGGTACAATCTGCCAGCAGAGGAGAGGTTGGCAGGTAGGTTAGCTGCATCACTTCACAAGAAGAGTTTGAATCCTCACCGGAAGGGGTACCATCCTCTTCCGGCTCGTACTTCCCAAATCCAACAACCTGAAAGAGGCCAAAGACTTGAGGTGAGAGAGAATGCTGACAAAATTTGGGGACCTGTTAGGATCTCTGATACCAATCTAAACTCAGGGAATGGTAGATGTGCTAAATGACAACCCTGGAAAGGACAGAGCTACAGCTTAGGTAACCATACTCACATGAACGCTGAGCATTTTACTTCCTGGTCCTCTATGGGCCTTGAACCAGTTGACTAGGTCTGATTTTGAGAATGATTTCAGTGCTTCAATCTTAAAGGGGGAAGGGAGGACAGGAAAGAAAGAAAGCTTTAAAAGACTAACAGTGTATTTTCTGTAAGGATATTAAACATAACACCCTAGGCAGACCTCCTTGATCCTGCTTTTTGCACATCGTTTTATTCTTCCACGTTTCAGCTGGCTCCCAACCTTCTGGAGAAGGATAAAAATGAGCCTCTGACACACCTTCATGTTTCTTAGCAGTGACTGACCCTGACAGGTAGCAGATGGTGTAATTACAGCTGAGTACTGTACGCTGAGCCAAACCCATCACACCTTAGTGTCACCTCTCAGGTACATGGTAATGGTACACTCTGGCTTCTAATAGGAAAACCGCAGAACCTGAAGAGCTGGACTGACTGAAGCCTCTTGTTAAATAACCCCTCTGCTTCAATATCCTTTGGTAATTCACCACATAGGGTTATAGTATCAGAGCTATGGATTGCAGTGCCCAGAGCTCTTTTCCATGGGATTTATTACTTTGGGCTAGAATTTGTCACAAAGACCTATACACAGAATCCTTAAATCTGGGGAAGGAACTCCATAAAATTGAGAACCAGAAGTTCTCAATTTTCTTTAAGTAGCTGAAGCCGTTTTTCTCCCAAACCTTATAGGGAACCTAAGCATATAATAAAAAAGTGAAAAAAAAATGTATATATATATATATATATATATATATATATATATATATATATATATATATATATATGCAGAAGTGAATGCTGTACAGCAGAAATTAACACTTTGTAAATCAACTATACTTCAATTTTTTAAAAATGGATCTGAGTGAAATTGGAGCAGAAGTAAGGATTAGCAAGCACCCTGCTCACTTGGCTACCTAAGGCTCTAGAGAAGCCAGTCTGGAAACAAGATTTGATCAATCACATCAAGGAATGGGCAAGTAAATAACTTGCCCCAGGTTTCTCTTCCACGCAATACCAATTTGCTTAGAATTGTGTCTCCTGTTAAATCAGGAGTCCCTTTCTGGGCTGTCTTACTCTGAAAACGGTGTTACTACCTCATGGGCAAGGCGATCAAAGAGATACTGCTGGGTCACCACTTCATTCCAGTTCCTGTCCACCTCCTCCCCAAGGTGGGTGTCCTCGCACTCCTTCAGCTTGATCAGAGCTGTGACCTGTTACCATCAGAAAGAGACACCCTCAGGTGTGGCCTCACACCAGTTCCCTCAGAACACACTTGGCCCTGTCCAGTCTGCTTTGTAATGGACCTGCCAGCATGATGGGGAGGGATGAAGCTGGGAAGACATGGTCAGATTAAGGGGGGTGCTATAGAACTCAAGAACCAGCCAGCATACAGCACTGTTAAGACTGGTGTCTAGTTGTCATGAGGGCTTGGGTGGGCCAAGGAACAAAAGACCAGGCCAACACAGTAAAGTCACCTGGGTGTTGAATGCATCCTCAGTGAGGTTCTCGATCTTCTCCTCAAAGCTAGAAAGAAACTCTTCTATCTTCTTATCAACAACTTCAGAGCTGAAACAAAACACCTTCAATTACAAGTCATCAGTGACCAGGTCTCAAGCAGAAGGCAAAGGAGAGAATCAGGGCTAAGGCATATTTCCAGGAAAGAGGCTGAAGTGATATTCTCCCCTAAGCTGTGGGAGGGAAGGGAACGGTGAAGAACCCTACCCCTACCCCGCCTCTAGCCCGATTTCCTGGTATCCTCACAGGAAGCAGTAGACAGCCAGGCTGACCATTCCAAAGCTGAGAACCAACAAGGCCTTGTATTGGGTTGGCCCAAAAGTTCATTCCGTTTTTTTCCATAAGATCGGTCTAGTAGCGCTTAGTTGTCTTTAACTTCATTCAAAACAATTCTGTTAGATTGTATTGTGACAGCTGTCATATCAGTGTGCATTTAAAAAAATATATCAAAGTTGGTGAATTTTTGTGTAGCCATTTTAATATTGAATATGGAAGAAAAAGCAACATTTTCGGTATATTAAAAACGCAACTGAAACGCAAAAACAGATCTGTGCAGTGTATGGAGAAGACGCTGTGACTGACTGAACGTGTCAAAAGTGATTTGCAAAGTTTTGTGCTAGAGATTTCTCACTGGACAATGCTCCACGGTCGGGTAGACCAGTTGAAGTTGAGAGTGATCAAATCGAGACATTAACAGAGAAGGATCAGCATTATACCACACAGGAGAAGGCCAACATACTCAAAATATCCAAATCAAGCACTGAAAATCATTTGCACCAGCTGGGTTATGTTAATCGCGTTGATGTTTGGGTTCCCACATAAGTTAAGCGAAAAAACCTTCTTGACCACATTTCCCCATGCAATTCTCTACTTAAACGTAATGAAAACGTTCTGTTTTTAAAACAAATTGTGACAGGCAATGAAAAGTGGATACTGTACAATAATGTACAGAGATTGTGGGGCAAGCGAAATAAACTACCACCAACCACACCAAAGGCCGATCTTCGTCCAAAGAAGGTGACGTTGTGTATATGGTGGGATTGCAAGGGAGTCCTCTATTATGAGCTCCTTCCAGAAAACCAAACGATTCATTCCAACAAGTACTGCTCCCAGTTAGACCAACTGTGTCCAGGTGGTCAACAAAAAGTGTCCAGAATTAGTAAACAGAAAACACATAATCCTCCATGAGGATAACGCAAGACCGCATGTTTCCTTGATGACCAGGCAAAAACTGTTACACCTTGGCTGTTTAGTTCTGATTCATCCACTGTATTAGCCAGACATTGCACCTTCGGATTTCCATTTATTTTGGTCTTTCCAAAATTCTCTTAATGGACAAAATTTCCATTCCCTGGAGGACTGTAAAAGGCACCTGGGACAGTTCTTTGCTCAAAAAGATAAAAAGTTTTGGGAAGATGGAATCAGGAAGTTGCCTGGAAAATGGCAGAAGGTAGTGGAAAAAAATGGTGAATACATTGTTCAATAAAGTTCTTGGTGAAAATGAAAAATGTATCTTTTATTTTTACTTTAAAACCAAAGGAACTTTTTGGCCAACCCAATACCTTGCTTGTAGCATGAATGCCAGGTCGGGCATCCCTGCCTTTCTGGTCCTCAGATATGCCTGAAGAGAGGAAGTAGTGGCTAGCCCTGTAGTCACCATAGGACTTGAGTCAAGCCCTATGGGCCCACTCCTCATACTCACCATTGCTAAGTCCAGGATCAGGCCATCTATGAGCCAACCCCTGCAGCTGTGACTAAATGGGAATCAAATGGTCAGAGCTGCCTGAGGTTTAAGGATGCAGTCCCTATTCTCTGTGCCAAGAAAAATAATAGTTGGGCCCATCTACTCACTCCTTTACTCACTTGTATTTGGTTGCCTGAGTCCCCACGGTGACAGAGAATCCTAGAATCCCAGATGTATTCCTACAGGTAGGGTAGACATGGTACCTACAGCCAGAATGAAAAGTCCTATGAGCTCAGGCAGTCACCTAGGCCCTGTCCTCAGAGGCACTAGAGAGGAGTGGGAAGGGTTTCTGCTCATCCCTACTGGACCTGAAGGTCCTGGAAGAGGATCCATAAATGTGTACATGTATTTTACTCTCAGGTTAGAGTATCCAACCCTCTACTGAACTGTGGACCACAGGCTAGCTTTTTCTCTTGCTAATCTTGAAGCTTGACCAAACTGAGAGCCTGATCACAGTCCAAGATGCAAATTCCAGAAGTTTTGACCAGTAGGTACGACTCTAAGGCATGAAAGGACCAAAGAGCTCTGAGAGATTGCTCAGTCAGGATATTTGATAAACTTAAGCCTGCAAAGTAAGCCCCAGGTCTTATCTGAGCTCAATTTTCTTGCCAGCAGACTTACCCAAGGGTCTGCTTGGTTCGAAGGAAGTCAAAACAAGGCTCTTCCATGTGCATCTGTAATTCAACATACCATCAGCTCAACTCCTCCCAGCAGAGAAACTTCCATTTCTTCCCCCAAAAGTGTTACACATGACCCCAGAGTCCAGCCTCCCTCCTAAATTGCCCAGGCCCCCTGTCCATATTCATACTGGGTGAGAAACACTAAATAACCATCTCACCTACCAATCACAGATCTCTGACCACTCCCAAGTCCCTAGCCCTCAGGGAGAAAGGCCAGAAAGCCAGTCCTCACAGTGGGTCAGGGGCTCATGAACATCATGACTCTCCTTTATGCAACTTACCACAAGCAGCTCCATAAGAGTGTATTCTTTCAGGCTCCTGGCACCTGACTGAAAGAAAAAGCTGATCTGACCAACTGAAAATCCAATGGCTTACAGGGCTTTTTAATAATCCAGCTATTCTCAGCAACCATTTATTCAGATATTCAGAAGAGTACTATCCCACTCTTCTCTTCCAAGAGTTCATCATACCCTCTTATTGCTATACTTTCTGCCTTCCCACAAAACAGGAGATCTGTGAGGACAGAAATCGTGCTTGATGATTTGTATTCCCAGCCCTAGCACAGAACTGCAGGTAGACGTGGAGGTGAGTCGAATAATCCCTGACCTGCCTGCCAGCTCCTGCCCAAAGAACCCAGAGGACACAACCTAAAATCAAGTACTTGCAGTTCAAGGTCCTAAGGAGGAGAGCAAGAAATGTCTGGGTAACTGGACCTATTCCTCAGATGGAGAGGATATGAATAGGAGCTTCTGCAGCCACACACACGGACCCAAAACTAGTTGATAAGAAAAATGCATTAAGAGGCAGATACCACACTTGGAGACCACATCCTGGCTATCCTGGAGACTGGCAAAACAACAGGATGAAAGAGGGCAGGAGGCCAACGAGCAAGTGTTGCCAGTGCATCCCAGTCAGACTCTTGCAGGCTCCTCTGATACAGACTCATTACTATTCCTTCCTGCTTCACCTGAGGAAGCTGAAGCTTCTGTGCCCTGCAAGCCCTGTTTATCAGCAACAAGATTTCCTGTATGCCTCTGAAAGGATTGCAACAAAACTATTCAAAACCTTGTATCAACTTCCTGTTCAAAATGCTCTCTGTGAGGAGGGAAGTGGTTTCCCCAAGGGAAGCAGTTTGTATTAGAAGCTAGTGCTAAGAGGTGATCCATGGAAAGCACCTCAACAGACTCCGTCTTACAATACAAAATCCTGCCTGAAACTGGAGAAATACTACTCTCTCTGGGTTAAGCACCAGAAATGTAGACAGGGCTAAGCAGGGCCAGGTCATACCATATATGAAGTTTGGGACCTGGTAGTCATTGCAGCTTCAAATAAGCTGAGAACCTGGAAAAAAAAACCAGGTAGCTACAGCCAGAGGAAGACAGGCTCTACAGACAAGCTGGGCCTCTAGGGAAAGATTCAGGCCCAGGGCCAGAAACACAGGAAAAGGACAAAGTGATGGTGAAGCCATGCAGCCCTGCCCAAAGTTCAGGCCAGGAATCTTCACAAGGCCAGACAGAGAAGTGACTTCCTCATGTAGACAATCCAGGACCATAGCAGCAGCTATAGGAGCCCCAGAGTTTGGGAAGTCTGAGATCAGTCTAGATAGACACAGGTCCCCATAGTCCTAGAAGTGAGTATGACTAACCACAAGCTAAAATAGTCTATGAGCCAATTGAGAGAGTTGCAGAGCTCTTCCTTATTTTAAGCACCATCCCATCTCTCCAGAATTATGTGGAAAAAATACAGGATTTGAGGACAGAAGGTATAAATTCGAGCCCCAGCTGGTATGACCTCAGGTAAATGAAGGACCTCAGATCCATCATCCATAAAACAGGTGATAAATCCTATCTCTCAGGTGCTTTGAAACCTTTAATTATGACTCTGGTATTCATTCTGTTTACTGTGTATTGGTTGACTGGCTATGTTTATTTTTGTCACATTTTTAAAACTGTCCTTTTAACAAATGTCCTCCTGCTCCTTGGAGTTCTGACATGGGAACATGTAGGAATTTCCAGCCATACTTCAGTCTCTGTCCCTCTGGACTAGTGGTTGGGTGATTAATAGAAGCACTGTGATTGAAAAAGGATCCATTTCACTGACAGGAACAATTTTTAAATGTAGTTGCTTCAAGAGTACAAATGACCCCAAGCATATAACCACAGAATAACTGCAAAAGGTCCTTGAAGAGCATAGGCTCACTTCTCCCAGGTACTTTGGACCTTCCCCCACGCTTTAGTGTCCTAAAGATACTTAGCCATGAGGACAGCTGTGTGCAAAGGGGCCACTGACCTGGTAGTATACAGTAACTTCAGAGTTGGCATCACCCTTGTTCAGAGCTCTCACTTTGCATAGGTGGTGGCCACTGGGCAGCTCTACCACCTGGAACTGCACAGGCATCTCCTGCTCCAGAGGCATGAAGTTCAACTTGCTGCAAAACAATCAGTGTGGGTTACTGAGGCCGTGCCTTTATCCTCTTACCTGCACCCCCAAACTGTGAAAAGGTCAGGCCTTCCACAGTCCCATCTGAATTGCTTTGTTTATATAACTAGCCTCAAAAAACCTACTACGAGAAGCATCTCCATTGTGGATTTAGTAATAACTGAGTTTTGGTCTCAAGGCCCTCATGCTATTAAGAACACATAACTCCCAAAGAGAAAACTCAAACCAATACTCACTCAACAACATATTTCAGGAAATCCATAGATTCCTAGGAGGCAAAAGAGAAGAAAATAACTATATTAGGCTCTCCTGACATTAATTTCACCCAGAACCGACTAATACCAATATTCTAACTGCTTGGGAAGCCCTGGAATGCATTAGGAAAGCAGATATCTATTATCCTAAATGCTGGTCATTCATTCACTGGGCTTATCATTCACTGATTCAATACTGATTATGTTTGTTGAATACTAAGGCTCTCAACTGAAGTGTCTCTTTTTCTGTTCTCCCTTGGTGCGTTTACCTGTTTACCTGTTTACCTGTCCACTGTGAAACTTTCCCCACTGAATCAAACTTAATTGTTCAGTTTACCCCACTAGGCTGTGTTTTAGAAACCTGGATCTATTAATACAGAGCCTGGCATAGAGTGAGTGACAGAATAATACTTAATACTAAGTGAATGATGTATCCCCTCCCCCTCTTAAGACTTGTTTTCTAACCTGTGAGGGATAAGTGGAGAGGTAAGCTTATCTCTAAAGTGGTTTCTGCCTGGGGTAATTCATGGTACTAAGTCCTCTGAACCAAAAGGACCCCTACACGGTACTCCCACTGTGCTCAGAGAAGCAGGCAGCTATTCCTGCTCTTCTCCGTTTTTAAACTTTCTGTTGGCATGACAGAAACCAGGGCTGGTTTGGGGGTTGGGGGATAAAGACAGAGAAGTAGGGAGGATAGCAGCCAATCTCGAGAGTGGCCATTTATATATTCCATTAAAGGGCCAGTCCTGAGAAACTGGGAGGCCATGAAGGAAGAGGTCAAGAGCCAAACAGTTCAGGGACTGTCCGAACAAGCACTCCTGGCTGGAAGAGGCCTCAGTTAGTTACATGGTCCCACAGACACATCCAATTCAATATGGATCAAAACCAACTCCCCATATGGCCCCAAACCTACACTGTTCCTACTCCTCTACCAACCCACTGGTTCCAGTAAGAAATCTGGGCATCATCCTAGAGCCCTCCCTTCTCCCTCACCCCCACAGCCAATCAGTCACTGCCTTTGATCATCCTCTGCCTCATTATTTCTTAAGCATTTCTTTTTCATTTATTTTGCCTAACCTCAGGCTTCATCATTTTCACCTCAACTTTTTTATTATGGTAAAAATACATAAGTTTACTATCTTGACCTTTTTTAAGTGTAAAGTTCTGTAGTGTTAAGTATATTCACATTGTTGTGAAATGGAACTCCAGACTTTTCATCTCGCAACACTGAAACTCAATACCCATGGAAACAATGACTCCCCTTCTTTCCCTCCACAACCCCTGGTAACCACTATTCTACCTCCTGTTACTGTCACTACTCTAGAGATCTCATATAAGTGGAATCATACTTCATGTCAACTTTTATAACAGTTTCATAACTGGTCTCTCTGGATCTTTCTTAATGACAAATCCTCTCTTAAATTCTTCAGTGGTTCTCCATTTACTATAAGATAAAGCCCAAGCTCCGTAGCTTGACATACAAGTTTGACACACAAGTTCTGCCTAAGTATATGTGAATATATATATATATATATATATATATATATATACACACACACACACACAACACATCCCTCACCACTCCCCAGCTCCCACTTTAATTTCTAAATTAAACTGTTTGTAGTTTCCACAGTCTTCAACAAATGTAACCAATACCATATATTTACCAAACCCATTTAACTCAAAGTCCTGTCCAATAGCAGCAGTCTCCTTCATAAGAAAGTCTTGCTTAGCATCGGAGGGGCCAGGTTCCCTTCTAAACAGACTGTGACAATGCTGGCCTGCCAGACTACAGAGCTTCCCCTTTAGGGAAGAACTAATGCAATTCCAGAGCCCAGAATGGCATTCAAACCTGGCCAGCAGCAACAGAGCACCTCACACTCACTGTGCTTGTGACATTTCCTTGTACCAGGCCCTCAACAAAGAGCTGGGATTTTAACTCTCTGACGAAGCTCAGCAGAGACTCAAGGGAAAGGCCATCCATCAAAGCCCGATACTTGTCAATCATAGACCAACGGGCATATTCCAGGATTAAAAGCCGAACGTCTCTGTACAGAGAGCAGAAAAAAAAAGTTTTATTGTAAGAAATGAATCTTAAGGGTAAAGAAGGATTTGATTAAGTTTCTACAGATGATGTGTTCTAAAGAGACGCAATTTCTATCACAACTTAAGATAGGGAAACAATGTCATAATCACCAAAAAGCATTTAAAACTGCATATACAAACTATTACATAGATTATTAGCTCATTGGTACAACTCACTTATCTGTTTCAATTGCAAAATAAATTATTTCACATAAGCTGCCAGATGAGCCACACACCAATTTAATATTACTATTTTGATTTGAAATCTCACTAGCATTTATTAATTACTGGAGGTGATCATCATGGATATCTATTACTACAATGACAATACAGCATAAGTGGCTCCAGGCCAGAATCAGACTAACCCCTTCCCACACACAGTAAGCTGTTTGAACATGGCAAGTTACCTAACATTTGTGACTCGATTTCTTCATTTGTAAAACAAGGGAAATAATAATGGCTACCATTACAGAATTTTGGTGAGAATTAAATAAATAAGTGCACTTAAAAGTTCTTAGGTCTATAAAAAAAAAAGTTCTTAGGTCTAACACATAACAAATCTTCAATAAACAGGTGTTATTATTACTCTACCACATTTTAATAAAGTAGTATTCAGAAGTTATGGGATACACAGGCTATTTTTCATTATATCAATAGTTCCAGACAACTCTCCTTTCCAATTTATATTTGGTTATGAGCTTTTGTAACTTTTTGTGATCAGATTATTAGTTATTACATGTCTCTAATTCTTAACTGCTCCCTCCCCTGCTTTCGAATTTTGGACATTTATGGGCTCATTATAACTATGTCAAAAGCAGGGCCTCTATATAAATTTGTGCTCTTCGTTTTCCATTTATAGATGCCCAGCAAGCAGATCAAGTAGGGGCTTGCAATCCTTGTGCACAAAGGGCTGTATCTGCTCAGAGGGAACTTTTTTCCCCTTCCACAAAGGCTCTACCTGCTGATAGAGGTTACCCCAAGGGTGTACTTTTTTCTGATTCACACAAAGGTAAAGAACAGGCTCTGATGAAAAAGCCCAGGAGGGTTGCCTATTAGCAGAGGGTTTAAGCATTAGTACACAGACTGTCAAGTTTTTTTGCTCTCTTCTGGAACCCTGGATGAATTCTTGGATAGTTGCATTTGTCAGATAAGTGATGTGTTAGGCAATTTAACTCAGCTACTTAACATAACATCCAACACACTAAAATCACCATATAATCACCAGTAAGCAATTTTGAGCCACAACAAAGTCAGCATTTTTTGAACTGTTATTTACTTACAAACTTTGGAAAAAGCACCCTTTTTACCTTTAGCCTCTAATTAAGTATAGTAGGCTGCTTGCAGTCCTACTGACAGATAGCTACTTACACTGGGTTTAGAAATCCTATAACTCTGTGGGCTGTTTTCCTAAAACACAGCACATTTCTATCACATCTGAATTAGCACTGAAACTACAGCCTCATCCCCCACACTTAATTTCCAGGAAGGCAAATACTTTCAGGCCTTCAAAATATAAGCTGATCCCATCCATGTATACCCACTTGGCCAGAGTCTCAGGCTTGATGAGGATGTTAAAGTAGGTCTTCTTCAACTGCTCAGTTATCATTGTAAAGACAGCTGGTGTGGAATTGAACTCCGCTAAGTAGTCAATAATAAGCTGAAACAGCAGCTAAGAAGAAAAGAAAGAAGCACCTTAAGTGGAGAAGCATGGCAATCCACTAATGTTTAGGGGGAAAATGTTTCCCACTGGCTTTTTACCAGGGGCCCAGTATGGTAACAGGCATTGCGCAGGACATAAGAGAAATACTAATGACTCAAAGAATCTTTAGGAGCTAAAATTCTCAATAACTGTCAAATTTGGAGCAATGAATTTTCTTTTTATTTTTTATAATTTTTATGGGTATTTTAAAACATTTTTCCTTCCAACTAAACTTAAAAATAATTTTATCCAGCATGTCCACTGCCCCTAAATGTGATTTTAATTGGGAGAATGTAATTTTGGAAATAATGACTTTATATCAACCTGTTCTATCCAGAAACATGACGAGTCTCTCCCTTATTTAAAGTCTTTTTTATATGCTTCAAAAAGATTTAGTTTTCTTTAGATAGGTTCTGTACTTTTCTCTAAAATAATGTTGAGTAATAGATGTGATCATGGGTATCCTTGGCTTGTTCCCAACTTTAATGTTCAGCATTTCATCAGTTAGTGGAACATTTGCTGTTAGTCTTTTAATTAAGGTTTTTATTTTGGTTAAGTAACTTCCCTCCATTACTACTTATTAGGAATGACCACTCAAATTTATCAAATGATTTTTTGGGCATTTATCACTATATTCACATAGTGTTCCTCAACTGACTTGTGTTATAATGATTTATGTTCATCAACTTCCTAATACTGAACAACCAACCTTTGCATTCCTGGCACTTGGTCATGGTGAATTATTCTTTTTGTTCTATTGTTGAATTTAATTTTCAAGTTTTTAGAATGTTTGACTCTGTATTTCATAGGTGAAACTGATCTCCAGTTTTACATACATATTTATAGTCTATATCAAGTTTTAATGTTAAGGCTAGGTAAGCTTCATAAAATGAAGAACCTCAAATAGTTTTCTATGGTTTGTATTTTTAAAAAGCTCTCCAGGTAATTCCAAAACTTTAACATGTTTGGATTTTAAGCTAAATTATATTTAGGCTTTTGAAGGTTAGTAAAATATTCCATGGTGTCTCCTCCTAAGACCAATCTTTGTTCCCCGGGGAGACTGACAGGGATGAGGGTATAAAGGAAAGAACTATCTAAGATATGGAGGCTATATCACCTCTTAGCACAGGTCTAATTTCTGCCAGGTCCTCTCCTCCAGATTTTTTCTTGTATGAGTGCAGTTCCCCAAACTTTAATATATGTTCTACCCAAGAAACCAAGATATAAAATTTGTTGTTGGGTACATTATATTATTTTACCTGGTACTTGATGATCTAATCCTTTAGCTAGCATCCCATATTATTTCTTCCTTTACTGATGAAGTTTTTGACAAAGTCACACTGAAACATATTCTTTACCAAAAGATAAATCACTGACAAGATATAAACTCTGTTTCTAAAGAGTCAGAAACTTAGAAGGAAAACAAGACACACACACTTGAAACAATGGAAAAGAGTGCAAGAAGAGGAAGAAACAACACAAACATCTGAGTTCTACTCTATGTCAGGCAATGTGTCAGGTGCTTTAAATTTGTCCTTGCTGTATGGCATGAAATTATGCTCAAACCAGTCCTTAACACCAGTGTTGGCTGCAGAGAAACTGACAGCAAAGGGAAGTGAAATCAAGCCTGAAGCACAGGCTGTGTTGTATCCATTACTAATGCATACAACACTGATTAATGTGATTAATTAATTAATATATGTTGGTCTTGTGCGCCCAAAGTTAGAATACCTGTCATCAGCCAAAAAAACACAATAATTCATATTAATAAACATTTCTTTCTATGTACCGCACCTCATGCACAAGCCTCTATGCTTGGTGCTATAGGCACAACAAACATAATATTTTAAAGCTGCCTGTGAGGAAATTAGAGCACTGTACTTACAGGTAGTTTGTGGTTGAATCCTTTCACTCGAATAATTAAACCATGTTCTCCAGCTACCAGCTTATACTCCAGCTGTGCCACATCTGCTTCATAAGCTGGTTCCGCAAGGTTATGGGTAAGGATATTGACAAAGATATCAAAGAGGACCACACTAAGAGTATAAAATGCAAATAGCATCATTAATTGGCAAGAAATAGACAAATGGATTTGCTTTGACTTAGAGTAAGAAACTTCACTTTTATAAAGATGTTAATTCACTACTCCAGAATGTAAAACCATATATACTAATTGAGTTCAAAGGTAAATACAGCATACCCAGGACTCAGTTTCACAGGGGCATTACAGAACTCCCACCTTCAGCAATGCTTCCCTATCTTTTTCATGTCGCACACACAGAGAAAATGTAATACTGGATTGGCCGAAAGGTTCGTTCAGTTTTTTCCGTTAAGATGGCTCTAGTAGTACTTAGTTGTCTTTAACTTCATTTGAAACAATTTTGTTAGATTGTATGTTACAGCTGTTATATCAGCGTGTATTTAAAAAAAGACATCAAAAATTGGTGAATTTTTGTGTAGCCATTTTAATATTGAAGATGGAAGAAAAAACATTTTTGGCATATTATGCTTTATTATTTCAAGAAAGGTAAAAACACAAGTGAAACTCAAAAAAAAAATTTGTATAGTGTATGGACAAGGTGCTGTGACTGATCGGACATGTCAAAAGTGGTTTGCAAAGTTTTGTGTTGGAGATTTCTCACTGGACGATGCTCCACGGTCAGGTAGACCAGTTGAAGTTGATAGCGATCAAATCGAGACATTAACTGAGAACCATCAACGTTATACCATGCAGAAGATAGCCGACATACTCAAAATATCCAAATCAGGCAGTGAAAATCATTTGCACCAGCTTGGTTGGTTAATCACTTTGATGTTTGGTTTCCACATAAGTTAAGCGAAAAAAACCTTCTTGACCATATTTCCACATGCGATTCTTTACTTAAACATAATCAAAACGTTCTGTTTTTTTTTTTTTTTTGCGGTACGCGTGCTTCTGACTGTTGTGGCCTCTCCTGTTGCGGAGCACAGGCTCCGGACGCACAGGCTCAGCGACCATGGCTCACGGGCCCAGCCGCTCCGTGGCATGTGGGATCTTCCCAGACCGGGACACAAACCCATGTCCCCTGCATCGGCAGGCAGACTCTCAACCGCTGCGCCACCAGGGAAGCCCAAATGTTCTGTTTTTAAAACAAATTGTGACGGGCGATGAAAAGTGGATACTGTACAATAATGTGGAACAGAAGAGCCCGTGGGGCAAGTGAAATGAACCACCACCAACCACACCAAAGGCCGGTCTTCATCCAAAGAAGGTGATGTTGTGTATGTGGTGGGATTGCAAGGGAGTCCTCTATTATGAGCTCCTTCCAGAAAACCAAACGATTCATTTCAACAAGTACTGCTCCCAATTAGACAAACCGAAAGCAGCACTCAACAAAAAGTGTCCAGAAATAGTCAACAGAAAACACATAATCTTCCATCAGGATAACACAAGACTGCATGTTTCTTTGATGACCAGGCAAAAACTGTTACAGCTTGGCTGGGAAGTTCTGATTCATCTGCCGTATTCACCAGACATTACACCTTCAGATTTCCATTTATTTTGGTCTTTCCAAAATTCTCTTAATGGACAAAATTTCCATTCCCTGGAAGACTGTAAAAGGCACCTGGAACAGTTCTTTGCTCAAAAAGATAAAAAGTTTTGGGAAGATGGAATTATGAAGTTGCCTGAAAAATGGCAGAAGGTAGTGGGAAAAAAATGGTGAATATAATTAAGTTTTTAGTGAACATGAAAACTGTGTCTTTTATTTTTACTTAAAAACTGAAGACACTTTTTGGCCAACCCAATATTTATACTGCACAATGGGGTAAGTGTAAAATGCATGAAAGGCACTGGCCCAAAGGCTCTGGTTATCCCTGCGGCCTAGGTTTTCTGACTGAAAAATCAAAAAACTGAGGAAATGGAGGAGGGTAATGCATTTTTTAAACTGAATATTAATAATGTTAGTGCTGCTTGTGAGATTAAGGCTGGATTTTACAGGTTAAGTGGCAAAAGAAAGGAAGAAGTATACTAACGTTTCCTGAGCACCTCCTACGATTCAGGTACATTTTAGGCTCTCTGACCTCCCACAACCTACATAAACATGTAAGTAATTTGCTAAGAACAAAGTATAATCAGATTCCTTGGCAGGAATCTGATTATAAATACAGGAATCTGATTATAAATAATCTCTAAATACAGGTCAACAGATCCATTAGTCCTCATTACAGACTGGAAGCTGACCCAAACTCATCTCTAAGGAACTTTCTCAATCCAGTAATTCTATGACTAGCCTAAACTGTCAGCATGTTTTACAAAAGGGTGCTGGAGATGGAGCAGCCACAATTCCATCTTAGTGATTAGTATTGATACAAATAATTTGTTTGGGGCACATAAAAACACATAAATGAGGAGCATAGCTCAAGTCTGACAGAGAAAAATGATAAAATGATTCAGAAATAAACAAACAAAATAGTCTTCCAATAATAAAAAAAATATTTTCCAGAAAAGAGGACAATTTCTTACTTTGCTGCAGACTTCTGTATCAAAGGTGAGATCAGATGGAAACGTATATATGCTGAAAGAAAAAAGACCCTAAATAAGAAAATATAGGCCAGAGGCCTCAAATATTTAATACATCTGCTATTTTCCCCTAATATTATGTTGTTTTAAAAATTCTGAAACAAACCACTAATCCTTAAATCCTCATTACATTTTTATCCTTAAGGGTTCTTAGAAAGTATTATTTACCATTCCAAATAGTGTCCAGAAGGTACACTTTAATCTACGGGAAGACCAGATATATAGACAGATATGCAGAGAGGCCTAAGAATACTCTTATTATCAATAGCTTTGGTCAGGAAAAATGCTTACAGAGGTATACATGTCAAGAACATTAAGGGAAAAATCCCAATGCTCACAGAAAGTTATAGCAGCGCCTTTCCAAGGAAGCTGAATAAATGTTACGAACATTTTTAGACACTCTTATAATCTGTTCAAGAAAAATTGAGTAAACACCTTCCCAGTGAACTCAAGAATCCCTCAGAACTAGTCCAGTTGTGTTAAGGTTAGGGATTTGGGTTAAATGGCAGCCAAGAGCACTCAGCCTTTGATTCCAAGTTGCTTCAGTAAATTCCAATGCCATGCACAAGAACAGAAAATAAAAAAGCAACACAGTTTGGGCTACCGTGTTGAAGATAAGAGCTTTAGAGTCTGTTTAACTATATACTATGCTTCCTTTACGCTGAAAAGCAAAATAGTAGAGGGAGACAGATAGAGGATATTTCACATTTGTAATGCTGGACTCAGCTATCTATTGTATCTAAGAATAATTTCTTTCAGCTACTCTTACTTTCTTTTTAACAATAATGTTCAAAAAACACCACCTATTCCCTAGGATGGCCAAACACCTGGCTCTGCTTTCATATAACTGAAAGAAAAATATCCAAAAATAATTTCATTTTAGGCTTGAATCCTTATATACTTCCTGGAATCTATAATGTCCATAAGAATTTCTGTGATAGCACAGGAGCACAGTATGGATCTGATAGATAAGCCTAGAAAAGGTCTTCAAGTAGAAGGGGAAGGGGAAAGAGAGGGAGGTGATAGACACAGAGGGAAAAGGTTGCTAGAAAGTGGAAAAAGATTTGTTATACTTATTTCACTATTATTAAGGAGGGAAATATTTTACCTTTGGGGATTTTGAATTTGTTGTCTTTCTTATACCATAGGCAACCTTGTGGAGTATTCACAATTTTAACAGGGTATTCGGTCTCTGGACAATCAAAAGCCTTCAACATGAAATCTGTGGCTAACAAAAGTGAAAGGTAATAAATCATTCAGTTATCTCAACAGGATTGCCACCAATCTGTTCCTGGTTTGGGAAGTGTAAGTCAGTTTTCTTTGTGGCAAACATAAGTCAAATTCAAATGCTGAAATACAATAAATTATTAGAACAATACTAAAAAGAAAGTCCTCTTGGCCTTAAACTAAATGAACTCTGAAGATGTAATTTCCCAAGAGTTGATTCTGATCTCTCCATATTCAGCTTCATTCTCTTTCTCAGAGACAATCTTAACTGAAAGGGACCTTTGGTCAGAATAGCTGTATAAACCAATTTATGAATGAATGCATTCTTGAATGAGAATGTCTTTTACCAAACTTACAGAGTTTTTAAAAGTTAACAAAATAGTTCTGCTCAAACAACGTCAAATTTGTCCTTTAAGTTAATGAAACATAAATTGTTTCATCAACACTCAGGTGCGAAATAGCTAACTTAAGAATTAAAAAAAACGTACTGGCTATATTTACTTAAAAAAAAAGGGTTGTTTAGATACTTAAAGTTAAAGATGCAGAACTGAATTATCTAAAATATGCAAGACTTTTTGTATAAAAGCATTTTTTTTCCTGAGGTTAGATTCATATATAACATAAAATTAACCATTTTAAAGTGAACAATTCAGGGGAATTTAGTACACTCACAATGTTGTGCAACTACCATTTCTTTCTAGTTTCAAAACATTTTCATCAGCCCCAAAGGAAACCTCTATACCCATTAAGCAGTCACTCTCCATTACCCACTCCCCCCAGCCACTGGCAACCATCAGTCTGAGTTCTGTCTCTATGGATTTACCTGTTCTAGATATTTCATGTAACAGGAATCATACAATATGTGACCCCTTGTGTCTGTCTTCTTTCACTTAGCATAATGTTTTCAAGGTTCATCCATGTTATAGCATGTATCAGTACTTCATTTCTTTTAATGACAGAATAATACTCCATTGCATGTATATACCATAATTTGTTTATCCATTCATTCATTATGGACACTGGCTGGTTCTACCTTTTGGCTTTTGTATATAATGCTGCTATGAAAGTGTATGTACATGTATTTGGTTGAATACCTGTTTTTAATTCTTTAGGGTATATACCTAGGAATGGAATTGCTGGGAAAAATGGTATTCTGAGTAAAATTAGTTATATACAACTGTAACCTTTGTCCTAGACCAGTGACTTTCTCACAGTTAGAACTGTTTTCCACTGCAAGCTAGCAGACAGATAACACACACATATACCTACTGAGAACAAAAGTTCTTAAAATAATACCCTTTCTTTATTCAGTGAAACATTTTGCTATTTTCTACTCTGATTTTTTTTAGTGCTTTCACAACTCATTACACTGACCTCAAAACCCATTACATTGATTTCACAACCCTCTAATGGGTTGCAACCTGTAGTTTGAAAAACACTAGAACAATTGGACAAGATAATGGCAATTCCTATAGAGACTCACATGAAAGGATCAGCTATCATAGACAAGAAAAAGTCTCAGGATTATGTTTAAGTCCTGTTTCCTGCATTCACCAACTGAAGATCCAGGACAAGTCACTTTGCTTTTTTGAGCAGCAGTTTTCTCATTTGGAAAAGTAAGAACTGTAATGCTTATCCCAGAGATAACTGGGAAACTCAAATATGAATTCAAATGATACTTTGTAAAATATAACATACTACAGAGGTGCTATTTGTTTTACTATTAGACATGGATGGATTATGTACAATGATTGCTATTTTACTGACCTATGTACTTGTTTTCCGCTGGAAGATGAAGATCTGGATTTAATTCAAAATTACTCTCCCACAGTTCAGCCCAAGAGTTTTCAATATCTGTAGAGATGAAAGACAAACTGATCCAATAAAGAACAAATGATCAGAGTTCTATTAATAACAAACCAGTCAACAACTGGCCTTCACAAATCAATTCTCTTTTCTCAGAAAAGCTGTGAGTGACATATCCAGGCTTTCTAGACTCCTGCTACTCAATGTGCAGTCTCAGCAGCATTGTTATCATCTGGGAACTTTGTTAGAAATGCAGAATTGCAGGCCCTATTCCAGAGCTACTGAATCCTAATCTGCATTTTAATAAGACCTCCAGGTGATACATATGTACATTGAAGTTTGAGGAGCACTTTTTAAAACACAGTCAAAAGTCTGCCCCCAAACTACCAATACAATAGGATTTTCTCACTAGCTAATAAATACAGACATAAACATTGCAGAAAATAATTTTCTGCAAAGCAGTATAAATAATTTTCATTTCAAAGTAAACTACTGAAAAAAATACATAAGTTCTTCCCACAGGAACTATCAGACAAATTATTAAGGAATAAAACTTCCCAGGTGAATCATATACCTAAATGTAGGACAATTTTAAAATATTTTACCTTCCATACTATACTGAGTCCCAAACCATTTCTCCTTGAGGTCACATTTTCCCTCATTAGCACCAGACAGTAGAACAAGATTTGCCTTTTGAGGAACTAGCTGATTAAGGGCTTCAGCAATGACCTAATTAGGGGCAGGGGTGAAGGGGGAGTGGGGAGACACATACAAAACAATTATAACTTTAACCTAATACATCTCTATTAAAAAGGCAAAGCCACATTATGTTAGGCACCCCAAGATCCTAGCATCTTGATGCTCATGAAACTATCTGTCTATAGTCCATGAACACCCTAATTTACAAAACTACATTAGTCTATCAGCTGTTTCTAACATGTTTCTTCAGAATGCTTAAACAGCACTCATCTCAAATCCTACATAATAAGAGGACTAGCAGTGAAAAGAGTTACCATTTACTAAGCTTTTACTATGTGCTAGGTAGTGTTTAACATACATTATTTTATTTAATCCTAAAAACAACCCTAAGGTATACCCATTTTACAGAAAGCACTCAGCCTCAGAGGTTAAAGTTTAAATAATTTGTTCAGGTTAAAGATTCTATAATCTGCACAGAACAACACACCTAGAAGTGGCAAAAGTGGAGTTCTAACCAAGTTTGTTCATAATTCCAAAAACTATGCTCTTAACTGCTATGTATTATACTACCTCATACACAAGAATCAGTAAAATGATCCCAAGGTAGGGCCTCCTTCAATAATCCTTCAGCTATGGTAAGGACTAAACATAAGATTTTTGTGGGTTAGATTTGAAACCCTAACTAGCACTTCAACACCATCTCTTTGAGAAAAAAACAACAAATAGTGGTTCAGAAAAAAATATTTGGACCCCTGGGCATAACCATCCTAGAGAAATGACAAGAATGTATGGTTACTGCTTCTTCCTTTACCTTTCCCCATCCCCTTTAAAATCAGTAGTTTTAGAATACCCTATATCAAAGTCTGTCAACCTTGGCACTATTAACACTTTGGGCCAGATAATTCTTAGTTGTGGAGTGCCATCTTCTGCATTGTAGAATGTTTAGCAGCATCTCTGGCTTCTACCCACTAGATGCCAAGAGCACTCTCCAGCTATGACAACTGAAATGTACCCAAGCATTGACAAATATCCCATGGGGGCAAAATCACCCTGGTTGAGAACTGCTACCCTATATGGAGCGAAATGACTTATTTCCCAGGACTAGTGGAGCAAAGACCTGACCAACTATTTATTTATGTGTAATATTTATTATCCCTAAGTCATATATTTTGAATTCAGGGAATCATATTTTTCTTGTACATATTCTCAAAATGATTAAAATTTAATTGTCCAGGGTGTCCAACAGAATTAAAAGGCAAGCTAAACAAGTATGTTTAGCATCTAAAGTACATAATTCTTAATGACTTTATGTTAGTAGATGTTTCAACACTTGAAAAACAGTGGGAATAGTACCTAAGAAGAGGACTTGGTTTTCTCCTCATATTAAACCACAGTCATATACAAGAATCAGGAAAAATTACCCACAAAACTACTGATATTTCTTATGTTTAAACAAACAAAAAACTTGACTAAACATAACCAAGTTTTCTCCATTCCCACAGTTCTTAAGTACCTCTATGTACTTTCTCACCCTCCTCTTTCTCTAAAAGTAAATTTTAGAAATGGAAACCTCCTTACTTCTGGCTTGTATTCAAAAAGAAGCTGATCTCCAGTGAGAAAGTCCTGTAGTGGGTACAGCTGCATGTTTTCACACATGTTTTCCACATACTCAACTGGATCTGTCTGTAAAGAGGTAAGATTATTTCACACCAGAAATTCTCCATTATTATCCTTAATGTGCCACAAAATATTAATAGTTATCTCTTTTTTTTTTTTTTTTTTTTTTTTGCGGTACGCGGGCCTCTCCCGTTGCGGAGCACAGGCTCCGGACGCGCAGGCTCAGCGGCCATGGCTCACGGGCCCAGCCGCTCCGCGGCACGTGGGATCTTCCCGGCCGGGGCACGAACCCCGCGTCCCCTGCATTGGCAGGCAGACTCCCAACCACTGCGCCACCAGGGAAGCCCCTATCTCTTTTTTTAACAATGAAACCAAAAGCTTCCAACAGATACAACCAGATGTAACTGCAGCTTAAGAATCTGATGCTCAGAATTCTACAAAAAATTTAGCCAGAGAACTAAAGTAGCTTAACCTAACACCCCTCCAATCCCCCATACTGAGCCCTACAACACACGAGGCTCTAATCACATCACAGCGTCTTCATCGAAGAAATTACAACACTGAACTTTAAAGGTCTGTTTACATGTCAAGTGCCCCACATGACTATGAAGTCCCTAAAGACAGGGTCTTCATCATTTTATCACTACAGCACTATCACCTAAAAACTATTTGTAAGCATAAATCAAAATCAATATATCAACAGAAATCAAAATGTGTCATTACATAAGTCTTGCTATAAGTGGTTAAATTAATCAGTATATTATCTCAATTTAAAACTGAAATAATGACAGAAAGTTCACTAACCTATGAAATGGAAATACTTTTCCAGAGGAAAGCAACCAATTCAAGTATTGATATTTACTGAGTACCCAAATGCACAGAATCTTAAAACTGACAGGTCCTTTAGACACCAAGTGGCTCCATTCCTACATTTTAGAATGAGGAAATGTACTCAGATTGATTAGGTGACTTGCCCCAGATCACACAATAAGTGATAGGCGAGTAGACACTAGAGCTTGGGCCTCTTAACATAGCAGTGAACACTCTTTCCCAAAATACCATACTGCCCAGTCCTTCCCTAGACAATCTGGGCTGTTCTCTCATCTAACAGAAGACAGAACAGAAGTGAAGGTTACTACATTCATGGAGGAGAAATGAGACATGCATACATCAAATTAGAGATCATAGGTATATGCTACCTACTACATTATCACATTCAGATAGAATATGGAAAAAGCATGGAAAGATTCATTGTTACCTTTTTTGCTCCACCTCAGGAAACATTCCTGAATCAAGTTTATTAGTCACTAAAGTGCTACTATTTTGTGTTGTGTGTGTGTGTGTGTGTGTGTGTGTGTGTGTGTGTGTGGAGGTTAAGGTACCTTTTTTTTTGAAGTATAATTGACTTATAACATTATATTAGTTTTAGGTGTACAACATAGTGATTCCATATTTTTATATATTACAAAATGATCACCACAGCAAGTCTATTTACCATCTGTCACCTTACAAAGTTATTACAGCATTATTAACTATATTCCCTATGCTATACATTACATCCCCATGACATTTATTTTACAGCTGGAAGTTTGTACCTCTTAATCTTCCTTGCCTATTTCACTTATCTCCCACTCTTTCAAGTGCTATTATTGTTTAAAATGACTCCCTCTACTCTGTTCTAAATTTTTTAACCAGTTATTTTCACCAGCCACTTATTTTTGTAAGTTAACTGTTCTATTCAGCTTGCTACAAAATTGAGTGATTCAAAATATTTCCTATGAGAAAACAGGACCCTGGCTAAAAGTAGATCTTTGGTGCCAAGGCAATGGACAAAGTACTAGGAAAAAAAAAAAAACACTTAAATGCTATCCTTTAATTTTTTTTTAAGATATAATTCACATACCATAAAATCCACACTTTTAAAGTATACAATTAAAAATAAAATAAAATGTATAATAAAGTATATAACTCAGTGGTTTTCAGTATATTTATAAAGTTGTACAAGCATCACCTCTATCTAGTTCCAGAGTATTTTCATCAGCCCAAAAGGAAACTTCCATACCCAGTAAGCAGTTGCTCCCTGTTACCCACACCTCCCAGCCACTGAAAACAACCATCAATCTGTGCTCTGGCTCTATAGATTTACCTATTCTGGATATTTCATATCCAGATAAATGGAATCATATAATATGTGACCTGTTGTGTCTTGCTTCTTTCACTTAGCATATTTTCAAGGTTCATCCATGTTGTAGAATGAATCCGTACTTCATTACTTTTTATGCTGAATAATATTCCACAGTACGCAAATTCTACATTTTGTTTAACCATTCACTCATTGAAGGACATTTGGATTGTTTCCCCTTTTTGGCTATAATGAATAATGCTGCTGTGAACACCAGTGTACAAGTATTTGTGTGGACATAGGTTTTCAATTCTCTTGGGTGTATACCTAGAGATGGAACTGCAGGCTTATATGGTATCTCTATGCTTAACTTTTTAAGGAACTGTCAAACTGTTTTCCAAAGCAGCTGTACCATTTTACACTCCCACCCACAATGTATGAGAGTTCCAATTTCTCTACATCTCCAACACTTGTTATTATCTATCTTCTAATTTTTTTGTTTACTGCCACTCTCACTGCCTTCCATTATTATTACATTATTCCTGTTTCTCTGCGTATAGAAAGACACTTAAACAGCTTTCCTCTAGTTCAAGTAGCTGATTTATAAGGTATGTTGAGTCCAAGTTCCCATGTGAAATAAAAATTACTTTAAAATTTTTTTTTAATTAAAAAAGACTGGCTTGAATAGTCTGAAAGAGCATTCCTATTTGCCTTTACTGATGAAGACAAGAAAAATATCTGAAGAGGAGATATGTCAACTTTGTTAATAAAACAGAAATATATAAAAGCTGAAATAAGCTGAGCTACTTGAGTTAAAATTTAGCAGTTCAAACAAAGATATGAACCTTTCTGATTTGTTCTTTCTACTGATTAGGTTTTAGTCTAAAATGTTTTGGGCTCATGTTTTAAAATCAAGACAAGCATTCATGAATACTGTGCTAAAGGTAAAAAAAAAAAAAATGAGCTACAAAATGGCGAGCTATAAAAAAGGTATCTTGAAATGTCTTGCTAAGAAGAAACTAGAAGGGCAGAAAAAAAATGTAACTCAGCTAATGCTAAAAAGCCAATCCCCCAAAAAGGAATAAGGGTATTAGTTATGGCTGTAGTCCACAATTCTTACTCCTACTCTTTCCCTGCCACAGTTCTGCCCACATGTTGCCACAACAGTTAATAAGAACACTGAAAAAAATCAGTACTGCTAAAGTTGATGGCAGGACTTGGGGGTTCTATGCATATCAATCAATTTATAGAAGAGAAGTGTCTATAGGACCCTCAAATGGCCAATATAAAACACAGTAGCTCTCTGTTTTCATAGAATAAGATTTCAATTTCAAATGACTTCAAGCATATACAGCAGACTGTATAGGAATCAATAGCAACTGGAAGCTTATAGTTTTTGTGACCTTGTCCTCATGTACTTAAGTCTTCTCAAATTATAGTAGATATTTGTCCCTGGTGATGATCCAAAAAGGCAGATTTCACGATGCTCTATGAACTGGTGCTAAATTGGGGGCTCTTAATTAAGGGCCTACAGATACCTCCCACAAGATATCAGTGGACAAATTCAGGGAGGGCGGGAAGCATGAGTTTGATTGGGAAGAAATTACATATTTATTTTCACTAAACTCTAACTTAGCATTTTTATTCATTTATAAATATACAGGCAACAAACCACAGCAGTATTATCAGCATCTATGACTATAACCAATAGAAATCACAATATAGCTGTTGCAGATATCTCAAAATAGCACACTCAGAAGATGGCGGAGTAGAAGGACATGCTCTCCCTCCCTCTTTCAAGAACACCAGAATCACAGCTAACTGCTGAACAACTATCGACAGGAAGACACTGGAACTCACCAAAAAAGATACCCCACATCCAAAGACAAAGGAGAAGCCGCAATGAGATGGTAGGAGGGGCACAGTCACAATAAAATCAAATCCCATAACTGCTGGGTGGGTGACTCACAAACGGGAGAACACTTATACCACAGAAGTCCACCCACTGGAGTGAAGGTTCTGAGCCCCACGTCAGGCTTCCAAACCTGGGGGTCTGGCAACGGGAGGAGGAATTCCTAGAGAATCAGACTTTGAAGCCTAGCAGGATTTGATTGCAAGACTTTGACAGGACTGGGGGAAACAGAAACTCTACTCTTGGAGGGCACACACAAAGTAGTGTGTGCATTGGAACCCAGGGGAAGGAGCAGTGACCCCACAGGAGACTGAACCAGACCTACATGCTACCCTGTTGGTGGGTCTCCTGCAGAGGCGGGGAGTGGCTGTGCCTCACCGTGAGGACAAGGACACTGGCAGCAGAAGTTCTGGGAAGTACTCCTTGGTGTGAGCCCTCCCAGAGTTTGCCATTAGCTCCACCAAAGAGCCTGGCTAGGCTCCAGTGTTGGGTCACCTCAGGCCAAACAACCAAAAGGGAGGGAACCCAGGCCGACCCATCAGCAGACAAGTGGATTAAAATTTTACTGAGCTCTGCCCACCAGAGCAACAGCCAGCTCTACCCACCACCAGTCCCTCCCATCAGGAAACTTCCACAAGCCTCTTAGATAGCCTAATACACCAGAGGGCAGACAGCAGAAGCAAGAAGAACTACAATCCTGCAGCCTGTGGAACAAAAACCACATTCACAGAAACACAGACAAGATGAAAAGGCAGAGGGCTATGTACCAGATGAAGGAACAAGATGAAACCCCAGAAAAACAACTAAATGAAAGAGATAGGCAACCTTCCAGAAAGAGAGTTCAGAATAATGATAGTGAAGATGATCCAGGACCTCGGAAAAAGAATGGAGGCAAAGATCAAGAATGTGCAAGAAATGTTTAACAAAGATCTAGAAGAATTAAAGAACAAACAAACAGAGATGAACCATACAATAACTGAAATGAAAAATACACTAGAAGGAATCAATAGCAGAATAACTGAGGCAGAAGAACAGATAAGTGACCTGGAAGACAGAATGGTGGAATTCACTGCTGCAGAACAGAATAAAGAAAAAAGAATGAAAAGAAATGAAGACAGCCTAAGAGACCTCTGGGACAACATTAAATGCAACAACATGCGCGTTATAGGGGTCCCAGAAGGAAGAGAGAGAGAGAAAGGACCCAAGAAAATATTTGAAGAGATTAGAGTCGAAAATTTCCCTAACATGGGAAAGGATATAGCCACCCAAGTCCAGGAAGTGCAGAGAGTCCCATACAGGGTAAACCCAAGGAGAAACGCGCCAAGAGACATAATAATCAAATTGGCAAAAATTAAAGACAAAGAAAAATTATTGAAAACAGCAAGGGAAAAACGACAAACAACCCAATCCAAAAATGGGCAGAAGACCTAAATAGACATTTCTCCAAAGAAGACATACAGATGGCCAAGAGGCACATGAAAAGCTGCTCAACATCACTAACTGTTAGAGAAATGCAAATCACAACTACAATGAGGTATCACTTCACACCGGTTAGAATGGGTATCATCAGAAAATCTACAAACAACAAATGCTGGAGAGGGTGTGGAGAAAAGGGAACCCTCTTGCTCTGTTGGTGGGAATTTAAGTTGATACAGCCACTATGGAGAACTACTAAACTAAAAATAGAATTACCATATGACCCAGCAATCCCACTACTGGGCATATACCCAGGGAAAACCATAATTCAAAAAGAGTCATGTACCACAATGTTCATTGCAGCTCTATTTACAATAGCCAGGTCATGGAAGCAACCTAAATGCCCATCAACAGACGAATGGATAAAGAAGTTGTGGTACATATATACAATGGAATATTACTCAGCCATAAAAAGGAACGAAATTGGGTCATTTGTAGAGATGTGGATGCATCTAGAGACTGTCATACAGAGTGAAGTAAGTCAGAAAGAGAAAAACAAATATCATATATTAACACATATCTGTGGAAACTAGAAAATGGTACAGATGAACCGGTTTGCAGAGCAAAAATTGAGACACAGAAGTAGAGAACAAACGTATGGACACCAAGGGGGGAAAGCGGCGGGGATGGGGGTGGGTGGGTGGTGTGATGAATTGGGAGATTGGGATTGACATGTATACACTGATGTGTATAAAATGGATGACTATTAAGAAGAAAAAATAGCACATTCATTGCTACTTAAAATTGTAATAATTATTAGATCTACCATTAGACTTTGTTATTTAATATATCGATACAGAGACCCATATTGCTAATTTTTACTATTTTGAGTCTTTATTTCAGTATTCCTTTGTAACCTACTGGATTTTATCTTATGCATTTAAAAACACTATTCTATGAAAGGGAACCCTCCTACTCTGTTGCTGGGAATGTACATTGGTGCAGCCATTACAGAAACAGTATGGAGCTTCCTTTAAAAAAACTAAAAATAGAGCTACCATATGATCCAGCAATCCCACTCCTTGGCATATATCTGAAAAGATGAAAACTCTGATTTAAAAAGATACATGCACCCCAATGTTCATAGTAGCATTATTTACAATAGCCAAGACATGGAAGCAACCCAAGTGCCCATTAACAGATGAGTGATTTAAGAAAATATGAGATACACACACAGACACACACACACACACACACACACAGAGTGGAGCATTACTCAGCCATAAGAAAAAGAATAAAATATTGCCATTTGCAGCAACATGGATGGACCTAGAGAGTATCATACTAAGCAAGTCAGATAGAGAAAGACAAATATTATGATATCATTTATATGTGTAATCTAAAAAATAATACAAATGAAATTTATATACAAAACAGAAACAGCCTCAGACATAGAAAACAAATTTATAGTTGCCAAAGAGAAAGGGATGGGGGGAGGGATAAATTAAGAGTATGGGATTAACAGATACAATTACTATACATAAAATAGATAAGCAGCAAGGATTTACTATACAGCACAGGGAACTATATTCAATATCTTGTAATAACCTATACTGGAAAATAATCTGAAAATATATACATATATACATATGTATCACTGAATCACTTTGCTGTATACCTGAAACTAACACAATATCG
Organism: Delphinus delphis; assembly: GCF_949987515.2. Classification (NCBI taxonomy): domain Eukaryota; kingdom Metazoa; phylum Chordata; class Mammalia; order Artiodactyla; family Delphinidae; genus Delphinus; species Delphinus delphis. The sequence continues at coordinate 42,818,558 of NC_082683.1, forward strand.
TAAATTAACTATACTTCAATAAAAACAAAATACAAAAACAAAACAAAAAACCCACTATTCTATGGGCTGCATAATAAATATTTAACAGTATTGTTTTAATGTTAAATTTCCTGAGCACAATTTTAGTGAGGTTATGCAAGAGAATACATTTGTTTGTAGCAGATACATGTTAAAAAACATTGAGAGGTGAAGTATCATGATATCTGTAATTAAATCTTAAAAAAATACATACACACACACACAAGAAGAGGTGTGAGAGAGAAAGAAAATATGGCAAAATATTAAGAACTGGTAAATCTAGGTGAGGGATATACCAGTGATCATTGTACTACTAGGGCAATTTTTCTGAGAGTTTAAAAAGATGAAGAGGTGAAATAATATTCTGAGGAGGGGTCCATAGGATTCAGCAGATTTCCAAAGGGATCCAAGGCACAAAAAGGGTTTTTTAAAAACCCTGCTCTAAACTCCTTACCTTTCAACTTTGCTTTCATATACCCTATGCCACAGACATGTAGGATCATTCACTTTTTCATAATACCCCAGAGTTCCTTACTTAATGTGCTTCCCATTGCTTAGAATATCTAAACCTTATCCATTTTTTAATACTGAACTCAATTCAAATTTACTACATCCATGAAGGCTTCCCTGTCCTATTCCAGTCAAGGCAAATGCTTTCCTTACCCTGAAAGTACAAAGCACACTATTTCTAACATTATATATGGTAATTACTTCATATTACCTTGTAGAATGTCTTCACAATATTTGAATTCCCAAAATATCAAGCTCTCCATGAAGGTTTATCAAAGGGATTAAAGGGATAGACATATGAAATGACTACATAGATGAATGATTGTCACATAACATGATCTGTGTCAATCTGCCTAATTCTCTCACTGTTACTCAATATAAATACTCAAAAACACAAGAGTGAATTTTCAGAAACCTCAAGGCCATCTTGAGACTCACATGACAGAGAGTGGCAGAATTAAAACTCCAGTGACACTTCCAAAAAGAGGAACAATGTCCACACCAGTTTCAACTTGGTCACAGATAACATTCAAAAAGAATTTGACTTCCAGTACCTGTTCTTGGTAATGAAATTCATTATCCTCAATTTTCTGAATCTCTTCAAAAATTCTGTGAAAGAAGAAAATTATAATTAGAAGACATATTTAAATTTCTCATTAGAATCGTCATCAAGAAAAGAGAAGTATAAAAATAAACAGACTGTCCACGTAAACCTAAATCTTTAACATATGTTCACATGTAGTGGACTAAGGATATGGAACAAGTAAAGGAAATTAAGCAAGAAATGCCTGGAAAACCACCAAGCAGGACTAACGCATGTCTGTTGGTAGCCTGAAGGCTAAAACATATTAGGATTGACTCTTATAAGTATATATTACCTTTTTTCTGGGCCTAGCTTCTGCAGCATTTTTAAATACTGGAAGACAGTATGAGCAACCTAAAAATGAAACATCTAATTATACTTTTGCATAAAGTGATATCTATATAATTTTAAAAACCCTCCATTTTTATTACTTACCTCATAGAAATGTTCATAACCTTCATCAGTCAATGTAATAGAAATGCTGAACACTGAATAAGTAGAATTTTGCTCAAATCCTGTCTCACCATTTCCACCAAATAGTGCAAGAGCCCAGCACCTACAGTTAGGAGAAAAAATTAATCCAGTCAATATCTTGGGATTGATAGTCTACAAATACTTCAAATTAACAAAATAGGTAGGCTTTCTATGTAAAATTTGGGAAGCCCAGGCTTTGAAGCAAACATGCTTTCCAACAGTAAGTTTAAAAGTACAAATTTTTTTAAAGTACAAAGCCTCCCAAGGAATTGTACTGCATACAGGAATGATCAGAAGGAAATAACGGCCGTATTTACTTCTTTAATGGAAACACTAATATTACAACATAGTAAAACATTATCAGTTTCATGAAGCCACAGTAATTTTTTGTCAAAGAGAACAAAGTAATTTTTTGTCAAAGCATACTTTTAATATATTGTGAAGTATGTTCTTCATACTTCATACTTCACAATATATTGAAAGTACGCTTGCTGGGAAGCATTTCCCTTTTTCTTTTTTTTAGCCGCCCTGCTAGGCTTGCAGGATCTTAGTTCCCTGACAAGGGATTCAACCCAGGTCCTCAGCAGTGAAAGCGCGGAGTCCCAACCACTGGGACCTCCAGGGAATTCCCCTGGGAGGCATTTCTCGCATCCCTTTTTGAGCCATCTCCCAAGAGAAGCCTTAAAAAACACTTCAGATACTTCCCTCCTTAGAATGTTAAGTGGGCTCTTTGAGACCATCAGCTAACCTGCACAGGTTATCTAAAAAAGAAGCAATAAGACTGTGTCTTTTCCTAACTAGAATAATCCTGAAAGTCTAAAATAAGGAGAGAGGAGGCCAGAATGAAAAACTTGAAATTCTAATAAAGTTCAGTAAGGTAAAAAGGTTATGCAAATCTCAAATGATATTACATTCATTGTGTAAGGCATATATGTACTTAACGTCATTCATTATTTTTCTAATAAGCCTGCCCTCTCAGCTTTCTTTTAATAATCTAGTACACATCAATATTTTAAAGTCTTATTTAAATTTCTCATCTACTTTCCATTCTTGAATAGTGTATAGAAAAATCAAGCAAGGAATTACTTTAATGTGTTTTGGTCCTGATTCTAAAGCTGTATTTCTATTATTTGGCTAGGCAACTTAAACAAGTGCTTAAATGCTTTAGGAAACATGGCTAACATACTGCTAACATGGCTGCATATACTGTTCACAGTCTCCCATATTTATATGATTTATCTGCCCAGTGAAGTTTTCATTAAAGTCTACCTGCTGGGTTGGGAAAGCCTGGAGATCCACAGCATTTAAATAACTGACTTCATTATTATTCAAATCCAAATTCTTGATTAGAGCTAAACTTTCATGTAATTCTGGACTCTATTTATGAATTTAAAAATTTTGTGTACAACTATAATACTTCCAACATGGGCTAAAAGGTGGCTTCCAAGGAAATATACAAATATGATATGGCCATTAAAATAATCTAGGTTATGAAGAGACTTTAATTATTAGATTTGAATCTACGCTTCCTGGCAGACAAAGCAAAAAAAGAAAAGAATGGGTTATATAACACTTGTCCATTATTTTTCAGAGATTGCTACACTGAAAATACTTATTAATTAAATACTTGCTTTTTTCTAAGGTAAGAAAGAATGCTGCCTTTGCCTTCATGTCCAACCAGCCAAGAGATATAATGAAGCGGCTTCACCCTTTAAAAAAAAAGTTAAGGTCAGAAATTTTTAAAAATTAAGGTATAAATACCTTAATTTTACTTTAGAAAATCTTACTTCTGAGATTGATATTTGAGAATGTGATTACAAACTTATTTTCACATAAATTCTACTAAATATGAAACTATAATTAATTTGACAGCAGCGAGATAAAAATAGAAAACATGGTGAAATTTAACTTTTCATCTGAAATCACTGAATAAGTACAAATATTCCAAAATTTAAGAATTCTTTTGGATACTACTTTTTCTTTTGGATACCAATCTTACTTCTTTTCATGGTAAAATCTTTCATTATTTTTTCACCCAAAATAGAAATAATATAGATTCTTTATCATTTTAGAATCTGATGCAGATATGAATCATTCTGTATCCTTAAAAGCTTTCGGCATTGCATCAGGCTCTGTGTTAAACTGAAATGTGTTGCTTTATGGGTCAGAAAATCTAGCTTGTAGTTTTAGTTATTCCTGTAAGTAAGTGCATGGTCTTGAGCAAAAGACTTAATCTCACTCTATTTTCTTTTTCTCTCTACTTGCCTAACTACTTACTCATAGGCTTTTCAGGAAAATGCAGTAACAGGTGTAAAAAATATCTTATATAATAATATACATTAATAGTCTGAGTATTTGTTTATGTGTTATTCACATCATCTTTTCCCACTGGCTTCTACTATAATTTTGGGAATATATTCCTACCAAAAATATACAGAAAAATCAAGCTAGGAAATCTAAACATTCTTAAATTTTAAACTTAGTTTACAGAATTATACTCAGTAAACTCTTAAAAGTCATTGTTTAAAATATGAATTTGAAAAAAAACATAAAATATGAATGACATATTTTAGATTTCATCTATCCTAAAACTGACATAGAGGAGCAAATCAGTTAAAGAATGAACCCAGTTGAATACATAACATTTGCATGTGACCAAATCTAATTGTACTGTATTTGGTAACTCTGGAGGGAGAAACACTTGCTTCTTTGTAAAAATATAAAATCGTTCCCCCAAAAGCTAATTTAGTGGGAGTTCACATATTTGGGATAAGCATCAGGTTAAAACAAATATACAGTTCATTAAAAAAATAATAATAACTGAATCAAAACATACAGAAATGGTAACAGTCTTTGGAAAACAGAATCACGGATGACTTTTTTCTACTTTTCAGTAGTTTTCAAGATTTCTACAATGAATTACCTTAGTAATCAGGCAGAAGATAAACAAGGCTTTGTTAATTAACAAGAAATGCAAAAAATGGGAAAAATGGTATACATAGTATAATTCTATTTCCATTAAAAAAGACATGTTTTATATTCATTATTTTAATGTCTGAAGGATATATATGGAACTATTAATGTTGGGCATATCTTTGAGGACAGAGGAGAAGCAGAGTTTTACCTTTTACTTAATACTCTTTTGTCCTCAACATTTTACAAGCATATTACTCTTATAATATAAATTTAAAACAAACGGAATAAACTTTTAAATATGCATATAATCATTTTAACACGTTTTGGGATACTCTAACATAACTATACAACCAATGGACATTACTTTTTCCTATATTATCCTTGCACTAAAAAAAAGTAAGTAGACAATACACACATTCTCTGCTTTCTCACTGGAGGCATACTGTTCTTGTTAACTTCATGGGACTTGATTGTTAAAAGCATTTTTTACTGAGCTTAAAGCAATACACATTACTTTTCTTTCCTTCTGCTTGTGTGTGTCTCTTCTTGGGTTTGTTTTGTTGGTTAGTTTTAGAAACTTAAGTTAAATTTTTATCAGTTCATTAGCATTTATTTCTAATGAGAAAAGCATTTGTAGCCATTGACTGATCCTTATCTTTAAGGAACTTCTTAGCCCATGTATATTGCTCATGTAAAATAATTATATAATAAATTGAAGTGTTTTCCTAATTTCTAAAAATCTGACCTAACTCATTCCCAACTCAAGTAGGTCCTTGAGATTTATGCTGTAGTTGTATTTCAGGCTCAAAATTATTTAACTTTACTTTTGACAAGATCGAACTAAATGGCCACCACTGACAAATAAATCATAAGCTAACATATATTTGTACTCAAAGTGCTAAATAAAATAATTACAAAAGTTAGCATTCACACTAAGATACTTAACTTCAAAGACTCAGGAAAGGCAACTAATTATAAGAAAACTCTAGCTTTTATACCCAAGAAGACATTAAAATATATAGCAAAGGCTTGAACAATCCAGGAGTAGTGAGGTCCTAGTTTACCATGTTACCTGTGTTTATAAATCCGGAATGCCCAAATTTAAACCATTTAGTATGCTTTTAAAATATGATTCTCACTCAGTATCTAGTGGAGTAAATTTGCCTTTGAACTCTTACCTGTAATGTTGCTGTTGAGGGGGAAGTGCCCATGTGATGGTCAGAGCATGAATTTTTCTGATTGGAACAACTGAACAAAAATATTTTTCAGAAGAACAGATATAAGTGTTTCTCTATAACTTATATATACTATGTTACATGAAATTTTTTAAAATTCAATATATTTCATCCTCCAATAAGCATGGGAAAGTTAAATATAATGCAATTATTATTTCAAGTTGCCAATTTTCCAATTTGAATAATGCAATTTTTGTAAATTTCTTTTCAATTTGGTTTCACAGATAGAGAAGGCATGGATAAAAGAACTATGAAAATAGGCAAGCCCCTAAAGATGGATCCCTTCTTGCAAGAACGGGTACAGAACTAGGAGTCAGGAGACCCATGGCTGAAATCCAGCCCTACTACTATCTTGCTATCTGTGTTTATACGACCTTGAGAAAATCACTTGCATTTAACTCATTCTGAATCTGTTATGGTATGATGAGTGGGGTAGGCTGAAGTAACTCTAAGATTCTTCCCAGTGCTTCCCATTCTTCTACGATTCTTTGAAGAGAAAATCTACAGCCAGGAAGAATACAACCAAAAATAAGTTGTCTCTGGGAAGAGTCACCTTAGATAAAATGAAGCCAGCAGCAGATAAAGAGTGTGACAAAAGTCATTGGTCAGAGAAAGGGAAGAGGAAAGAGACTGGCAATGGGGTGAAGGAGAAGAAGGGAATAACTAGGCAATTAGGAGAAAGAAAAAAATCTGCCATGATAAAAAGAGCAAAGAAAGAGAAATGGTGAATTAGGAATGTTTCTGCAATATTCACTATGGGCAAACTGTTAAATAAGTTATAGCATAACCATGCGATGGCTCATTGGGCAGTTATTACAAATATAATATTAAATGAAATAAGCAAGAGATAGAGTGTATATATTTTATAATCTCAACTACATTAAGAAAATATACCTACAGAAACTCAAAAGGAAATCGCCAAAACCACTTCTCTGGATGGTAAGATTTAAGGGTAACTCCCCCCACCCATTTTTTTTTTTTTATACTAAATCTGCCTTCATTTAACAAAAGTTGGTTTTATAATGAAGATAAAAGGAAATTATTTCCAAAGTGTTTTCCCATCCTCTATTTTTCTCTTTTAAAGGCAAAAAAGAGCAGAATATAGATAAAAACAAAATAGGAAAGAAACAAAAAACCAAGAACGAAAGGGAACAAGAAGAAAATAGGGAGAAAGCATGAAACAGACTCAAGTAGCATTAAGGTGCCAAACCAATGAAACTGCTACTAGTTAGTGGCCTGCTATCTGTCACTAGTTGGATTTCCACTGTCTACTCCCTTTCCAATCCAGCTGTACTTTCTGTTGTATTCTCATTTTCAAAGAAAATTGGCAGCCTCAGTTAAGTTTTAGAGAATGTGCTAAAGTTATTTCAAACAGTTTTAAACCTTTGGTTCACGAACCTCTATAAAGTTTGTTAAATGCTGGTGTGTCAAATGGATCCGTTAAATGGCCAAAGTTTGGTTTGGGTAACCCACTGAAAATAAAACAAATACATTAAAATTTAATTGGCAAAAGCCTTTATAAGCAGTATCTTTAGGGATGCCTAAACTGATAGGTTTTTATAGTCTATTCTACATACTCCTGGCTGAAAAGCATTCTAGGCATAAGCGAATAGATGGCAACAAAGCCACAAAATCCTGAACTACACAAACTATTCTTAACCTCAGCCCCAATAACTCAAATACTTGTAAAACTCAAAGGAGACAGAAAACAATGAATTGAAGGGACCTCCCCTCCCAATATTTACTGTCTCTATCAGTCCCATCCAACTTCAGTTCTCCTCTTAATACAAAGCCATTTCAGAAAGAAAACTTACACTAGAGATATTTTTTTAATCCAAGAAATATACATGGAGAGATTCTTACATATAAAGTACAATATTAGGCACTGTAGTATTTGAGAAACTTGGACTCTTCCTTCTAAAGGCTTCACACCTGGTTGAATATATTGTAACTAATATTTCTTCTAAAATATGGTCAGTATGAATCAGTATTAATTACCTAGAACACTTTTTAACCCGTCTGATTAAGGAACCAAAGTTCTTAGTGAATAATATGTAAAAGCACTTTTTTTAATTTAAAATTCTTATTAGGAATTGATTGACAAGACCTAATGAATCCGCCTATTCAATATACCTCTGATTTTATTAGTAAAGTTTCACAGTGAAACACATTTCAATCTGCCATTTGACATTTCCATAGCTAATACTCATTTCTTATCAAAACAAACAAACAAAAACAAATTAAATAACCCCATAACTTTGGCATGGCTTTCATTATCTTAATTAGCATACTTAAAAGTATTGCTAATTATCAACAGAAGTTTACATAAAGCCAAGATAATAATAACCAATCTGTTGTTATTACAAATTATTCCAACATTTTTAAAGCTAATTTTTCTTTCATAAATTTAAAACGAATTGTCTTGGAATGAAGAACTGGAAAGAGTCTAGCTTACTCACCTGATGCAAGAAAAAATAATCTGATTTCATTTAGTTTACTAAAATGCAAACTGCTAAGAGTGGGAAGAGACACTTTGCTTGAGAATTAAATTTTCTGTATTCTTTGCAACAAAAAATGTAACAATAAAGTATCTTTTAAATATTTGTATTATTTTGATGAATTTGAGGTGGACAAAAAAATAGTAGCTTTCTGAACTAGAACCCTACATCCAATTTCTAATAAAAGGCAATTTGATTCAACTACAATATATGCAATAGACTTTTCAGGCAATATGTAAAGTCAGTCATCAACTACGAGATTATTTTGTTTATGGGGAAAAAGCATTCCAAGTTCCAAACAACTGACTTTAAAAAACAAACCTTCAGAACTTAATTTGTTCTGAGGCAGGGGATACGTATATGTATATGCTACCTCTCAATACAATATTTGCTTTCATATCATAATTTCAAGCACTGTACATAGTAACAGAAAAGCTCTGAATAAATGTAAAAGGAGGCACAAATTCTTCAGAGTTACTGCTTACTATAAGTTTATAAGCTTGTAAGTTCTGAACTACAGAAACTATGGGATCTTTGGTTATCTTAGTTTTCCCACTCAAAGGCTGTGCAATCTTGCTAAACTACTTTAGTTCTTAATATAATCACCTGTTTAAAAAAAAATAAACTAAAAGCAAAAACCTCTGGGATTCATACGGGAAGATATGAATCTTTAACTCTTTAACTTTAGCCTCTTTAACTCTATAGATGTATGATTTATGAAAATAAATGTCTTACTTGTTTGGTATCTGAGAGAAGATTTCAGTCACCCACTTTTCTAAAGTATCCAGTGTTTCTTCGTGGAGAGGGCAGGAAGGAGACAGGGAAAGGCAGTGTTGTTATTAAAGGTAGAAATGCAATTATATTTCTCACAGATCTTTAACTATAAAACAAAGGAATACTTTAGTTTGGGCATCACTTGCCATTCCTTAATCAGTAATAGGAAAAATAATATTTAAGAAAACCTTGAGACACATATAATTTTGTTAAGACTCCTTTATTCTTTCTCCCTGGCAAAGTTAGAAAAAACACACAAGTAGAAAAAGAAGTTTTTGTTTATCATTAGGCTAGAAGAAGGACCAAGAGATAAAAATACATCAATCATCCTCCTACCCCATTCCAAAACTTACTTCCTCTAGGAAGGTTTCTCTTAACTAACCTACACTACCCTTCTCAGCAGCTCATCAGTCCTATTATACTCCATTTACTTTACATTAATTTACACTTGCTGTGGTTTTAATATATGTCTTCTTAGGCTGATATGATTTCTATCTTCTTTTGATTATTTTCTTATATTTCATAAGAAATTCTTCTGAAATTTCTAGTAAAACAGGAGATCTAAATGAAAAAGGAAACCTTTTAGCTTTATCCCAGTGACTCGTTACCATCACTGGATAGTATGTTAGTTTCACCAGCTACATGACTTTCACTAATTCTCAAAAGAGATGCCCCAGTATATAAATACAAGATGCAAATTAGACTAATCAAGTTCTGAATTTACTCTATACTATTTATACTGATATTTAACTCTTAAATGATATAATAAATGCTGAAGCTCCGAAATCAACTGACTCTAGATTGGACGAGGTTTTCTAATCAAACACGTGGGGCTTATTTTAGAAATCTGCAACAAGCGTTAATATGCTCATATTTGTTATCACAGAAGAGAATGAAAAAGAATCAATACCTAATTGAAGAAAGGAGAATCACATTAGGGTGAGAGGATTAGTTTTTCAAAAAGAAATATACAAACTATAAGGTATTGACATATCAAAATGAACAGTTCAGCAAATGACTGACTTTGAAAAACAGCCTAAGGAGATTAAAATATAAAGAAAACAAAAGAAAGGTACCATGATTTCTTTAATGAGAAAAGCTGACACAACATCATTTTCAGTAATGATAAAAGAAGGAAAAGAGCAGAGGTATTGACCAGTATTATTACATTTAAGATACTTCTGCTAGCATCACCATGACAGACTTCAATTAATCATGCCATTTTACTGAACCCTATGTAAGGATGAAAAGACAAACACTGTGCCCTTTAAGAGTTTATGATTAATACAGATTAAATGCAAAACCGGAGATAACAGTGGCAGCAGCCAAATGTGGCTTAAAAGGCCAATTCATGGGACTTCCCAGTGGCGCAGTGGTTAAGAATCTGCCTGCCAATGCAGGGGAAACGGGTTCGAGCCCTGGTCTGGGAAGATCCCACATGCTGAGGAGCAAACTAAGTCCATGTGCCACAACTACTGAGCCCGTGTGCCACAACTACTGAAGCCCATGCACCTAGAGACCATGCTCCACAACAAAGAGAAGCCATCGCAATTAGAAGCCCGCAAACTGCAACGAAGAATCGCCCCCGCTCGCCGCAACCAGAGAAAGCCTGCACACAGCAATGAAGGCCCAACACAGCCAGAATTAAATAAATAAATAAATAAGTTTATTAAAAAAGAAAAAACAATTCATGATCAATCCGTACATTAATACACTCATAGACTAGCCTGGAGTTAAGACCTATGTCTATAAAAGAAAAAACATTTGCCTGAGAATCAGATGATTTTTTGCTTCCCTGAGCTTTGCCTCTTCAAATTCTGATTTTCTTTAGTTCATATTAGGATCAAGCACTAAAGTATTGTAAATTAACAGTGAACTGCAACATTGATACGACAGACAAATCCTAAGAAAGCACTATTTCCAAATAATTTTAAGGGCCATAGTAGACAATATTACCTTTGGATTGAACCACTAAAGTCATGTAATGAGCAGAATAGTAATGCATCCAGAATTCTCTCAATCTAGCATGTGTATCAATATTATTCCTTTTTGGTTCATGTTTGAGAGTCTCAGCATTTCCTATAAAATGATGGAAAAGATTATAGAAATAACTAAGTTTATTAAGTCTCCACACTGACAATGCATCCTTTGCTACTATATTTAACTAATGAAATAACCCAAGTGACTCACAATATTGAAACAGTGTATAATAATAAGACAAAAATTCATAAGAAACAATTTCAAAGTATATTTTAACACATAAGGAATTAATCTCTAGTTGGCAATACCTTAACAACAGTAATTGCCTTAAGCTTCCTTTCTTAATAATTAGTCTACTATCAGGTTTTATCTCTTTATTATTTTAGTAATATTCTGTATAATTCTTAAAAATAAACCACATAAAGCAAGGATGACATACAAAGTGTATATAACTGTACAAACAAGCAAATCATCCTTTGAATGAAGTACCATTTAGATCAACTCATTCCAGATTCTACTCTGTGGTCAAGAGGATTAATATAAGGCTATAATAACTGAATTCTAACACTAAGAAAAAGCCATAATAACTGAAATCTAACACTAAGAAAAAGCCATTATGAAAAACCAGATACCATTTAAACAGCTTAACAATTAAACAAAATTAGGTCACAGCTCAAAAGCTACTAGAGAAATTATTGCTGAATCTCTGTTGATAACTGGAAATGTCAGGCTGGGGAAGAGCACACACTTTATAACCAGATAAACAGAGGTTCAAATCCCATATCCACCACTATCATATTTAAGAAAATTAACTTCTCTGAGCCTGTTTCTTTATCTTTAAATGGAGATTATAATGGTACGAAGCTCATAACATTGTTATGATGATTGAATGGGATAATTCATGTAGTGTTAGCAGAGCATCTGGCACCCAGAAAACATTCAGAAAATGTTAGGTGCTATTCCTCATATATCCAATGTTAGAGAACCAAATATAGGCATGCTGAACTACTTTCTATTTGAAAAGCTTCCTACCTACCCTAAAAGGTAAAAGGTACCTAGCTACCCTACCTTTATAACTTTCCATTCTTTATAAACTTTTCATATTCTCAATCTTCCTTAACTAGAAAACATGAAATAGATGAAGTATTTAGTATCTTACCCCAAAAAAATTTCCCCATAGGATGTCCAGGTCTAGCAAGGCTTCCAAACAACATTTCCTTTCTGTTTGCATCAGAGGGTCTTGCAAGTTGATATTCTGTCAGTTTTAAGGAAACACTTTTAATAAAATGAAATTCAGTATCTTGCTTTATTATCTGGAAATTCAAGCTTAAAGAACTGAAAGTAAGGAAGTAACAAAAATTAATTTTATGAATAAAGTGTAGTAAGACTGAAGCAGGGAAACCAATGATCTAGGACAAGTTCTATGACTTAACACATTCTCTATCTTTGGGTAGTCAATTCACCTTTCTAGAGATTTTCCCTTATTTTCAAATGAAACAGGCAGTTAATAATCTGAAGGTTATTATTGTGAGAACTAAAGTATTGCCTGCCATATCAGTAAACAAAAGATGTTGCAGCCATCAAGCCATCACATTACAGCCACAGGGACGGTGCGCCCTCAGGAAGCTCAGGATGAGAAAACATGGGATACTGGACCCAGATAGCTGCGGTGCCTATCAAAGGAATGATTTCAGTGAGCCCAGACTCTTGCATCTCCCCGTACATAGAAAAGCGCTAAATTCCTTAACTTGAGATATCTCGGTTTCTTTTATTAACAGTAATCTTCTGATGTTCCGACTACCTGGTCTTTTGTTGCAAAAAAATCCTATATATCCTAGCTCCCCCGCTTGCCTCTTTGGAACAGTTTTCTCAGCGTTATCTGAGATGCTGTGTCCCAGGCTTGAAGTCCTCAGAAAATCCGCCAAATAAAACATAACTCTCAACTTTTAGGTTGTGCATTTTTTTTCAGTCAACAGATGCTATGTCCAAGATCTTACTGATGAAAGTGCCAAGAAAATGTTAAATCAAACTCCTTACTGTCTGGGAACTTTGTCATATATATTGTTTAAATCTCCTCCAAAGCCAACTGTGTTGGTAATAAAGTATTAATGGTTAAAAACAATCACTTTGAAGTCAGAAGTATCTTGTCTAGAATCCAAGTTCTGCCATTTACTAAGCTATACAAGCTTGAGAAAGTTATCTAACTTCCCTGATTCTATTTCTCATTTATAGAATGGAGTTACAAGTACCTAGCTCACAGGATTCTTATAAGAATTAAATAAGATATATTCCTTCAACAAATATTTACTGAACATCATGCAGCAGGTACTACTAAAACTAGCTGCTGGAGGCAGAAGGTTCAGAATCAAAGCAGAGGCAAGATATCAGGCTGAAGAGTTAAGAAACAATTTTTGAAAGAGCACTTCTAAGCCTCAGTTTCATTGTATGTCAAATAAGGATAATGGAGGTAATAATCATAACAATGCACATAATAAGTGCTCAATAAATGTTAGCTATTTTGGGGGGGGGGCTTCCCTCGTGGCGCAGTGGTTGAGAGTCCGCCTGCCGATGCAGGGGACACAGGTTCGTGCCCCGGTCTGGGAAGTTCCCACGTGCCGCGGAGCGGCTGGGCCCGTGAGCCATGGCTGTTGAACCTGCGCGTCCGAAGCCTGTGCTCCGCAATGGGAGAGACCACAACAGTAAGAGGCCCACATACCGCAAAAAAAAAAAAAAAAAAATGTTAGCTATTTTTTTTAATCATAGGAGTAATGGTAAGGCATTACAAATGTTTAATAAGGAGAGTAACATTATCAGATCTGGACTTCACTAAGTTCATTCTGGTTGTAAATGTGGAAGCAAAAGTATAGACAGGGAAACTGATTAGAGGCCATCACTGTTATACTTGGTAAAGAGAGTGGAAACTAAAGTGGTGACAGAAGAGATGGAAAGAAGCAAAAGTATATTCAATAAAATACTTCAGTTACAAGCCATGAAGTCTAAATCAAAGATGAGACAGTAAAAAATATATACATTTATAATTTCCATACCTGGAAAACATATAGTAAAAAAATATATACATAGCTTCAACAGAGTAAATTTTTTAAATCTCTGTAAAAATTATGAAGATATGGCTGTAACACAGAAGAAACAATTCCATTATTAAGGTGACAGGCTGAATAATGGCTGCCAAAGATGGCCACATCTTAATCTCCAAAACCTGTGAATGTGTTACCTTATGTGGTAAAAGGAACTTTGCAGTGTGATTAAATTAAGGATCTTGAGAAGGGGAGATTATCCTGGATTATCTGGGTCCCAATGTAATCATAGGGTCCTTAAAAGAGAGAGGTAAGAGGATCAAAGACAGAAGATATAAAGACAGAAGCAGAAGTCAGATAGCAAAGAAGATTCTACACCCATGGCTCTTCAGATAGTGAAAGGAGCCATAGTCTAGGAAAGTAGGTGGTATCTAGAAGGTGCAAAAGGCAAGGAAACAGATTATCCCTTGGAGGCTCCAAAAGGAATGCAGCCCTGAGGAAATATTTTAGACGTCTGACCTCCAAAAGTTTAAGAAAATAAATTTGTTTTTATTTTAAGCCTGAGTTTCTGGTAATTTGTTACAGCAGCAACAGAAAACTAATGGAGTAGACATATAAACATACCTACAAAAAGTGATTTAGTACCTCCTACAACTGATAAAAATAGAGTATAAATACTGAACACTTAGAGAACACACTCAACCACTTGATTATATAAAAGAAGTCTTTGGCCATATCCTCAGTCTCAATTACTAAGGTACAATATGCAGGCAATTAAACATGCTTATGTAAAAGTATGAACAATCATTAAAATAAAGAGCTAATCATTAAAAATAATTTTTTTCTCTATAATCTTCTTTTAGCAATAAGTTAATCCCATTTTAAAACCTACCCTGTGGACATTTATGAGCTTCTGTGATTAAATGTATTCAAGAAAATTATAAAACACTGAACAGACCTATCTGCATTGTGCAAATAAATGCTTATAAATTTGTGTGTATAACCACTCCACTGAAAGATTAGACCAAAAACAGATTGTCGATGCAGGGCATGGTGATAAAGTAACGAAGGTAAAACAAGATAATAAATTAAAAACTCAGGAAAGAATCTCTTCCATAAGCAGGTGGAGAGGAATAAAGGAAAAAGAAAATGAAAAGATGATTCTACCAGGATAGCTGAACTTCCTTTCAACTCCTCTCACATTGAATGGGCCATCCAAGCATGCAGGCAACTAAAAACATGCGAATGAGATGAGAATGATAGAATAAAGACTATCACATCTGAATAGAAGAAAATAACATCTGATTATTGAGCTTTCAAAAATAGATCTCATTATTTGCAGATATTGATTTTGGAAAAAAGAAAAGCTAAGATGTATGAATATAATACTGACTTAGACCTGGCCTAGAGCTGTTAACTCTTAATGGTCTGCATACTATACATGTTAACATGTAAAACTGTTAAACATTTTGTGGTTTTAGCCAAGATAAATTTATACTGTGTTCACAATAAATATCAATATCTATCAATGTATAAATATTGAGTCTCCAAATGATCTTGTTGTATGTTCATAGAATCTAAACTTAGCTCTTGTGTTATTTATAATATTCTGATGTCTTATAAATGCAAATAAAAGAATAATATATCATAAACAGTATGCTAAAAAGCAAAACTGGCTAATGAATACTAGTTTATTACACCAGTTAAAATTTAAGACCTC
Source organism: Delphinus delphis (assembly GCF_949987515.2). Lineage (NCBI taxonomy): Eukaryota > Metazoa > Chordata > Mammalia > Artiodactyla > Delphinidae > Delphinus > Delphinus delphis. The sequence continues at coordinate 42,834,301 of NC_082683.1, forward strand.
TCCCATCTCCCTAATCTCAAGTAAATCCTTCATACTTAGAAGGTTAAGTAACTAATGATATATACCTAGCTATTTATATCAGATCACAAATTGAAATCTAGGTCTCCTATCATCAAAAACAAACAAAAAAACAGAGCCTTTAGCTTAAGTTCATCTTAAACCAAAACGACTTACTGTATGCAAGTGTGTGTGTACATATCATATATCACATATGTATGTATATATATATATATTTCTGCATAATATTCAAAATATAATAAAACATATTCTGAATTAAACTTGTAAAATTAAATTAGACGTTTAATCTTTCTTTTTTGGCCGCACCGCACAGCTTGCGAGATCTTAGTTTGCCGACCATGGATTGAACGTGGGCCCTGGCAGTAAAGTGCTGAATCCTACCACTGGACTGCCATGGAATTCCCTAGATGTCTAACCCTTTTTTTTTTTTTTTTTCAGTACGCGGGCCTCTCACTGTTGTGGACTCTCCCGTTGCGGAGCACAGGCTCCGGCTGCGCAGGCTCAGCGGCCATGGCTCACGGGCCCAGCCGCTCCGCGGCATGTGGGATCTTCCCGGACCAGGGCACGAACGCATGTCCCCTGCATCGGCAGGCAGACTCTTAACCACTGCACCACCAGGGAAGCCCCGTCTAACCTTTTAAATGCCAATTTCGACCCACTCTAGAAACTGTATAAAGAAAAACACACTTGAAGGAATTAAAGACACAGAATATAGTTCCTAGGTCCCAAAAAGTAGGGAAGGCTTTTGGAGTTTTCCTTAGTTATTTTGGTTTTTTATGTATTCAACAAATACTTATCTGGGCCTATGAAAAAACAGACACTGTGGGTAGGCAAGTAACAAAAATGAAGAAAATAAATCCTTGATTATAAGGAGCTACTAGAACCAGGAGGAATCTAACTCCATTCCACCCTCTTTTACAAATAAATTGAGGGCCACAGTTAGTGACATTTCTATAAGTAAAACACAAGTTTGCTGACTTCAACACAGTTCTTTCCAGCCATCTGCAGTTTATTCAGCCTAGTGAACACAATGTGATTATTAGAACTAGACAATCAAGCCAAGAGGGAAAATGCTACAAAGAGAAGAACTAGTACAGAGACCTGGCCTCTTCAGCTATGCAAGCCAAGCCTAACCTATGTGAACTAGAAATCCCCCCAAGTCTACTGTTACATGTTTCTAATACTAAAATAAGGAAGCAGGGTTAATCTGCAGTGGTGCTATTTACTGGTACTTTGTAATTAAGGGATATGTGCAGCACAGTTCTCTAATGAACCTGCACCCTATAGAGACACACAGCCTTCCTTACGGTCTTCAGTATTTAAATCACAAAGATAAGAAAAACTGTCAAAAAGTAAAATTAAACGCATTTCCTGTTCAGTTTAGTTTCTTCATCCATAAACATACCACGATTGTTTTCAGAACTACAGAAACTCAACCCACAAAGCACTGACACACAGAGGCAACAAAAAATAAGCTATTTAAATATCAGGATGGTGCTTAAAATAAAGTCTCAGAGAAAATGCCTCTTCATACAAAAAGAGTATGTGAACTTTTAAAGTTTTAACACCCAGTATTAGCTTTAAGAATCAGGCTCTTATCCTGCAAAAGGTCAGTCACTGTGGTAAAACCCTCAAAAAACAAAGGCTAAAAAATCGAAAATCTACCATTCTTTGACTTATTTCAAATATATACTGAATTAGACATTTAATGGCTTCAAAAATAAACATGACATATCTATTTTAACTTAGCCCTTTATAATATAAAGAGTGACAAAGAATAGTAAATGTGCTAAACGACTGGATCAATGAAGGAAAAAGCAGCAAGACATAAAGCACTTACCACTATCAACAGCTTCAACTTCCCGGTCAATTGCATCTCTGATCATTAGTGGATGGATGAAGAATTGGGCCCATCTGGAAAAAAAAAAAAAAAAAAAACTGTTTCGTAAAAGCTTTTCATCAGTCAACATCTACTTTTTTAATTAAGAAGCTTTACTAAGATGGAGATTTAGTTCATAATCATGCATATAAAACCTAAACAATACACAGCATTTCTAGATTTTAAAGTCTACAAACTACCTTTTTTCTATTATGAAATATAATACCCATACAGAAAAGTATTATATATAAAACATGGGCATATAGACTATAAGGTAAACACCTGAGTGGCCACCACTCAGATCAAGAAATAGACCACTGTCAGAACTCTAGAAGAACCCAGCACCCACCTTATCCTCAGAGTTAATATCATGAATGTTACGGGTATCACTTCTCTGCTTTTCTTGATAGTTTTACCACATATATATGTATTTCTAGGCTGGTGTTTCTTGATCTTTTTTTTTTTTCCATTATCAATCCTAAGTAGCCTTTTCAGAAATTTTCTTCTTATCACTCCCCTATGACATTTTTACCCACATATACAATCTGTTTACATATTTTATGTGTATCTGTGATTTTATAAATAAAAAGTATCTGAGGCCTACTTTTTTTAACTTTTTAAGTTAAATTTTTTTTTAATTAATTAATTTATTTTTGGCCGCGTTGGGTCTTCGGTGCTGCACGTGGGCTTTCTCTAGTTGCGGCGAGCGGGGTCTACTCTTCATTGCGATGCACGGGCTTCTCATTGCAGTGGCTTCTCTTGTTGCGGAGCATGGGCTCTAGGTGCACGGGCTTCAGTAGTTGTGACACATGGGCTCAGGAGTTGTGGCTCGCTGGCTCTAGAGCACAGGTTCAGTACTTGTGGTGCACAGGCTTAGTTGCTCCACAGAATGTGGGATCCTCTCAGACCAGGGATTGAACCTGTGTCCCCCGCATTGGCAGGCGGATTCTTAACCACTGCACCACCAGGGAAATCCCAAGTTAAAATTTTAAAGGCTATTAGTATTTCACTTAATTTTATAACTGTATTTGCTGTTTAATGTAATATATTCCTTATATAAATTGTGATGATCAAATTACATATGCAAATTAACAATTTATATAATAACAGCAATGCAATCAAGTTTTTAAAAAATTAAACTCATTTTTCCAACAAAACACATTGAAAAAATTAATTTCCTACAATATTTAATAAACTTTGAACTTTTGCTTGCTCTGAGAAGAAACTTTTAATTTAATTAGCTACTAGATACTCATTAAAATATTACTGACATTTTTTTCTTGTCGGTACTTAGTATAACTAACGAAGGAAATAAATAATAAAAGGAACTAAATAATGAAGGAACTAAATAATAAAACAGAATATTTTTATTTAATTCTAAAAATCAAAGTCACACACAAAAGCAGAGAGAGGATCAAACATAACATCCACAAGGCAGCCAATGGCAACCAACTGACACACACAGACCACCTCTAGTGATGACTTCAAGATCAGTCATTTGAAAGTCCTCCAATCATCTATCCACCACAATTTTGTACCCCTGACCTTGCAAACACTCTGCATATCTTCCACAAAGTCAATGTCAGAGTAAATGGTGCTCAGGTGATATTTGAGAAAACTCAAAAAGAAATCAAACACTAAGATTTTGCAGGTAGGGTTAAGCTTTGGAGGGCCACAAACCATTATAATATCAAATGTTTTTTCACCTTCAAGACCAATTTTTGCCACCAAAAGAAACAGTATGAACCCTGCCAAGAATGCATGTTCTAGACAATATAGGTTCATTTTGAACTTCATATAAATGGATATATAGTGATTTATTTAACTCAACACTCTTTTTAGTAGTCATTCATGATGCTACATGTGGCTGTGGATCATTTATTTTCATTGCAGTAGAATATTCCACTGCATGAATTTATTCATCCATTCTACTGCTGGTGGACATTTGGGCTGGTTCTGGGTTTGAACCATTACAAACAATGCTGCCATAAACATTCTTATAAATATGTACCACGGCACATGTGCACAAGTTTGTCTAAATATATACCTGAGAAAGGAACTCCTAGGTAATAGTATATGCATCATATGTTCTACATCACTAGGTAATAATCAAACTTTTCCAAAGTGATTGTGCCCATCTACACTTGCATCAGATCATCCTCCAATCCTCTGCAACATCACCCTCACTTGGTATTGTCAGACTAAAATTTTCTGCAACTTTTAGGAGGATAGTTAAATCTCATAATGGTTTTAATTTACATTTTCCTGATTGAACATTTCATATATTTATTAATAATCTGAATTTCTTATCTTGTAAAATGCCTGGTTAAGGGTTTTTTTCTATTGGGTTGTATTTTTCTTATTGATCATAATAATATATATATAATTATCTATTTATATGATATCATATATAAATTATGTTACATACAATTACATATATAATCTAATAATTAAATCTCTGGTAGTTATTCTAAATATAAGTCCTCTGTTAGTTACATGTGTTGCAAATATATTCTCCCACTTTATACTTGCTTTTCTCATGCTCTATGTTATCTTTAGATGAACATAACGTACTATCATTTTTCTTTATGTTTTGTTTTTGCATCTTGTTTGATAATCCTTACCTAAGGCTAAAGTCAAGCTTACCTATAAAACTTTTAATTGTACTTTTCACTTTTTGGTCTATAATCCACATAGAATTGATTTTTTTGTGCATGTTGTGAGATAGGGAGTCAATTTTGGTCTTGCCTTTATAGAAGCCCAACTGTCTCGGCATCATTTTTTTAAAAAGCCCTTTCACCACTGCTCCATAATGCTCCTATCAAAAATGAAGTGTCCACATATGTGTTGGTCTATTTCCATTCCAAGAAATATCCTGTTCCATCATCTCTTTCTCTAGCCCTCTGCTAACACCCTAATGTCCTAATTACAAAACAAATCTTAATATCTAGTAGGTCAAGTCCTGCTACCTTGTTATTTTTCCAATTCAAAAGTATCTTGTCTATACTTAGCCCTCTGCATTTCCTTATAAATCTTAGAGTTAGCTTGTCTATTTAAGACTAAGTAAATCTTCTGAGATTATGGTTGCGATATCACTGAATCTGTACATTAAATAGGAAGATTAATGTCACTAAAAGAAAAAAAAGGCTTCAGGGAATTCCCTGGTGGTCCAGCGGTTAGGACTCCGGAGCTTCCAATGCAGGGAGCACAGGTTCGATCCCTGGTTGGGGAACTAGGATCCTGCATGCCGTGCAGCATGGCCAAAATCAAAACAAAACAAAAAAACAAGGCTTCAAATCCATGAATAGTATTTCTCTCAATTTATTTAGGTCTTTTTAAATATCTCACAATAAGGTTTTAATATATTCTCCATGAAGAGGTCTTACACATAATTTTTGGGATGATTCTTGAGTGTCTGATTATTTGTGTAGCTTTTATAAACTTTTTCTAAATTTTAATTTCTAACTGTTGCTGATACATAGAAGTTGTACTTTTATATGTTAAACATAGTATCATTTTTATCATTTTTAATTTTTGCATATCAAGCTATCTCACTAAATTCTGTTAATGTTACTAATTTTTATATGTAGAAGATTTTAGATTTTCTATGTTCACAATCATATCATATGCTTTGACAGCTGTGTATTTTGCTTATTTTTCTTTCTTGCCTAATATAATAGAATGATGAACAGAAGCGATCACAACCCGTATCTCTGTCTTGTTCCTGATCTCAATTTGGAATCTTTCAAGGTTTCACCATTAAATATAAGGTCTGGTTTAAACTATCAAATATCATATTGAGAAAGCTGCCTTATACTCTATTTGCTAAGAGCATCTTTGTGAATAGATACTGAATTTCACCATGTGATATTTTTCTACATATACTGAGACATGGTTTTTCTCCTTCAATCTGACAATGCGATGAACAGCACTGATTTTCTGTTAACCCTACCTCATATTTCTAAGATGACCCCAACTCAGTACTGCTATATCAGCCTTTTTGTGAATCTGGTCTATATTTTTTCTTATATTATACTTTCTTAAATCAAGGTCATGCTACCTTCATAAATGAGGGAGGAATTATTTCTTCCTTCAATTTTTTGTACAACTCTAAACAAGTTTATTTTTGAGAAGTTTTTATTACTAATTTTTTTAATGATTATAAGAGTATGAAAACTTTTAAATTATAATTTCTCTTATGTGGGTTTTATAAATAATATTACTAAGAATTTGTGAACGCCATCTAGTTTTTTCATTTACTGGAATAGGTTGTTCAAAATACCTTATTGTATTTTCAATATCTGCCAATATGTCTTAATTCTTTTCCATTCCTGATATTTGCACATACTCTTCTTTCTCCCTGACCAGTCTCATGAAATGTTTACCTATTCTCTCAGTTTTTTCAAACCAACATTTAGCTTTCTTGAAACTACCATATGTATATTGTTTCTATTGAGGAATAATTCACATACCACAAAATGCCCTTTTGAAGTACATAATTAAAGGGATTTTACTACATTCACAGAATTGTGTAAACATTACCACTGTCTAATTTCAGAAATTTTTCATTAACCCAAAAATAAACTCTGTACCCATTAACGGTCATTCCCCATTTCCTCATCCCTCCAGCCCCTGGCAAGCACTAATCTGCTTTTGGTCTCTATGGATTTGCCTATTTTGGACATTTCATATAAATGGAATCATACACCATGGGGCTTTCTGCATCTGGCCTCTTTCTCTTAGCATAACGTTTTCAAGATTCATTCATGTTGTATTACTTACCAGGACTTCATTCCCTTCTTATTGCCAAGTAATATTCCTTTGTATGGATGTGCTACATTTTGTCTATCCATTCATCAGTGGATTGACATTTAGGTTGTTTCCACTTTTGACCTATTATATATAACACTGCTACTAACACTCATGTAGAAGTTTTTGTGTAGATATATGTTTTCAATTCTGTAGAGTATGTATACTAAGAGTGGAACTTTTGGGTCATATGGTAACTCTATGTTTAACTTTTGAGGAAGTTTTCTAACTACATTTTCTAACACAGCTGAACCACCAGCAATGTACGAAAGTTCCAATTTATCCACACATTCACCAATAATTGTAAATGTTCTTCTTTTCAAAGTGGTATCTCATTGAAGTTTTTTTTTCTAATTGAAGTATAGTTGATTTACAATGTTGATTTCTGCATACAGCACAGTGACTCAGTTATACATATTCTTTTCCATTCTGATTTATCACAGGATATTGAACATAGTTCCCTGTGCTATAAAGTAGGACCTTGTTGTTTATTCATTCTATGTATACTAGTTTGCATTTGCTAATCCCAAACTCCCAATCCTTCCCTCCCCCACCCTCCTACCCCTTGGCAACCACAAGTCTGTTCTCTATGTCTGTGAGTCTGTTTCTGTTTCGTAGATATGTTCATTTGTGTACTATTTTAGATTCCACACATAAGTGATATCACATGGTATTTGTCTTTCTCTTTCTTACTTCACTTAGTAATGATATTGCTGCAAATGGCATTGTTTCATTCTTTTTTATGGCTGAGTAATATTCCATTGTATATACATACCACATCTTCTTTATCCATTCATCTGTAGATGGACATTTAGGTTGCTTCCATGTCTTGGCTATCGTAAACAGTGCTGCTATCAACACTGGGGTGCATGTATCTTTTCAAATTAGTTTTTGTCTTTTCCGGATATATGCCCAGGAGTGGGATTGCTGGATCATATGGTAACTCTATTTTTAGTTTTTTGAGGAACTGCCATAATGTTTTCCATAGTTGGTGGGAATTTATATTCCCACCAACAGTGTAAGAGGGTTCCCTTTTCTCCATACCTCTCCAACATTTATTATTTGTTGACTTTTTAATGATGGCTATTCTGACCAGTGTGAGGTGGTATCTCATTGTAGTTTTGACTTTCATTTTCCTAGTGACTAAGATGTTGAGCATATTTTCATGTGCTTACTGGCCACGTGAATATTTTCTTTGGAGAAATGTCTTATTCAAATCGTTTGCCCATTTTAAAACTGGGTTATTTGTTTTCTTATTGTTGAAACTAAAAGTTTTATATATATTCTGGATACTAGCACCTTAGCAGATAGATGATTTGTAAGTATTTTCTTCCATTCTGTGAGTTGTCTTTTCACTTTCTTCATAGGACCCTTTAAAGCAAAAAAGTGTTTAATTTCAGTGGAGTCCAGTTTATCTAGTTTTTCCTTTGTTGCTTCTGCTTTTGATGTCATACCTGAAAAACTATTGCCAAGTCCAAGGTTACGAAGATTTATGCTTATGTTCTCTTTAGAGTTTTATAGTTTTTGCTCTTACACCTAAGCATATGTCTCAATTTGTTAATATTTGTATATGGTATGAACAAAGGATCCAACGTCATTCTTTTGCATGTGGATATCCAGTTGTCACAGTAGCATTTGTTGAAAAACTATTCTTTCCCATTGAATTGCCTTGGCACCCTTGCAACTGACAATAAATGTAATGGTTTATTTCTGGAGCCTCAATTCTATTCCACTGAAGTATATGTCTATTCTTATGCCAGTACCATGTTGCCTTGATTACTGTAGATTTGAGTAAGTTTTGAAACTGGGAATATGAGTCCTTTAACTTTGTTCTTTTTCAAGATAATTTTGGCTATTCTTGGTCTCTTCCTTTCCATATGAATTTTAGAATCAGCTCATCAATTTCTTCAAAAAAGACAGCTGAAATTTTGATAAGGACTAAATTGAATCTGTAGACCAATTTGGGATGTATTGTCATCTTAACAATATTAAGCCTTGTAATCTATGAACATGGGATGGCTTTCTATTAATTTAATTTGTTCTTTAATTTCTTTCAAAAAAATTTTTGTGGCTTTCCACAAACAACTCTTGCACCTCTTTTGTTAAATTTATTCCTAAGTATTTTATTCTTTTTAATGCTATTGTACAAGGAATTTTCTCTTAATTTCATTTTTGTATTTTTCATTGCTAGTGTATAAAAATACAACTGATTTTTGTACAATGATCTTGATCCTGCAACCTTGTTGAACTTGCTATTAGCTCTAATAGTTCATTTGCGGACTCTGTAGGATTATCCATATACAATGAGTTCCTATTATTTGTGGTAGTTATGTTTTCTAAAGTTGTCATGACTGCTGAATTAGCGAGTATTGAATGACTGTCCTAAGAGTAATACACATACACAGATTATGATCTTAAATCCTAAAGGTATCTCATTCTAGTTGATTCTCTTTTATTTCACAAAAGAGAAAATGAGGTTCAGAAGTGTTAAGGAAACTGCCTGAGGCCACTTCCCCAGTGGGTACCAGAGTTGGGACTCAAACTCCATAGAACTGGCTCCAGAGCCAGAGCTTCTCTTACTATATTGTACTGTCCCTTATCCTCTGGTCATTTCTGTATGAAAGCTGAAACAAAAAGGTAGAGTGTTGCCTTTTCAACCTCAGCTGAGAAGGTGTGTGTCAGGCAACTCAAATTTTTCACAACAATTTTCAAATTTTTTCCCAAATTTTTCACATGTCCATGAATGACTAGAAAAGCACTGCAAGTATTCATTTTGGAGTTACAAATAAATTTTAGTGAGTAGGTGAATTCTCCACAAATAATGAGAATCATCTGTACAAGATTATGCCATCTGCAAATAGAGACAGTTTGACTTCTTTTCGAATCTGCATGATTTTATTTCATTTTCATGTCTAACTGCTCTAGCTAAAACCTCCACTTCAATGTTGAATAGAGGTGGACAGTGCTGATATCTTGATCCTAATCTTTGGGGAAATGCTTTCAACCTTTCACCATTAAGTATGATGTTAGTTGTGGGTTATTCAGATACCCTTTATCAGGTTGAGGAAGTTCCCTTTTATTCCTAGTTTATCAAGTGTTTTATAATGAGAGGGTGCTAGATTCTGTTACATGTTTTTTCTGTTTATATTGAGATGAATTTTGGAATGTGTTTTTGTCCTTTCTTCTATTAATATGGCATATTATGTTGATTGGGTTTTGTATGGTGAACTAACCTCGCAATCCTGGGATAAATCCCACCTGGATTGTGCATAATCCTTTTTATATGTTGCTGGATTCAGTTTTGTGGTTTTGTTGAGGATTTCTGCATCTCTATTCATAACAGATACTAGTCTGTAGTTTTCTTGTGCAATGATTGTCTAGTTTTGATATCAAAGTAATACCGGCTTCATAGAATGATTTAGGAAGTGTCCCTCCTCTTCTATATTTTGGAAGAATTTATGAAGCATTAGTGTTAATTCTTTAAATGTTTGGTAGAATTCACCAGTGAAGTCACCTGGGTCTATACTTTTCATTTGGTAAACTCTTGATTACTCATCCAATCTCTCATTACAGGTCTATGCAGATTTTCTGTCTTCTTAAGTCAGTTTCAATAGTTTTGTCTTTCTAGAAATTTGTCCATTTCGTCTCAGTTATCTATTTGTTGGCATAAAATAGTTCATAATATTCTATTATACTCTTTTTTATTTTGGTTAAGATCATACTAATGTTCACTCTTTCATTCCTCATTTTAATAATCTGAGCCTTCCTTTTTCTTGGTTAGTCTAGCCGAAAGTTTGTCAATTTTGTTCATCTTTTCAAATAACCAACTGTTGGTTTTATCTTCTATTGTTTTTCTATTCCCTATTTATTTCCACTCAAATTTTTATTATGTCCTTCCTTCTGCTTACTTGGGTTTAGATTGCTCTTCTTTGCCTTGTTAATTAAGATGGAAGTTTAGGGTCACTTGAGATCTTTTTTAATGGAGGTGTTTACAGTTATAAATTTCCCTCTGAGCACTGGTTTTGATGCATCCCATAATTTTTGTATGTTGTTTTCATTTTCATTAGTCTCTATTTTTTAAATTTCCCTTGTGATTTCTTTTTTGATCCATTGATTATTTAGGGTAAGGTTGTTTAATTTCTACAGATTCGTGAAATTTCCCAAATTTCCTTCTGTTACTGATTTCTGATTTCATTACATTATAGCTAGAGAACATACTCTGTATAATTTCATCCTTTCAAATTTACTAGGAATAAATTTATTTTATGACCTAATATATATCTATGCTGGAGAAAAATACATGCTGCACTTAAGAAGAATGTGTATTTTGCTGATTTGGGGTGAAGTGTTCTGCAGATGTCTAGTTAGTTTATACTCTTGTTCATGTCTTCTGCTTCTTGTTGATCTACCTAGTTTGTTCTATCCTTTATTGAAAGTGGGATATTTACATTTGCAACTATTATTATTTGTGTATTTTTCCCCTCAATTCTGTCAGTTTTTGCTTTATGTATTTTGAGGTTCCTTTGAAAGATGAACTTATGTTTATAACTGTTATACCTTCTTGATGAACTGACCCTTTTATCATTACAAAATTCCCTTGTCTCTAGTAAAAAGTTTCATCTTAAAGTCTTATTTTGTCAGATATTAGTTCAATCACTCCAGCTCCCTTTTAATTACTATTTGTATGTATATCTTTTTTCATCTTCTTATTGCCAACCTATTGGTGTATTTTAATCTAAAGTGTGTCTCTTACAGACAGCATTTATAGCTGACGCATGTTTCTTTCCCCAGTCTGCCAGTACCTTGTCTTTTAATTGAAATGCTTAACCTGTTTACACTTAACTTAATTACTGATAAGACAGGATTTATATCTTCCTTTGCTATCTGTTTACTGTAAGTCTTATGTCTTTTTTCCCCTCTATTCCTCCATTGCTGACTTCTTTTTGTTAAAATAGATATTTTCTAGAGTACCATTTAAATTCCCTTGCCATTTCTTTTACTATATTTTTTGAGTTATTTTCTTAACTAACATCTTAACTTATAACAATCCATTTTGAATTAATACCAACTTAACTTCAGTAGTATACAAAAACTTCGCTCCCATATACCTGTTCTCTCTCCCTTCCTTTGTGTTATTATTGCCATACAAATGATGTCTTTATACATTACATGCCTATCAACACAGATTTATAATTTTTGCTTTATACAGTTAGTTATCTTTTAAATCAGATAGGAAAAAATTACAAAAAGTATATTTATACTTTCTTTTGTATTTACCTATATAGTTAGCTTTATCAGTATGCTTTATTTCTTCATGTGGATTTGAGCGTCCTTTCATTGCAGTCTGAAGGACTCCATCCATCTAGTATGTCATATAGAGAAGATCTGCTAATGACAAATTTAAAACTTGGTTTTTAACTCATCTGAGATTGTCTTAATTTCTCCATTTAGAAGGATATTTTTGCTGGATATAAAATACGTGGTTTGTAGTCTTTTTCTTTCAGCACTTTGAATGTGTCATACCATTGCCTTCTTGCCTCCATGACTTCTGATGAGAAAGCACCTGTTTACCTTACTGAGATTAACTTTTATGAAAAAAGCTGCTCTTCTCTTGCAACTTTCAATATTCTTTTTACATTTGGCTTCTGACAGTTTGATTATAATGTGTCTTATTGTGAATGTCGTTGTTGTGAATACCACTGTGTTTATCCTTCTGGAAATCCTTGAGTTGCTTGAACGTGTAGATTTTGGTCTTTTATCAAATTTGGAAAGAGTTTGGCTATTATACCTTCAAGAATACTTTCTACCCTTTTCTCATTTCCTTTTGGAACGCCTATGATACACATGTTAGTATGCTTGATGGTGTCCCACAGATCTCTGAGGCTCTGTTTATTTTTCTTCATTCCTTTTCTTTATTTCTGTTCCTCAGACTGGACAATCCCAACTAACCTTTCTTCAAGTTTGTTTACTCTTTCCTCAGCTAACTCAAATCTTCTGTTGAGCCCTTCTAGTTAATTTTTCATTTGAGTTGTACTTCTCAACTCCAGAATTTCTATTTGGTTCTATTTAATAATTTGTATCTCTTTATTGATGTTCTCTATTTAGTAAGACATCATTCTCATATTTTCCTTTAGTTCTTAGACAGTTTTCTTTAGCTCTTTGAACATAATTAAAATAGGTGATTTAGGGTAAAGAAGATGTGGCACATATATACAATGGAATATTACTCAGCCATAAAAAAAAATGAAATTGAGTTATTTGTAGTGAGGTGGATGGATCTAGAGTCTGTCATACACAGTGAAGTCAGAAAGAGAAAAACAAATACCATATGCTAACACATATATATGGAATCTAAAAAAAAAAAATGTTTCTGAAGAACCTATGGGCAGGACAGGAATAAAGACGCAGATCTAGAGAATGGACTTGAGGACACGGGGAGGGGGAAGGGTAAGTGGGGACGAAGTAAGAAAGTGGCATGGACTTATATATACTACCAAATGTAAAATAGCTAGTGGGAAGCAGCCACATAGCACAGGGAAATCAGATTAGTGCTTTGTGACCACCTAGAGGGGTGGGATAGGGAGGGTGGGAGGGAGATGCAAGAGGGAGGAGATATGGGGATATATGTATATGTATAGCTGATTCACTTTGTTATAAAGCAGAAACTAACACACCATTGTAAAGCAATTATACTCCAATAAAGATGTTAAAAAAAAAAAAAGAGGTGATTTAAAGTTTTTGCCTAGTAACTCCAGAATCTGGGCCTTCTTAGGGACAGTTTCTATTGACTACTGTTTTTCTGGTGTTCAGCCATACTTTCTGCATCCCTCATAACTTTCTGTTGAAAACAACATTTTAAATAATATAATGTGGCAACTCCGTAAATCAAGATTCTCCTCCCTCCTCAGGGTTTGTTATTATTGCTGTTTGCTGTTTTTACTGTTTATATATTTAGTACCTTTCTTAAACTAATTCTGTAAACTACATATTCTTTGGCAAGTACAACCACTGCTTGGTTAGCTTAGTGATAATCTTTGGTTGAGGAGAGATTTCATTAAATGCCTTGCCAAGGGGTTGTCTGTGCATATTGGGGGATGCTTTCAACATTCAGTCAGGCAGTTTACAACTCTGCCTTAGCCATCACATCCTGCTTGCCCAGAGACTCAAGGTCAACCATGGTGACAGCTTAAGGCATTCTTAGGTCTTTCTTGAGCAGGCACACAGCCCTGGACATGACACAGCTATATGCACATATGTGACCTTCAAAATTTCCAGGAATATACTGGAGCTTTTCAAAGCCCCTTAGGATATCTCATTTTCCAGTTTTTCCTTTTAAGCTTTTTGAATAGCCTATTTGTTTGCCCCAACTGTTATCCACTGCCTCAGGTAGTCATAAAGGTAAACAACTTCCATCCAAATGTTTTCAACAAATGCCTCCAGAGAAAGATTTCTGCAAATGGGTGAGCTCCCAGTCAGGCCAAATACATAAAAATCCATGAATGGTGGTTCCCAGGAAATTACCAGACAGGTCAAATAATAAAGATTCTCCAGAATGATGTTTTTAGAGAGCTCTAAATCCATCCAGCCCCCTTCAGTGACTGCTAGACTGCTGTTTTTTACTGAGATTGTGGGACCTCTTTGTTTTCGAGACTACTGTAGAGCTGGGTAGAGGGCAATGGAAATAGGGCAAGTTAAAATGCCACAAAACTCACTGTTCTTAGTAAGATTTAGTCACTCACTTGAATGAATACTCCTTGGATTGTTGCAAGCTTTTGGTTATTTCCAGAGTTCTGAAAAAGTTGATTTTGACAATTTTTGGCAATGTTCTCATTGCTTTTATAGAGGAGGGGCTTTTTGGAGGTCCTATTTCACCATTCTTCTGAGGTCAGTCTGCTTTTTATTTCATTTATTTTCATCACTTCTTTCTTCTTTCTTTGGGCATACTTTGCTGGTCTTACTCAGACTTCCTGAGATTGATCAGCTCATTAATTTTAAGCCATTCTTCTTTTCTAGCATATACATTTAAGATTATATATTTCCCTCTAAGTACTACTATAGCTGCATCCCACAACTTTTGTTCTATAATATTTTTATAATTCAGTATAAAATACTTTCTAATTTCTGATATGCTTTCGTCTTTTACCCAGGTGTTTCTTAGAAATATATTTAATTTCCAAACATAAGGCAATGTTCTAGTCGGCTTTCTGCTTCTGATTTCTAGCTAAAATTTAACTGTACACTGTGTTCAGAAGACATAATTAATATGGGTTCAATGCTTTGAAATTTGAGACTGAACTTGTGGCTTAAAATAGGGTCAACTGAAAAAATTTTGTAGTTGGAAAGTGTTAATTAGGCATTCTGTATACATCTATGAAAAAAAGTGGTAATCCTTTTGTTATAATCTTCTACATCCTTATTGATTTTACGGTTGTTCTATCAATTACTGAGAAAGGGGTGTTAAATCTCCCACTGCAGTTGGTTACTTGTTCATTGGTCTTTATATATGATTTACTGTGAGGCTATGTTAGTAGATGTGTTCAAACTGGAAATAATTATGTCTTCCTAGTTAAGTTTTATCAATATGAAGTGAGCCTTTTGAGCAACAGTAATATTTTTTGCAAGCCTTACATCTAAGTCTTGAAAACTATTTGATTGGGTTTTTAAAAATCCAGTCTGACAATGTTTAATTGGAAATTAATCCACTTACATTTAATGAGAATTACTGTTATATATGGATCAACATCTACCTCCATCCTACTTTGTACTGCTTCTCCCACTTGTTCTGTCTCTCCTACTACTTTTTTTTCCTTTGAATTTATTATTAAAAAGAATTATTCCAAATGTTTTCCCTGTACTGGTTTGGAATTTTTACACTCAAATTGTGTTCTTTTAGAAGTTACCCTTGAAAATATTACACGTATCCTTTAAACTTATCAATGTCTAACGTTAATCAATACCTTAGAAAAATACCTTTTTCTCCATCATCATTATTCCTGATTGATATGTTATTGTTGCTTTAATTCTGTACACTTTTTAAGTTTTTTAATTACTGTTTTAAGTAATCAATGTTCATTTATATTTATTCACATAAAATGACTCTCATTGTTCTTCTTTTTTTTTTTTTACATCTCTGATCTGCATTTTCCTTCTGCCTGAAATAAATTCTTTAAATTTCCTTTGGTAAGTTGGCTGGTGGCACACACTCTCAATTGTGTGTCTAAAGGTCTATTTTACAATCATTCTTACAAGATATTTTTTGCTTGGTGTAGAATGTGTGGTTGGTAGTTATTTTCTTTCAGGCTATTACAGATATCCCACTATCTTTTTTTTTTTTTTTTTTTTTTGCGGTACGCGGGCCTCTCACTGTTGTGGCCTCTCCCATTGCGGAGCGCAGGCTCCGGATGCGCAGCCTCAGCGGCCATGGCTCACAGGCCTAGCCACTCCACGGCATGTGGGAACTTACCGGACCGGGGCACGAACCTGTGTCCCCTGCATCGGCAGGCGGACTCTCAACCACTGCGCCACCAGGGAAGCCCCCCCACTATCTTTTAGCTTCCACTACTGCTGTTGAAAAGTCATCCATCAGACTAACTAATATGACTTTGAAGGAGTTCTGCCCTTCCATCTTGCAAAGATTTTCTATATTTGGTTTTCTGTAGTCACTATATCTTTCTATATGTGGATGTCTTTTAATATACACTTTTGGAATTAGTTAAACTTCTTTAACGTCTGATTTGATGTTCTGGAAATTTTCCAGTGACCAAACCTTCAAGTATTTTGTCTACTCTATCTTTCTCTCCTCTCCTTCTAGGACCCCAGGTAAATACATATTTGACATTTTCACTCTATCCACTATGCCCCTTTTCCTTTTTTTCTGTACCTTTCATCTTTTTTCTCTTCATACTGTATTAGGGATTTCTTTTGGTCTATCTTCCAATTCACAAATTCTATCTTCATCTATAGCTACTCTTTTCTTAAACTTGTCCATTGGGTTTCAATTTCAATTATCATGTCTCAGTTCAAAATGCTCTTTCTTTTTTTTATATTTCAAATCCCATAGGTCACATTTTATAGTTTCCTATGCCTTGCAACTGTATTCAAACTTGTCCCTTATTTCTTTAAAATTGAATCGTTTTTGTAATCGTACATTCCAATCTCTAAGATTTCTAAGGCATTAAAAGTCTTTTTCTGTTTTCTGTTCTCATTCATGTTGTCTTGTTTTGTTGTGTGCCGGCTTATGTGTGACTGAATGCTGGTCACTCTACTTGAAAAACTGTTTATAGGAGTAATGTAAAGCATAAAATAAAGGTATTTTCCTTTTGAGAGGATTTGTGTTTGCTTCTCTTGGGCATCAGAGAACACTACCAGCTCTGGACCATGTTAAATCACAATCAAGGCTTAAGGTTTGCTAGACAACTCAGGCATTTTGAAAGCAGGCTGTAATTCCTCAGGATGGCTAATCCATTTCTTCAACCTGAGGGTGATGCCTTCTGGAGTCCCAGTTTATCATGAGAAGGGCATCCTGTTAGACATCCCACCATATGAACATCCTGGGCTTTGATAATTCTTGCTCTTGCCCTGAAATAATGATAAACCAAAGTTCAAATTTACTGAAATTAGCAAATGCCACCAGGGCAAAAGCAGCTTCCATTCTCATTTACTTACTAGAGTAAAAATTCAGTCATCTCCTCAACTTTTTATTTAAATGATTCAAGATACTGATAAACAATGTGACCTGTGAAGGAATTGGATTTTAGTGACTTATTAAAAAATACTGGCACTTAATCCACGCTATATAAGAGTCCTTTGAAAATGATCCAAAGACTTTTTATGCCTTACTAACTGTAGAAGTGTAATATTTTCATATTTATTATAGTATAGGCAATGCTTAATGCTCTACCACTATCTACCATTTATGGCATGAATTCATGGTTTGATATTCTTATTTATTTCTCCTATTAAGCAGTAGCATTCTTCTTATTAATTCTGATAGGTTCTTTTTCTTTTAAGTAGAAATAATCTATAATAAATGTGTAAATATCTTTTGATTTCCTGAAGTAGTCCTTAGATTTCAAATACATAGAATTTCTTAAGAAGAAATGAAACAAGTTCTTTAACTAGACTTTATACCAAGTTGCATCATCTCTGAGGTGGTCAGAATTTATTCAACATATCCCTTGCCTATTCTTTTTTCCAATGAAGTGGATTTTTTCCTTCTTTATATCTGGATATAACCAAATATAAAGTCATGAGAATTCAACTTGTCTACTGCTTAAGCTTTCTTCACACATAAAGACCTGTTTCGATGTTGTGAAACTTGGAAGCTGAAAACTTTGAAACAAGAGCAAACATGCAGTCATCGTAAAAGTATTCCTAATTTTCTCATGGCTTTTTTTTTTTTTTTTGGCCGTGCGGCATGTGGGATCTTAGTTCCCCAACCAGGGATTGAACCTGCACCCCCTGAAATGGAAGCGTGGAGTCTTAACCACTGGACGGCCAGGAAAGTCCCAGAGTATTCCTAATTTTCTAAGTTTAAAGAAAAGATAAATTTGGGCATCATTTGCATTGCCTTTGTTAATTTCTTTTGTCTCTATTCTTTCGTTTGTTATTTGGGAATTACATGTTTAATTAGAGAAACACTGAGATCAAATATATGTGCTATAAGCATGTCCTTAAGTATATGATTAAAAAAGAGCTATAAACTAGTTCACTGAATGTAAGTAGACAGCCATATTTTAGATTAATGAAGAAAAACCACTAAGTTGTATCCTATTATAAATATTGTCATCAAAGTAATTGTATCAATTTTAATGGAATTTTGGCATTGTTTTAGGAAAAAAAGTTGTTAATTTGGGGGTTCAAGAACACATAAAGGGGCTTCCCGGGTGGCGCAGTGGTTGAGAGTCCGCCTGCCGATGCAGGGGACAAGGGTTCATGCCCCGGTCCGGGAAGATCCCACATGCCATGGAGAGGCTGGGCCCGTGAGCCATGGCCGCTGAGCCTGCGCGTCTGGAGCCTGTGCTCCGCAACGGGAGAGGCCACAACAGTGAGAGGTCCGCGTACCGCAAAAAAAAAAAAAAAAAAAAGAAAAAGAAAAAGAAAAGAAGAACACATAAAATATTTATTTCATTGAAAATAATGGTATATGCTTTCAACTTACAGGAATTTACCTAGAAGTTTTCTCAGGGTCAAATTAATCTCTTAAGGGATGAGACAATTTAAGAAAACTGGACCTTTGTCATGTTTTGAGATTTTTTTTTTTGCCATTTCTGTTTTGATTTTATGGCATTTTTTTCTATTAAAGAAAAACTGTGTTAATTCATTCAAGAAATATCAAGTATCTGCCAAATTCTTGATGCTGGAGATATATCAACAAAAAATAGTCCAAAATTTCTGCCCTCAGGGCTTACATTATACTGGTCAAACTTGAGATTTCTTTTTTTTATATTTCAATCTTATATTTATCTAGATTTTGGTATAAAGTGACTCCTTTTTTTCCAGCGTAGGCTTTGGTTTACAACCTTGTGATAGCAAAGCTCTACTAATGCCCTGACATAAACTTTCTAGAAGACAATTTTGCAGTGAGTATCAAAAGTTCTTCTAAAAAAAGCTTTAAAAATATTCATGAAAATAGAAATTTCACTCCTTAGAACTTAACTAAAAGAAATAATTAAGGATGTACACAAAGATTAGGATATTCATCATAGCATTACAATACTAGAAAACTGGAAACAATTCAACTGTCCAATAATATGTGACTGGCTGAACAGATTATGGTACTTCTATATAATATGAATCATAAACAATCACTTAAAATCATGCTTTATAAATTATAAAATTATATGTAAAAGTGATATACCTTGTTTAAAAATATGAAAAGATATGAACAAGCTGATCCCATATATGAGTATAGATAGCTATATTCCAAAATATCAATCACAGTTAACTCTAGATTATGAAATTGGGAGCAATCTTATCTCTTTTTGCTTCTCTGTTTTTCCATATTTTCTACTAAATTAGAAAATAACAATTGCAATAATGAGTCAATAGAGACTATGTTATGTACAAAACTCAAAAGGTGTTTAAAGGGCTTCAGTTTAATCTTTAAAACAAAGACTAAGGATTACAAAACAAGAGCCAAAGCGTATTTATAATTTGCTCTTTTCTCCAAATAAAGTATTGTGACAATTCTACAGAATTAGAGCACTGCTAGAAAAGAAATACCATAGAATAATGCCCAATATTTCCAATTGTAAGGTGGCATTAGATAATCAAAATAAAAATACATTTTGAGTTAATTACCTATCCAGGGCTTCTTTGAAGTACTTCCTCTGGACATCAAACTGAAAGACTGTACGTTCACAATCCGTTGAAGCATTATCACTACCCCCATGTTTCTTCAGGAAGGCGTCAAACCCATTCTCATCTGGATATTTCAAACTACCCATGAATACCACTAAGTGGAAAGAACACAAAGTCACAGAACACAAAGATACAGACAATGTTTTTATTAACAAGGATGAAATTTCTCATATGCAGAAAAAAAAAAAAGAAGAAAATATGTCATGAACAATGGTTACGTCTGGATAATACTTTCTTCATTACACTTCTGTTTTTGTAATTTTCTATAACGTTCATATATTACTTTTATTCTCAAAGCCTAAACATTTTATTTTTAATGAAAGAAATACATAATTTATTTGTGAAAAGGTTAAAATGTAAACACAGACATATAAACAGATTAATTTCTACTGTAAAATCTCATGAGAAGTTTACCCTCAACTATTGAATAGCTTAGAAAACCAGAACACAAAAAAATGAGTAATTTAAGTATCATAACTGTATAGCATTCACAAAGGTTTTACTTGGGTACATTCATAATTAAACTGAAGATTTTCTGTTTTATTTTGATATTAATCATGCCTTTTTATTTTATTTCTGATGCTTTGACATCTTGAGGCCTTGCCAGCCCTGGAAGAGACTGCCCCTCCCAAGGCTACAGACTAAATTCCTAGAGGTTAGCAATTTTCTCCTGATTTGTTGGGCTTCCTGTACCTGAATAATAAAACCTACATTTTAAAATAGTTTTCTAAGTGGTTTCACTCTAATCTTCAAAATAAGTGCACTCAAGGAGATTAAAATTAAGTCTTCCCCTATGATATCCACTAACATTTTTTCTTAGTTTTTCTCTTATTAAACAAATTATAATTCTACCAAACCAGTTACTTATCTTTGAAATCATTTCATTCAAATTTAGAGGGAAAAACACACCCGGGAATGATATTTTACAAAGATCTTACTGTGCTCCAAAAAGTGTGCCAGCCCTGGGAGGTCATCTGGATCAGCAAAACTCCCAACTCCAACACAAAGAGCCGCTGCAGACTGGAGTAAGTAGAACACATACAAATAAACAGTGAGTCAATCCTAAAGGAATAATATTATCATCTCATTTTAAAGATTCACTTGGAGATGGACTTTTTCCAATAGAAAGTAACAAAATTCTTTCCCTGAGAATCAGGAGGAGCAGCAAAGTGAAACTCACCAGAACTGTGTCAGTTTCACCCTGCTGCTCCTCCTCTTGCCATCCTGCCAAATGCTGAAGAGGTGCAGACCTAAGGAAAAAAGCAGAAACAGACAGAAAAAAGCGAAGGGGGACTGGCCAGCCCACCCAAGTATTATATTGTGCCAGCATTTCAAAGTTCTGGACCAAGTTTGTTTCCTGATTTATCAGATTTCAGAAATCTGCAGAAGTAATATACCTGAGTAGATTCTGTCTAAAGATCTCTAAGCAATTAAAGGCTCTCTGTGTTCAGTAACTCAGTTACTAGATGGAAACTTCTCAATATGTTACTCAGAAAATCTTGTTTTTATTAAAACAGGGCATAAAATAACAAGTCAGGAAAACATCTAACAAAGAAAATAAATAAATGGTTAAGAAAGAAAATCTTTAACTATTAAAAAACTACAGAACTAAACTTTAAAGAGGCTTTTTAGTTCTTCACTTCTTATTGAAGATATATAAAATACTTATTGGTTGATATTCTCCCAATACCTTGGGAAAATCAGTTTCCAACAAAATAGATGGTCAGGAGGCATACCAAATTCTGCATTTAAAATGATCAGGGCATACCATTATATCATTATAAGTTAAAAGATACAAAAGGGGAGAGAAAAATAGTCAATTTGAATCCTTGAGGATAGAAAGTTGAATTATTAACTTTCCCAAATTTTACAAATGTCAATTTTAAAGGGCTAACAGATTCGATGACACAAGACTGTTTTGATAAATGGTTATCCTCTTAGAGGGCTTTTAAAAAATAGCATACACCTGGTATAAAGTCTAACCATGTGTCAGAGGAGAAAAAAAAAAAAAAGTACGTTTTTGGAAGAACCAAATAGTCTCACTTGATACCATAAATCCCATACTTAAGCCTTAGGCACATAAACTCAGTTACAACATGAGGGAATATCCACTTCTTTAAGGCACAGTCTAACCTGTTCTGTGATGTTTAATAGATGCCTAACCTGCTTTCAGCTCCAACTACCCCATAAAGTTTTCTTGTCTCGACCAGCAGGGTTGAAGACATTTTTGTATAAGTTGACTTAAACCACAGTCTATCAGTCAGCTTTGACAACAGCAAAAACAGGCTCTGCAATTGCTAGAAAAGAAATTCATACTTGAGAATTATCTACCCAAGAAATTCATACTTGAAAAATTCATACTTGAGAATTGACTTAAGAAAGGCCTAAACAAATCATAATTCAGCATATATCATATTTAAATTCCAATCTTGTTAATTTATCAAAGCTTTCAGATTAAGAACAATTTCCTTTTGAGAGAAGAAAATAGAGGGGATAAAAATGATAACTCAAAAGAGTAGTTAACTTGCTAATTAGGTAAAAGTTCTCCAAAAACCTCAAAATTTTTTCTTCCCACTACCCTTATAAATTCACATATTTATCTTGAACACATTTCACATTTTTCAAACAAAAAATCATAAAACCGCTGCAAACCCTATACTACTCTTAAGCCACCTCTTACCTAGACTATCTACGTTATTTCCCTTTTGTAGGCATTTATTCATTCAATGAATATAAATCATTTTCCCAGATCATGGGATCAAAGGAAAGCCTTTCACTCGTGTACCCACTGCATCTGAATCTAAACAATTCGATCTCTTCTTCAAATTGCATTAGGTTCCTCCATTCCTTTCTAATATCCAGAGAATTAGCTATCAATATCTTATGAGGGAATATATCATACCAAGTTCTCAGAAAAGAAAGGCAGCATCTAAGCCATTTTTTAAATGATCTCTAGAATGTGACCTTACTGCTTCTAGATGAGGTAACATTTGGAGTTTGATGCACTTAAGCAAGATAAAAAGGGGTACCCAAAATACTGGATGCACATATTCATTTGTCAAAGAGGTTCACAATTTCTGTATAAATCTAAGATATTTTATTATATCTTGACAATAAAATTGGCTGTCAAAACAATTCTTAATTTAATCCTAGAGTTTTGCTCATCAGTTGATAGAAGGTATACAGAAGTCCAAAACACAGGAAAAGCTACAAATAGACAGACATATAGAAAGAAACTTACAGACAAGGAATATTCAGTTATGAAGTTATAACACAGTAAGTTTTGGAGCTAAAATGGACTTTAAAATTTATGTAACCTAATTCTCTTGTTTTAGAAATGAGAAAAAAATGAGAAAATGAAAAGGCCTAAGATCATTCAGAAAGATAGTGACAGACTCAGAATTAGAATTCAGGTTTCCTGACTGTCAATGTTCTTTCCATTTCTGACTTTTATCATTTCTTCCCTTCTATTATTCCTCTATTTGGAATTACTAGATCTATTTTAAATTAAAAGTGAATTTATTAATTCCCAATTTACTTACAAAGACTTTAGT
The DNA here is from genome assembly GCF_949987515.2 of Delphinus delphis. Lineage (NCBI taxonomy): Eukaryota > Metazoa > Chordata > Mammalia > Artiodactyla > Delphinidae > Delphinus > Delphinus delphis. The sequence goes on from NC_082683.1 coordinate 42,857,923, forward strand.
ATAAACTATCAAGTAGCATATATATATATATTTTTTTCCCCCAGTGTTTTGGTTTTCATCCCTAAAGCTTTCCAAGCTAAAACCACTTGACCTATCTTGCTCTCCCAAAACAGGCATCACTCACAATCTGAATAGCAAGGGCAAATAGCTTCTTTAAACATGACTCAATCCCTCCAACACCTCAGTGAAAGAATTGCCACAATCTTCTTTAAAAAAAAAATTTTTTTTTCCAGGAAGAGTTATCTATCAAAGAATTTATTTAGGCCATATCTGCTACTTAAATCTCACATCTTCACACTTTGAGAGCTGACTTTATAGTATTATACATATGACCTTTAGATTTTAGTGTTAATAATCTGAACTTTAATTCATTCTTTGAGGACTGTACCATGTTGAATGCATTATCAATATTCAAGATACTAGCTTTAACAAACATTTGCTGATCAATTCCACTATAATAGCTCCAGAATATTATCCTCCAATATAGGTATTTCCTACTGCAAAATGGAAACATTCTTAAAAAAATATCCAGAGAGGAAAATTATCTCTATCAAGCCCTACTTATCTATTCACCTATTGTCATTATATGTTTCACTAACTAAGCTCAACTCCCCATTTCTATTTCATTTCTTCCAATTTACTTATTATTTATTCAGACCTCTGGTGCTTCCTCATAAAAAGAGATAAATCAGATTCAATTACCAAGACAGAAATTACCCATATGAGGACTCTTAGAACCCTAGGCCCAGGTGAGGACTCTACACTAGCCTTGTTCTTTTATTATGCTTTTTCCAGTCTCTCCAAGGATGATACTCTCTCTTATTCCTCTATCCCAGGCTAAGAATTATGCGGATCCTCACCTCCAGACATTTGTTTTTAAAACATATAACGCAGTCAAATACTACCAGTGATTACCTCTGAGAGTTATGGTTATGGGCAACTTTTATATTTTTGTTTTTCTTTATTTTCCATTAGCTTCTATAATAAGCATTTGTCACTTTTAAAATTAGAGCAAAACATTTTTTTAAATGTAATCTTTATACAGAATAAATATACCTTTACTAAGATCAAAAGATATATATTTCCTTTTGGCCATTAAGAGATAAACATAACTTTGGAACTTATCCCAAAGAATTCCCAAATTAGAAAAAGATATAACAGACATGATTCACACCTGTTTTTCGGTGGTTTTCTTTCTAGCTTCTGCCCTCTCTTCTAATTCTTCCAATTCATTATCCTCAGTATCAAGATCATCATCATCATGTTCATCATCATCATCAAACTCATCTTCATCATCAAAACCCTCTTCATCATCATCTTCTATTTCCGCTCCAGAATCTTCATCATCATCGTCGTCGTCGTCATCATCTTCTTCTTCTTCTTCCTCCTCTTCTTCTTCCTCTTCATCATCTGTTGCATCACCCATTTTACCTTCCACATTACTTAGGTCTGAAATCAAAAGTGCCTGCAAGCCATTTCGTAATTTGATGTATCTAAAAAAAAAAAAAGAAAAAAAAAATCACTAAACATTTGAGTCAGCCATTCATTATAGTACACCAATGCAAGTGATCAGCTTACCAGAATTATTTTAAAAATCCAAGTACACACACACACACACACACACACACACTATTTTTAAACTAATGAAAACTGGTTGATTGTGAGGAGAACCTCAAAAGCTTATCAGTTTCCAAGTATCTACAGGGAAAGGATAAGAGAGATGCTTCCCTGTTTGTATTTTCTAAATACAGGGAATCTACCCTGTTTGTATTTTTAATTTTGAACTATGAAAATATATTTACCTATTCAAAAACTAAATTTTAGAAGTTAAACATAGACAACAAACCCACCACCCAGCCTCCCTTACTATTTTTTTTAGCTTATAAGTATTTAATAAACATTCTACCATACCAGAAGACCTACCCTAAAAGAGACATATCACTCAATATACAGAGCAGTCATATCAGCTTAAATATTGAATCAAAATCTCATTATATTTAAACTCTGTTGATTCCTTTTGGTACAATGTGTTTGATATTTTATACCAGTCTCCAAAGATGCTTTTATGAACTAAGAAAATGGCTACATCTCTAAGAAAAGTAAATCCCACAGACTAGTAGCACCGCTGTAAGCATGACTATCCTAATTAGTAAAACTGTTGTGCCAGTTTGATGACTGAGTACCTATGACAAACTTCTCGCATTTATACTCATTGTTCAGTGTGTTAGTCAATAAACATTTACTTAGCAGCCTGAAGTGTATAAGATACATTAAGGGTAAAGAGAATAAAATCACATTATTCATCCTCAGGCACTCACTAGTACAATACAATAAAGCCAGTACAATACAGAATGACAGAGGTAAACACAGGTTGTTAGAAAGAAGGAAGCAGTCAGGGAAGGCTTCTGAGATAAGGTACACTTAACCTGAGCATTGAAGATGGGGAAAAAAAAAAGTTTTCTAGCAGAAACTATAAAAAATAACATGCAACAAGAAAAGGAGCCTATGAGTCAAGATGGAAGACAAAAAACATGGATTTATCTCCTTCCCATATCAAAATTCACATTTAAAAAACAGCGGGCTTCCCTGGTGGCGCAGTGGTTGAGAGTCCGCCTGCTGCGCCCCCGTCCGGGAAGATCCCACATGCCACGGAGTGGCTAGGCCCGTGAGCCATGGCCGCTGAGCCTGCGCGTCCGGAGCCTATGCTCCGCAACGGGAGAGGCCACAGAAGTGAGAGGCCCAAGTACCGCAAAAAAAAAAAAAAGTTATGGTTATTTTTTGTTTTGGCTTTGTTTGAGAACAAAATCACAACAGACTTTGAAAATGTTAGCATAGGAAACCATAAACAAGACGAAAAGACAACCTACAGCATGGAAGAAAATAGCTGCAAATGATACAACCAACAAGGGGTTAATTTCCAAAATGTACAAACAGCTCATATAACTCAATATCAAAAAAACAAACAACTCAATCAAAAAATGGTCAGAAGACCTAAATAGACATTTCTCCAAAGAAAACGTACAGGTGGCCAACAGATACATGAAAAGATGCTCAATATCACTAATTATTAGAGAAATACAAATCAAAACTACAATGAGGTACCATCTCACACCAGTCAGAATGGCCATCATCAAAAAGTCTACAAATAATAAATGCTAGAGAGGGTGTGGAGAAAAAGGAACCCTCCTACACTGTTGGTGGGAATGTAAATTGGTGCAGCCACTATGGAAAATAGTATGAAGGTTCCTTAAAAAAACTAAAAACAGAGTTACCATATGATCCAGCAATCCTACTCCTGGGCATATATCCAGAAAAAATGAAAACTCTCATTTGAAAAGATACATGCACACCAATGTTCACAGCAGTGCTATTTATAATAGCCAAGACATGGAAGCAACCTAAGTGTCCATCAACAGATGAATGGATAAAGAAGATGTTACACACACATGCACACATACACACACACACACAGTGAAATATTACTTAGCCATAAAAAAAGAATGAAATACTGCCATCTGCAGCAACATGGATGGACCCAGAGATTACCATACTGAGTGAAGTAAGTCAGGGAGAGAAAGACAAATATTATATCACTTATATGTGGAATCTAATACAAATGAATTTATTTACAAAACAGAAACAGACTCACAGACGTAAAAAACAAACTTATGGTTACCAAAGAGGAAAGGGAGGGCGGGGAGAAATAAGTTAGTAGTATGGGATTAAAAGATACACACCACTATATATAAAATAGATAAACAACAAGGATTTATGTATAGCAAAGGGAACTATATTCAATATCTTATAGTAATGAAAAAGAATCTGAAAATATATTATATTTATACATGTATAACTGAATCACTTTGCTGTATACCTGAAACTTACACATTAATGTAAATCAACTATACTTCAATAAAAGAAAGAAAAGGATGCCATTACGCAGACCAGAAGTTTTTAGAAATTATTAGAAAACATGTGAATTTAATCAGATTAATGGAGAAAATAGAAAAGAGAACATGACAAGGTATTAGTTCTTCCCAAGAAAGTCTGAAAAAAAGCCTACACTACCCACTCCCACCCCACACACATACCTCAAGTCTATCCTTAGCAGCCTGAAGAAAGCAGATCAGGTGTATTATGGGCTAACTTGTGTTCCTCCAAAAGTCTTATGTAAAAAGTCTTAACCTCAGAATGTGACTGTATTTAGAAATAAGGTCTTTAAAGATGTGATTAAGTTAAAATGAGGCCATTAGGGTGGGCCCTAGTCTAATCTGACTGGTGTCCTGATTAAGAGGAGGAAATCTGGACACACAGATACTGGACATGCCCACACACAGATCAAAGAGCAGATGGGGAGACAGCAAGAAGACCGTCAACTGCAAGCCAAAGGGAGAGGCCTCAGAAGAAACCAAACCTACTGACAGCTTTATCTTGGACTTCTAACCTCCAGAATTGTAAGAAAATTAATTTCTGTAGTTTAAGTCACTTTGGTATTCTGTTATGGCAGCCCTAACAAACTAATACAAGGCCATTTCTCTTTTCAAAATCCATCAATGGCTTCCCATCATACTTGGAATAAAATCCAAAATCCTTACCAGGGCCTAGAAAGCTCCACATAATCTGGCGCCCCACCACTTCTCCAAACTTCTTTCCTACTCTTCCCTCATTCTCTTTGCTCTGACCAAAACGTTATTGTTCTTTCTTGAACATCTGCTCCATCTCTTTCAAGTCTTTGCTAAAATGTCCCCTTTTCAAACACGCTTTCTCTGACGCACTATCTAATATTGCACCCCAGTCCATCCCTATCCTCTTTTATCCTGTTTTAACTTTTTTCACACTATTTATCATCACTTGTTTTTGTTTTTTAGTTTTTTGGGGTTTTTAAAAACTTTTCTGTCTGCACCTTTAGAAAGTTAGCTCTGAGGGCAGGACTTTTCTTTTTCTTCATAGCTATATTCCCAGCACCTAAGACATTGCCTGGCACTTAGGAAACATTTAAGAAATATTTGTTGAATGAACAAAAGAATGTTAATGCCTAAAGGGGACCTGATACGTGATAGATACTTAATATCTGCTAAATGAAACAAAATATCAAGTAGTTTTATAAAATAAATAAAATTATGTGTACACATATACACACTAAATGTACATAAAGGTATAGCAAAAGAACTAAAAGGATACAAACCAAATGTAACAATAATATATACATCTGGAGAGAGGAATAAAAGTAGAGCAAGATACGAGAACTTTCATGCTTTACTCTATAATTTCTACATATTTTTCAATCTTTTGTAATAAAAATACAATCACTTATTTGTATAATAAAAATAATTTAATGAAAATCCAAAACCCACTCCATAACAAATTAAGAACACACACACACACACACCCCTTAGCTTTACAGAGAGTTAACTTCTACAAAATCATCAAATCCATTTAAAGATAATTATGGACAAAATGCTCTTCATCATCACTTCTATTCAGCACTGTATTAGAAGTCCTAGCAAATGAAAATAGATCCACAATATAAATAAACAAAATAGATTTATACAGCAAAGATACTGAAAGCTAAAACAATTCATTGCAAAAATATACGATTACCAAGAGAATGCAAGAGAATTTAAAATATATATATATTAGTATAGTATGAAGAGTTCAGCAAAGCATCCAAATCAAGAACCATGAACGAAAATCATGAATTTCCTATATACCAAAAGTAACCAATTAAAATGAGATTTAAATAAAAGATCCTATTCACAAAAGCAAAAGAAACTATAAATATATATCTAATAATAACACCTCATATTTTAAGTGTATTAACTTATATGTCTTAACCCATTTAATCTTCATAATAACCCTAATGAGTTATTATTCCCATTTTATGGATGAGGAAACTAAAGCGCGCGCACACACACACACACACACACACAAAATAAAGGATTTTTATTTGCCCAAGCTTAGCAGGGATTGAACCCAAGTAGCATGGCACCAGAAGCCATTCTGTTCCTCATCCAACATGAGGAAAACTAGAAAATTTTACAGGAGAAAATAACAGACGTAACTAGTCATACCATGTCATTGCAATGGGAACTTCAATATTACAAAGATATAAATTCTTCCCCCAAATTAATCTATAAATTCAAGGCAATTCCAATTTTAAAATCCCAGTAAGTGTGTGTGTGTGTGTGTGTGTGTGTGTGTGTGTGTGTAACTTGGCATACTGATTCTAAAATTCATATGGACCAAAAAAAAACCCAAAAATGCCAAGAACATTTTGAAAAGGGAAAACATGAGAGGGAACTGCCTTACCAATTATAAAAATAAATATTTTAAAGCAATTAAAATTAAAGAGTATACTGGAACAGGAACACCTACAGATCAATTTAAGAAAACAGGTTCTAGAAACAGAAAAATGTTTATAATATTGTTGCAATACTTTATTATAATTCAATAAATGATGTTGAAACAATAGATAATTCATTTAGGGAGATAAAATAGCCATCTCTATCTTACACCTAACACATATAAATTCACATAGCTTACAGAGCTAAAAGAAAAAAAAGTCTTAAAAGTATTTATGAGAAAATATTGCTATAATATTGGCATGAAGAAAATTTATGCTAAACAAGATACAAAATCCAGAAGCTATAAAGGGTGGGGGGGGGGAGGAAAGATTTCACTATATTCTAATTTAAAACTTTTCTAAAACAAAACATCATAAATTAAATCAAAGAGAAAAGTACATATTGAGAGAAAAGAATAACAATATACATGAGTCCCTTCAAATCAATAAAAGCAAAAACCAAAAACTAATAAAAATAGGTTTAAAAATATATACAAACATTTCAAGAAGAAATACAAGATGTCTAATAAATGAAATGATGCTGAACCTTAGCAGAAATCAAAGATAATCAACTGAAAACAACAAAATATTTTTCATCCAGCAAATTAGCTAAATTTGTATTGCTATCCAATACTGACAAGGGGACAGGGTATTCTCACACACTTGCTTATGAATCTCAGTGGGTACAGTATTTTTGTAGGAGAATATGGCCATACCTATTTTCTTAAAAATGTAAACTCTGCATACGTTTCAACCCAGTGATTTCATTTCTATATATCTTATAGAAATGTTCACACACATGCACAAAGATATGTCAACAATGTTCACTGCAGCAACATTAGTGGTAGAGAAAAATTGGAAATCATCCAAATGTCCATATATAGAAAAATATGCAAATACATTATCTCATAGCCATACCACAGTATACTATATAGCCTTCAAGACCTCATTTCCATATACAGAGAGAAAACCATTAGCGACTCAGGTTCTATCTTAAATTGCTATTTTTAGACCTAGACTATGCTAAATCATTATAGGTCAAAAAAGGGTACTTGGGGGGCTAACTTTGTAATTATATAACTCGTCATTACCTCCCCCCAAACCATGTAGTCTCAATTATTTGTGTGTGTGTGTGTGTGTGTGTGTGTGTGTAAATTTTTGGAGGGGTAGGGCTCTTCTAAGATGTCTAAGAAAACCTCTCTCCCTCTAGCTTATTCAACTTGTCTACCTTTATTTGGTTTCATCCTCACACTGCTCCTGTACTGACTATAAAGACTGAAGTAGGGAATTCCCTGGCAGTTCAGTGGTTAAGACTCGGTGCTTTCACTGCCAGGCCCAAGTTGGGGAACTAAGATCCCACAGACTGCAATGGCATGGACAAAAAAAAAAAAAAAAAAAAAAAAAGACTGAAGTATATTTTTCAAACCAAGCCCAAGAATCAAGAATGTGGCATTATTTTCTTTATAATAAAGTATCCACCCACTCATTTTTATTTGTTCCTTAATTAAATGAACCAACCTTTTGTGAAGCCACTTCCAGTCACTAAAATTACCACAGTTAAGAGCTCATGTATTTAAATCCAAAAATACTTGAGACCATATAGTGGGGGGCAGGGGACGGGTAGTGACAAGTTACATAATTACAAAGTACCGTCTTTTAACCTAAAAAGATTTAGTACTCTCTTTCTAGACCTGGAATTAACAATTTAAGGCTAGAGCCTTAGTCATTAACTACTGTATAGTACATTTGAAACTTTAGACATCTTTGCAGTTTAAAGCTGCAGACCTGGTTTAAGAAGTCCATAAAAGCATTCATTGTTATGCTCACCAAACCATTAAAAATTAAATCCCTGTTCAGTTTTGCCTATAATTCTAGGCCAGTTGCAAATCTCAAGTTAAAACAGTCCATATAGTAAAGCTGATATGGCCTGCCTGAGTCAGCTAAAGCCTTCTCACCCAAGCTGCATTAGCTTAAAGCTAACCATACAACTTGTTTAAAAAAAGAAGAAAAAGATGGGGACCTTCCTGGTGGTACAGTGGTTAAGAATCCACCTGCCACTGCAGGGGACATGGGTTCAATCCCTGGTCCGGGAAGATCCCACGTGTCCCAGAGCAACTAAGCCCGTGCGCCACAACTACTGAGCCTGCGCTCTAGAGGCCACGAGCCACAAGTACTGAAGCCCGTGCGCCTAGAGCCCATGCTCCACAATAAGAGAAGCCACCGCAGTGAGAAGCCCGCGCACCACAAGGAAGAGTAGCCCCTGCTTGCCGCAACTAGAGAAAGCCTGCGCACAGCAGCCAAAGGTAAAATTTTTAAAAAGGAGAAGAAAAAGAAACAAAAACTTACTGCATGGTACAATATAGTTCTTGCAAATAACCAAGATCAAAAAAATCCACATGCTTCTCTGCTTGTTAAAACATAACAGCAAGCTACCCCATTTAAGACTCACCAGAAGGCCTTTTTGTTCCCTAATGGCAGTCCTTCCCTATTTCTCAAGGTTCCTCATCTATGGATCAGTTGTTAGGTTATTAGGTGTAATTGATCATTTTAATAATGGCCCCCACAGTGACCTGGTCAATCTTCCCAAGGGTTGGAGTCTATTTCTCCCCACCCCTTGAATCTGGGCTAGCTTTGTAAACTTTGCCCTATAATTTGTCGTGAAGTCCTAGAGCCTAGGCCTCAAGATGCCCTGCAGCTTCTGCCTTCACTCTCTGGGGACTCAGCTGCCATGTCAAGAAGTTTAAGCTAAACTATGAATGAGGATATATTATGTGCAGAGAGAAGGCCTACCTTCTAGCTGTCCCCACCAAGGCCTTAGACATGTGATTGAAGCCATCTTAGACCCTCTAGCTCCAACCAACCCACAAAATGAATATAGCCACAAAAATGAGCCCAGGTAAGAAGAAAAAAAAAATTGCCTGGTCATCCCATAGAATTGTAAAAAAATAATAAATCATTGTTGCTTTGCGCTGCTTAAATTTTGAGGTGGACTATTACACAGCAACGCTAATACATTAGGAGGACTCAAATGATTGAACAAGTCCACTTCCTGGTATATACCCAAATGAGTTTAAAGCAGGGACTAGAAGAGTATTTGTAAGCCAGTGTTCACAGCAGCATTATTCACAATAGCTAAAAGGAGGAAACACCTCAAAAGTCTATCAACAGATGAATAAACAAAATGTGATATATACATACAGGGGAATATTATTCAGTCTTAAAAAAGACAGAAATTCTAACATATGCCACAACATGGATGAATTTTGAAGATATTATGCTAAATGAAATAAAGCAGATACATAAGGACAAACATGGTATAATTCAACTTACATGAGGTACCTAGAATAGTCAAATTCACAAATAGATAGTAGAATGGCAGCTGCCAGGGACTGGGAGGAGGAGGAAATGGGGAGTTATTATTTCATGGGTGCAGAGTTTCATTTTAAGATGAAAAAGTTCTAGAGATGGATGATAGTGATGGTTGCACAGCAATGTGAATATACTTAATGCCACTGAACAGTACACTTAAAAATGGTTAAAATGGTAAATTCTGTTATGTGCAGTTTACCACAATTTTAAAAAAGCACGTCTCTTCCCCACTTGATTTCAGAATCAGATGAGAAAAAGGGAGGGAACAGAAAAATTGAGAGCAAAATGTCAGCTTTATCCTTGATATAAAGCTAGGTTGGAGAACACAGCTCAAGAGCGGTTTGGAAATGGCTTGCTAACGCTCTCTGAATTGAAGTTATCCACGAGAACTGAAATATTTCCCCCAAAAGGCAGAGCTAGTCGTGCACTCAGTCTACTGCACTGGCTAAGAATATGCCAAAATACTGGCTGTCTGCAGGCTGGAATGAAAAGAGAGATGAAAAGGTTAGAGTGAGCATGCCCAAGGTCATTCTACTGCACTCACTAATCAAATAAGCCACTCCTCTGAAGGGGAAGAAGAGGTAGAGAAAGAGGCTAACAGTGTTACCATAGTAAAGTCCCTCTCATTGAAACAGTGTTCCTATATTATATAATAGCTTCAAAAGAAAACAGAGGGGAAAAATTCAAGAAAAATTTCCTGGGACTGAAGAATTTATATTCTAAACTGATTGAGGAATGAAGATACAAGAAAACAGTTGAATTGATGGATTTATTGATGTGTTTGACCATAGTTAGAGGAGTTTTAAAGCTCTGGCAGAGAACTAGGGTAGAATTCATGTTAGATCACAAAGAGCACTAAACAAAAATAATAGTAATAAGGCATCTTAGATATGATGCACGAGCAACAATAAAAATAATCATAAAAATTTAGAACTTTTGTGCTTCAAAGGACACCATCAAGAGAAAATTTTTGCAAATCATTTATCTAAGAAGACCTATATCTAGAATATATAAAGAATTATTACTACTCAATTAAAAAAAGTAAAGTTGGACAAAGGATTTAAACAGACACTTGTCCAAAGAAGATACACAAAGTATAAGAAGATGACAGATGACTAGTAAACACATGACAAGATGTTTAACATCATCAGCCATCAGGGAAATGCAAATGACAATGAGATACCACTTTATACCCTCTAGGATGGCTATTATCAAAAAGACAGATACTAGCAAATGTTGGTGAGGATGTAGACAAATTGGAACTCTCACACGCTGCTGGAAGGAAAGTAAAATGATACAATCACTTTGGAAAAGTCTGAAAGATCCTCAAATGGTTAAATGGTTTCCATATGAGTCAGCAATTCTATTCCTATTTATTATATACTTGAAATAAATGAAAACATACATCCATGCAAAACTTATACATAAATGTTCATAGCAGCATTATTCATAATAGCCAAAAAGTATCCATCAACTACTGAATGGATAAATAAAATATATCCATACCATGGATTAGTCAGCAATAAAAGAAATGAAGTACTGGTACATGCTACAATATGGATGAACCTTGAAAACATTAAGTGAAAGTAGTCAATCACAAAAGATGACATATTATATGATTCCACTTATATGAAATGTCCAGAACAGACAGAGGCACAGAAAGTAGAGAGACTTCTAGAAAGTAGATCTAGAGAGACAGACAGGGATTAGAGAGACAGAAAATAGATTATCATTTGCCTAGGGCTTGTACAGGTTGGACCACTGGGGAGGGCTGACAAGTAAGGGGTGTGGGGTTTCTTTCTGAGGTAATGAAAATGTTCTAAAATTGTGGTAATGAATGCACAACTCTGTAAATATACTAAAAACTAAGGAGTTGCACACTTTAAATGGGTGAATTGTATGGTATGTGAATTATATCTAAATAAAGCTGTCTTTAAAAATAAGGCAATTTTTAATACTAGAGACAACAAAGTTACTCAAGAAAGAAGATGTAATCATAGTAGACTACATGTTTCAGTATGAACAATATTTTGAGCTATAAATATTGATACTGGTTTATCAAAAAAAATTGGGATGTATTTTAGAACAGGAAGTGGGATGTTACATCTAAATATCATTTTCAGTAAAGACCTATTAATGAAAAGTTAATAAGTTACTAATTTTAGCAACAAAATCAACCAGATTAAAGATTTATATCAAGTAAAATAAATGGAAACAGCAAGAAATCAAACTTTTTAGTCCACAGACATGAAAATTAGTTGACAAACCCTCCCTGCAAATAAAATATGAATTTTTAGGCCATGACATAATGAAAAAGAAATTTACAAAATAAAACATGATAAAGATCCCTGAAAAAAGATTCATTCATATATGAAAACTTAACATATGACAGAGTTGGCAATATAGGAAAAAAAATATACCAGGAATTACCAAACTATGGCTTACAGCTTTCAAACTAAGAATGGTTTTTACTTTTTTAAGTGGTTGGAAAAAAATCCAACAAAAGATTAATATTTCATGATACATGAAATTATCTGAAATTCAAATTTCAGTGTCCATAAACAAAGTTTTATTGGAACACAGCCACACTCATTCATTTACTTATTGTCTATGGCTGCTTTTGAGTCACAATGGCAGAATGGAGTAGCTGTGAGAGAGCACACGCAGCATTTTCACTGCTGCTCGACAACCTAAAAACCGCAGCAATGAATTTATAACTGAACAGCATTTCAAGTGTCACATGTACTGTAACTTTTTCTTTGAAACAACAGCACATATCTATCATGTCCAAATAAGGAAAGGGGAAAGTTGAATTCAAATGTCACACTTTCAATGTGGATTTTGTTAATAAATTCTCATCTTAAAAAAAAAATTTAAATAAATAAATAAATTCCTATCTTTAGTAGTCATTTGCTCTTGTAGACTTTATAATCATTAGTTCTGTTAATTTTTGTCAGAAATAGAAGCTGAGGGACTTCCATGGTGGCGCAGTGGTTAAGAATCTGCCTGCCAATGCAGGGGACACGAGTTCTGAGCCCTGGTCCAGGAAGATCCCACATGCCATGGGGCAGTTAAGCCCATGTGCCACAACTACTGAGCCTGTGTTCTAGAGCCGGTGTGTCGCAACTACTGAGCCCACGCACCGAGAGCCCGTGCTCTGCGACAAGAGAAGCCACCGCAATGAGAAGCCTGTGCACCTCGACAAAGAGTGACCCCCACTCGCCACAACCAGAGAAAGCCCACACGCAGCAAAGAAGACTCAACGCAGCCAAAAATAAATAAATAAATTTATTTAAAAAAAAAAAAAAGAAATAGCTGAATTTTTTTTTTTTTGGCTGCTCCGCACAGCTTTCAGAATCTTAGTTCCCGACCAGGGATCGAACCCAGAACCGTGGCAGTGAAAGCACAAGTCCTAACCACTGGACTGCCAGGAAATTCCCAGAAACTGAATATTTTTAATTTCCTTTACTCTAGAGTAAGCAGTTTGATGGCTTAGCAATAGGAACCTTTTATTGCAATGTTTTGAGCTCAGAGTAAAAACTTAAACTTTTTTGAAGAACAGCCTTCAGCCACTGTCAAATACCAGATGGCTTTGGAAGTTAGCTTTTGCTGTGGACTTCATGTTTCTTAATGATTTCAACCCAAAATTACCAAACAGTGCCTATACGCAAAACTTATGTTTCAAAAACAACTAATGTTATCTGAATTACAAGCAATGGCAAGCGGCTTTATACTTTTCCTGTGCTGTTAAAAGTTAAAACAAGAAGCCCTATCTCCATTCCCACACAAATTTGCCACAGATACGTTTTCCAAGCAAACTACGGTTCCAGCAGTGTTTTTCAGATGGTGGTGCAATCACAAAGGAAATTTCCTTATTTCAAAGTCCTTTTAACTGTGCAGTTGAGGAGCTTCCACCTAATTTTCAATCAGAAATGATTAATCTACAATGTAATGGCAAAAATATCAGAGAAGAAACTAAATGGCAAAAATATCAGAGAAGAAACTAATAGAATTCTATAAATGCCTTCCAAGCAATGAATATGTTCAAATAAAATCAAATGCTCATAGACTAATATCAGTATTTGGTAGTACCTGTCTGTGTGAAAACACATTTTCAAAGATGAAATATGTAAACTCTCATTACAAATCAGTATTAACAGATGACACATTTGCAATCAACTTTAAAGACAGGGAACATTAACTTTGAACCCCACCAAAAGCAAAATGCTATCCCTCCCAAAAAGAATTCCACCTCTTCTCACTAGTAGACCTGTATTACTAAATAAAGTACTACTATTGTATTTTGAACTTAATAAAAATTTTATTAAAAATTTGCAGAGGGAATTCCCTGGTGGTCCAGTGGTTAGGGCTCAACACTTTCACTGTGGTGGCCTGAGTTCAATCCCTGGTCAGGGAACTAAGATCCCGCAAGCTGCACAGCATGGCCAAGAAAAAAAAATTTTTTTTTTTAATTTGCAGAAATTTGTTTTCTTTCTTGTTATATAGGTACCTACATAATATCCTTAATTTTCCCTCTTGACTGACAAAGTCTAAAATATTTATTATCTAGCCCTTTACAGAAAAAATGTGGTGACCTCTGCGATATAGACTTTTCAAAAGGTGTGCTTGGACAACTGGCTGCCCATATTTTTAAAGAACAATAATAAAATTAGATCGTTACACAAGTGTAAAAAGCAAAACAATAAAACCTCTAGAAGGAAATAAGATGAAAAAGCACAAACCATAAATAAAAAGATGAATAAATCTGATTAAATTTTAAGACTTTATAAACAAAGGGTAATGATAAGCTATATATAGACTTAGAGAATATATTTGCAACTCACATAATCAAAAATGGATTATTTAAAATATGTAAAGAATTCTTACAAGTCAATTTAAAAGAGGGGGAAAAAAAACAACCCAACAGAAAAATGGGCAGTTCATAAAAGGAGAATCCAAATGGCCAGGAAACATGAAATAATGTTTGATTTTATTAGTAATACGGGAAATTGCAAATAAAAAAATTTTTAAGAGAAAAATATTTCCCACAGATCAAGTTCTCAATAATTTTTTTAAAAATCTAACAGTATCAGGAATTGGTAATAATATATAGAAGCAGGAACTCTGGAACAAATGTAAGTAGTACAACTAATTAGAAGAGTACTTTGGCAACATCTATAGTAAGGTTAAAAATTAGTCATTTCACTTATAGGTATATAAATAAAGTCTAAAACGTGTACTCAAGGGGTCATGTATAAAAATGTACACTAGGGCTTCCCTGGTGGCACAGTGGTTGAGAGTCCGCTTGCCGATGCAGGGGACATGGGTTCGTGCCCCGGTCTGGGAAGATCCCACATGCCGCGGAGCGGCTGGGCCCGTGAGCCATGGCTGCTGAGCCTGCGCGTCCGGAGCCTGTGCTCCGCAACGGGAGAGGCCACAACAGTGAGAGGTCCACGTACCGCAAAAAAAAAAAAAGAAAATGTTCACTGAAGCACTGGAAATAACCTAAATATACAACAATCGAGAAAAGATAAATTGTGGCATAATCAGAAAACAAAATACAACAGAAAATTGGGAATAATCTAAATGACCAGTGGTAGGAAAACAAATAAATAATGTTATGTTCACACAAGATATTAAACAGCATGTAACACAAATAACTAGTATTACACTTATCAGCATGAACAAACCTCAAAAGCAATGTTAAACCAAAAAAAAAAAGGTTATGAGACATCTAATGTGATATAATTTCTATTTATATGTCTTAAAACATGTGAAAGCAATAATGTATACTGTTTATAGATAAATGCAAATTTAATAAAAAATATAAAAATATACATAGGAATGGTATATATATATAAAATTCAAATAATGGTTAAGACTGGAAAAAGAGGATAGGGAATGCAAAAGGAGGGGGCAATATCCAAAGAGCTTCAAGTGTATCTATATGGTTTTATTCCTTAAAAAAATATTTTAATCTGAAATAAAAACAAGAAATAAAATGATTTTTAAAAAGGAAGACTGCAAAACATATCCTTATATATCCATCAGGCCAGAGAAGAAAAGGATG
Source organism: Delphinus delphis (assembly GCF_949987515.2). Taxonomy (NCBI): domain Eukaryota; kingdom Metazoa; phylum Chordata; class Mammalia; order Artiodactyla; family Delphinidae; genus Delphinus; species Delphinus delphis. The sequence continues at coordinate 42,873,705 of NC_082683.1, forward strand.
AAGGGGTCAGAGATGGAAGCAAGACTATAAGAAAGGCACCATTCTAGGCACTAGAGATATAGGGATGAACAAAACAAAGTCCTTGCTCTCATGAACAAATATATAGTATATCAAATAGTAAACAAGTGCTATGAAGAAAAATAAAACAGTAAGAAAGAGCATAGGGGTGGGGAACCTAAGTAAAATTGTTATTCAATACAGGGTGCTATTTAAAGCCACAACACAGGGAGCAAAAGCAGACAGGTAAGAGAAGTCCAAGAACTGAGCCCAGGCGCTCCAAAATTTAGAGATAAGGAGAAAGGAGATAAGGAGAAACCTTGCAAATGAGGCAGAAAGAGAACTAAGAACAGTGTTGACCTGGAACTGAAAAAAAGCATTTCCAGAAGGAAAGAACATTCAACTGTGTCATAAGATACTGAAAGGTCAAGTAAGATAAGAACTTGAGAACTGACCAATTGTAAGTTATTGGTGATCTTGAAAATAGCTATTTTGGTAAAGCAAAGTGGCAAAAGCCCACTCTGAGTTCAAGAAATAATGGGAGTAGATGAACTGCAAATTTTGAATACAGACAACTCTTCTAACAAGCTTTGCTATCAAGGAAATAGAGAAATTTGAGTAGCTGGAAGGGCATAGTTCCAAAGGGATCTGAGCAAAGAAATGCTTTTCCCCAGCAAATGGGAACAATTATAGCATATTAGTATGTTCATGGGAATGATCCAGTAAAAAGGGGAAATTGATGATGCAGGATGGAAGGGGAACAACCGGTGAAATAATTAGTGGCTGGGATCAATAAAGAGGGGATGGGATCTATTGCACAAGTGGAAAGATGGGTGTTAGGTGTATAGACAGTTGATTTATTAATAACAGAAAAGAAGGCATACAAAGATTCAAAGAAACAAAATCCCTCTCTACAAAAATTTCAGCATAATAGAGGGGAAAGACAAACCAGTACTTACAAAAAGATGAAATAGCTTGACAAACTTTGCTACAGGGGCACACAAGAGTGTAAACAGCTCACATATAGGAGGGGAAGATTGAAAGAAGAGAAGTAAAGGGTTCACAGAGGAGGTAACGTTTGACCAGAGTACAGCATGTGCCAAGAAAAGTAGCACAAAACCGCATAACAGAATGTGAAGCTGGAAAGTTAAGAATCAAAAAATGGAGGGACTTAGACCTTACCTGCTGTGGTTAAGAATTTTGCTTAGAAGGAACCAAATGAGAGAACACAATTCATTTATACTCCAGTTAGTGCTCAGTACCTGCTCAGTAATGTATTTTCATAGAATAGCATTTAGGCTATCATGTAATAAGAGCACTATCTAATAGGATTACTGTAAAGATTAAATGAGATAATCTATGTAAACTCCATAGAATAGCACTTAATACCTAGTAAGCACTCAACAAATACCAGTTATTATTAGGAGAACAAAGACCATTGTTGTTGGTGGTAATAGAAATATAAATTCTCTGTCTTCAGAGGACCAAGTGAACTTTCCAAACTACAATCTACTTCCAACCTTTCTGCAAACAGTTTAATTCTGGTCCATGTAACTAAGCCCACCATCTCCACCACAAAAAAAGAAAAAATAATACACACACACACACACACACACACACACACACACACACTAGAAAAGGACTATAATATACTCAGTTTCCTATGACTTGGACAGGCTTAATGACTGACTTCATTCTAGGAACCAGTATGAAAATAAGACCTATGTCAGAGTGAAAGTCCCAGAACAAACCATCTTCTTATCTGCCAGTTCTCCCAAGTAAAGAATATCCTAGAAACAGACCAGATCACCAGAGGTTACCCTACATATCTACCAAACCCATTATGATTGGGTCTACACCCAAAGGATTCAGTTGAGAATAAACAGGCTTCTAAGGTAAAGAAAAATTTGATAATCTAAACATCCTATAAAATGCTAATGATTAAATTATCGTATATCTACACCATGGACTTCTAAGTGGACAAAATATATTGAAAAACACTTAATAAGAAAATGTTCACAACATTGTTAAAGATAGTATTATACCATTTCAAAATTATAAATTACAACTGCATAGCAAAAAGGAATAAACGTTAACCAGTGGTTAATGCCAGGTGGAATGATTATAGGGAATTTAAATTTTTTCTTGTTACCTAAATTTCCTACAAGGACCAAATAATACTTTTGTTTATTGATCAATCTTTTTTAATTACTAAAAAGTAAACAACTCAAGTCAAATCTCTCCTCTTCTCTAGAGAAACAAGCTTACTTAATATCACTTCTAATCATTTCTCTACATATCTAAACACAGTAAATTACATTTTAGGTAAACATATAATGGGAGGTGTTGTTTTCTGGGTTTTCTTTATAAAAATGGAATTATACAATATATTGTGGTTTGCAACTGGCTTTTTTCATTCAATAGTAAATGGGACACCTCTCCATATCGATATATAAAACCATCTATCTATTTTAAACACTTTATTTTTTTAATAAATTTATTTATTTACTTATTTATTTATTTTTGGCTGCATTGGGTCTTTGTTGCTGCGCGCAGGCTTTCTTTTTAGTAGCAGCGAACGGGGGCTACCCTTCATTGCGGTGTGCAGGCCTCTCATTAAGGTGGCTTCTCTTGCTGCGGAGCACAGGCTCTAGGTGTGCGGGCTTCAGTAGTTGTGGCACGTGGGCTCAGTAGTTGTGCCTCACGGGCTCTAGAGCACAGGCTCAGTAGTTGTGGCACATGGGCTTAGTTGCTCCACGGCATGTGGGATCTTCCCAGACCAGGGTTCGAACCCGTGTCCCCTACACTGGCAGGCAGATTCTTAACCACTGCACTACCAGGGAAGCCCCTCTATCTAGTCTTATAGTTACATATTATTTTCATTGTAGAATGGTATAATAATAATCTTTAGCCAACCAATGGACAATAAAGTTGTTGCCAACTTTTTGCTATTACAGTGCTGCAAATATCATTTAATTGTGAACATATTAAAACAATAACAGCTAACATTTGAATGCTTATTATGTGCCAACTACCACAAGCTTCTATATGAATTAAATATACTACAATATCACCATTCATATTATTATTTGTATAATTTATATTTTTTTCTCTGTAACCTGCCTATTCATACTTGTTTTCTCTCAAAAATCAAGTAATTATTTTTTAAAACTGGCCAGGATACAAATTTGATCTAAAAAGTTCCTAGCAGAATATCCCCAAGAGTTCCATGAAAATGCCTGGCATATGGGCACTCATGCATTTAGACATTCTACAAATACTATTTGAGAACTATGACATGCTGTAAGTGAGCAAAACAGAGTTGAACTCCAGATTCATAGGTTTTTAGCCTAGCAAACATTTGTTAAATTAACTTAATAAGAGGAAAGAAAAAAAAAGTGAAGAGAGGAACACATCAATTAGAGAAAGAATAGTACCATATACATCAGCACACACCATTCAATACACAATTATTGGGTTGGCCAAAACATTCATTTCAGTAAGATGGCTCTAGTAGCGCTTAGTTGTGTTTAACCTCATTCAAAACAATTTCATTAGAGTGTTTTGTTACAGCTGTCACATCAGCGTGCATTTTAAAAAAACATCAAAATTGGTGAATTTTTGTGTAGCCATTTTAATATTGAAGATGGAAGAAAAAAAGCAACATTTTCGGCATATTATGCTTTATTATTTCAAGAAAGGTAAAAACGCAACTGAAATGCAAAAAAAGATTTGTGCAGTGTATGGAGAAGGTGCTGTGACTAATCAAACGTGTCAAAAGTGGTTTGAGAAGTTTCATGCTGGAGATTTCTCCCTGGACGATGCTCCACTGTCGGGTAGACCAGTTCAAGTTGATAGCGATCAAATTGAGACATTGAGAACAATCATTGTTATACCACCTGAGAGACAGTCAACATACTCAAAATATCCAAATCAAGCGCGAAAATCATTTGCAGCAGCTTGGTTATGTTAATTGCTTTGATGTTTGGTTTCCACGTAAGTTAAGTAAAAAAAAAACCTTGACCACGTTTCCGCATGCAATTCACTACTTAAACATAACGAAAACGTTCCGTTTTTAAAACAAATTGTGATAGGTGATAAAAAGTGGATGCTGTACAATAATGTGGAAAGGAACAGAATGGGGCAAGGGAAATGAACCACCACCAACCACACCAAAGGCCGGTCTTCATCCAAAGAAGGTGATGTTGTGTATATGGTGGGATTGGAAGGTAGTCCCCTATTATGAGCTCCTTCCGGAAAACCAAACGATTAATTCCAACAAGTACTGCTCCCAATTAGACCAACTGAAAGCAGCACACCACAAAAAGCGTCCAGAATTAGTCAACAGAAAACTTATAATCTTCCATCAGGATAACGCAAGACCACATGTTTCTTTGATGATCAGGCAAAAACTGTTACAGCTTAGCTGGGAAGTTCTGATTCACCAGACACCGCACATTCGGATTTCCATTTATTTCGGTCTTTACATAATTCTATTAATGGAAAAAATTTCAATTCCCTGGAAGACTGTAAAACACAACTGGAACAGTTCTTTGCTCAAAAAGATAAAAAGTTTTGGGAAGATGGAATTATGAAGTTGCATGAAAAATGGCAGAAGGTAGTGGAACAAAACGGTGAATACATTGCTCAATAAAGTTCTTGGTGAAAATGAAAAATGTCTTTTATTTTTACTTAAAAACTGAAAGAACTTTTTGGCCAATCCAATATAATTACCCCTTAAAACAGTCTTGCCACATCTCGTGGGTCTAAGCTACTATCTTCACATTAATCTTAAAACACTGCTTTATTTACATCATTTTCATGCTCAAGAACTCATAACTTCTCTCAGTATTTCTCAAATATACTTCACCCATTCTCTACACTATCTATTTCAAACCTTCACTGCTAAAGGCTTCCCTTCTGTTTCCCACTCCTTCCCGTACAACTTCTTAGAGGACCACTTAAGTTGACCTCAATGCCTACTTTACAGGAAAAAAAGTCCCTAATCCTTCCAGAAGAGAAGGAAATCAACACTTACCAAGCTACAGATCACTAAAAAAAAGCAGAATGGATGTCCTGGAGGTATGATTAACATTTCCAAAAACTTAAAACAAATTACATATAGAGAAGTAAAATTCCACAGGCTATTTTAATAAATGCAGACTGGTAAACAAGTATTTTGAGGTGTTATTTTCAACAAAATATTCCTTTAATCAGGTCCGCCTCTGGTAAGTATTCACACATTCATAAGATAAATAATTATAATACAATGGATGTGTACTGTAATGGACCATGTATAAAGTCCTACTGAAATACAGTGAAAGGAGGGATTAGTTCTGCCTGGAAATGCTTCACAGAGATAACATCTGAGCAGGTCCTAGAAGGATAATTCAGCTCTCTGGGCTACAGATGCCTCATGTCTACTTCTGGTTACAAAATTCAGAGAATTTAACTTTAGGATGGTTAAATCTTTAAAATTCACCTAATATCGAGGTTTTCCACCTTTATTTTAAAGTAACAAAATCTTTCCTTTAAGAGTCTAATTGAAAACGTTGGTATATAAAACAGGTAAAAGTGGACCTGCTCTTTTGAAAGGAGAGGAAGTTATTGGAAAACACTGCTATTCTTAATCAACATCCTTCACTTTAAAATAAGAAAACTGAGACACTAAGGACAATGATTTGGCAAAAGACCACAAAAATGTAGAAATGCAACAATTACTCAGACAATACTTTTTAAGCATTATCTCCTCTTTCAAGTCTTTTCTAACTTTCTCCCCAGGTAGAGTTTATACCACTCCTTACTTTATTCCTTGCTATACCCAGCACATACTTCTATTATAGTTTCTATAAAACTTTAGTGCTCTAGTTATACCTTTTTCATGTGTCTGTGTCCCTCTACTACATTGGAAGCTCCCTGAAGGCAGGGACTGTCTTAATCATCTTTGTATGCTCAGTACCCAGAATAAAATATCATTTATTAAATTATATTCAACCGAGTTTCAGAAAAGATTTAAGATAGCTCAGCGCTTAGCACACAGTAAGACTTGGTAAGTATTTTTCAAATGAATATGCCAAAAATGAGGTCATTAAATGAAACAATACATCAAAGGTAGAACAGTATCTGACACATAGTGTACATTCTAAAAACATTACCTGTTATTATGTAACTTTATATAGGCAGAAAAAAAACTGAAGCTGTTATTTAATCTGCACGGCAAAAACTAAATAACTTTTATCAAGGTTTCAACTTGCTCATTTACATTATTACTACTATAACCACATCTTTGATGAGAAAGAGAGAAAACTTAGCCCATTCATAAAGATCTTCAGCCTGGGAAGAATAGTACAAAGAGTTGTGTACTGTTAATCTCTAGATGTGGAGTGAAAGAAGAATTTAGGCCTGTCTTCAATTTAGGGCTAAAACACTTCCTTCTAGACCTTAATTTCAGTCACCTGTCTTTTGCGGATGGTGGGGAGTGAAAAAGGTTAAGGCTAAGGTTCTTTCCTGCTCTAACAATGTAGGGGCATACAATAAATTTAACCTAGAATCCTTCAGCTTTCAACTCAGTAAGAACTTTATAAAAATCAGTAAATTGTGCAGGGCATTTGGTGTCAGATGGACAGGGTTCAAACCAGCTCTGTTATTATTCAGCTGTATAATTCTGAACAAAAAGCAGACTCTCTGGATCTCAATTTCCTCAGCCTTCAAAATGAAGTTAGACAATATGCTCTCTCCTTAAAATACATTACAGTCATGACGTTCTATGGAATAAGTTACCTGTGAAGATAATATTTAGGTGGGGATTGAGCCACCAGTTATCAGAGATGTTTAGAGGATTATGGCATAAACCAAAAGTTGAGAATTTCAGGATTAGAAGAAACCTTACAAGTCTTCTATGACTCAGTTGAGATTCAAGTCCTCTCTAACACATTCTTGGAAGAGTTCACCCAACCATTCTAGCAATGAGAAACAACCCATGGAAATAAGTCACTTCATCACAGGCCAACTCTGATGCCTAAATTCTTTTACTGAAACCACACGATCCTCTAGTAACTTCCACCCATTAGTTTTACCCCTCTTTCAACTACAGGCACCTCAAGTATTTGTGGATAGTGATGATATGCCCCTTAATATCCTCTCCAAAATTAAAATCCCCAGCCCCTTCACCCTTTCCTCATAACAGAATACCAAGACTCCCTGACCATCCAGCCTGCCATCCTCAGGAAAACCTCCACTCTTGCTTTAGCGAATGTCATAACTACTCGAACAACCCTTCCCGTTCTGACATCCTGATTCCTGGTTGGACCCAAGATCTGCCCCTCGTCGAGCTGACACCACACAGATGCCCCTAACTGCCCTTGCCACTTCCATCCAAGGAAGCTTCTGGGGTGGGAAGTGTGCCCCTGGTTGCTCCTTCGGAAGATTAGGAGACGAGAAGGGACCACAGCGGGAACAGAGAGGCCGCCCCCTGCTCTCCTCCCCAGTCCAAGCCTCCTCCCTCACCGGTATTGCTTGGGATCGCTGGGAGACTTGACGATCTCAGGGTCTCCGACATTACTGACAGGCCCCCTCCGTCCCTCCTCCTCAGATTCATCGGCTCCCAGACGAGCAACCCGGCCGCTCTCGCCCAAATCCTGTCCATTGGGCTGCCGGTCAGGGCAGCTGCAGGTGGACTTCGCCTTGTTCCTTCCAGGCATGGTCAGAATAGGAAAAGGTCTGGTAGCCGCCGAGTCTTCGCACCGACCCCGCGCTTCTATTCTCCACAGCGCCGCGAGCTCCCGTCCGGCCTCACACCACAACTTCCTCCTGGTGGCACAGACTGCAGCAACCGTGACTCTCCTCAGCATTCACCACCAAGCCGGAGCAAGTGGCATCCCGCTCGCCAAGACCCACCTCCTGCTCCAGCTGCTCCTCCTCCTCAGCGTTCCAGAGGCGGTAGCGGCCGGTGGTGGTGCTGCCGCAGCCGGCGGGGGGACAGGCCTGAACCCCTCCCCCAATCCGGTCTCCCTCACGCCAACTTCCCTCATCCCCATGGTCGATGACGCAATTGATTCTAGCCAATAATAAGGCAAGACACCAGTCACGCGCACGTAATCAACCAATGGGAACAGGGAATAAAAAGAACCAACGAGCGCGGGCCGAATTCTCGGAGCACCCAGCGAGCTCTTCGAAACCAGGGGTGGGCGGGGCGAGGAAGAAGAGGCGGAGAGAGTGGCGCGGAGGACGACGGGAGGAGGGCGCCAGAAAGGTTGCGCAGAGTTTATGACCGAAGCGGGAAGGTGGTTTGAGGAAGTGGTTGAATAGCGCTTCGGGGCTCAGAGGAAAATATTCCCCTGATGAGAAAACCTATAGGCGAGTGGAGAAAATTAATTCCCAAGCCTTTTTTTTTTCCCCACTCGTGTCATATTTTGCTCATCCTGCCCCTCAAAGCTGGGGTGGAGACTGTGGCCGTGACTCAGCACGTAAAAAGCAGAACGCCGGAAGTAAGTTTCTGCCGCCGGATGGAAGCTGCGCTTGAGTGGAGCTGAGCTGAACGCCAGAAGCAACAGTTTTGATTCTCCGCCTTGTGGCCTGCTAGACCTTCGTGCTGTTCGCCCTCAGGGCCTAAGAAAGTTTAAGAGACCGGTGTAGATGTGTTCAGTCTTGCACGTGAAAAGATTTTTTAGCTCCCCCTCAGACTGGAGTCCACAGTCTCAAGTTAGCCAACTTTTATTGAGCAGCCACCTCGTGTCAGGCTGCTACCCTCAAGTCCTTTTTCCCAAAGTTTTTTCTGCTTTCAGTGGCCTTTGGTGGGCAAAATGTGATTGAAACAGACACACTTGAAAATAAAAAGCAGCTGACATACAATATGTCTTATTAACCATGGGATGAGGGTTCCTAGCACATAAAAGGAGTAAATATGAATGAGTGAATGGAGAAACACTTGAAGAAAGGAGATTTATTGTTGATCGTTATAAGTCTTTAAATTTTTCTAGGCTTCCCCAACTCCAGACACAGGGGATACAATCATGAACAAAACAAAAAAAAACTTGTCTTCTTGGAGCTTGCATTCAAAGGGGAAAAAACACAATAAAAACAGATTTTTTTAAAAGTGTAAGCTATGACAATGAATAACGCAGGATAGGAGAGGAGAGTAAGGAGCTGAGAAGGAGAAATGCAACGATTCAGGCAGGAGGTGAAACCTGAACTAGGGCAGCAGATGAGATAAATTCATTGAAAAATATCGTTCAAATATCCCAGTTTGTTTTCAAGAACCTATCAATTTTTAAACTAAGCAATTCCACTAGATTGCCCTCCTTCAGAGCAGTGTATTTTCTTTATTACCAGTCCCTAACGTAGCTTCCCAGCGCATTGTAAAACAGTAATGTTTGTTGTTGAATACCTGAAGTGACATGACTATTCTGTTTTTTTTTTTAACTCTCCAAAGCAATAACACATTGCAAGTAATGATTCCCAAAATTGGGTTCACCTCTTGGTGGGTGTCTAGCCAAAAGACATAACTAAGCCAAAGATTGGGAGAAGGAAGGATTAATTACCTGCAGCAAGTAAGGAAAATACTGGGGATCTTTCCTAAACAGTGTCTCCCTGAACAGCAAAACTGGGGAAGTCTTAAGCTAAGGGAACATGCATATTCATGAAGGGATTTGGGTGGTGTATGTATACACATGCAGGGGCTTGAGCAGCGGCAAATTCAACAGTGAATTGGGGCAAAGTTTGACAAAGTCCAACCTTTAGTAGATTGAAGTCATAAGGGTCAGAAAAGGTCAACATGATCATTCCTTAGATGCCTACCAGTCTGAGGTCTTAGCATGTAGTTAACATTCTCCAACAGGGTGTAGGAGGTTAGTTCCTGTAGAACAACTCCAAGATATGTATCAGATTAATACTCGTCCCTTGAGGAGGAACTAGCACTCTTTTATCACTGAACTATTGTTTCTTGACCTTTTCCTCTGTTCCTGCATTCTTTTGTTCCCTTAAGATCATTAATTACTGAGACCTGCTCAAGGGCAAGCTCAAGGGCAAGCATTGTGGCCAGGCTTAGATCACAAAATGGCTTAATCCAAAATGGCTTCTCTTGTGTCAAAAAAACTATATCTGGTTCTTTTCCTCTGAGGACTCCCTACCCTATCTGCTTACCGTAAGGAATCTTCAAATTCAGCCAACAATTGGTATTTTCTGACTAGCAACAAAGAGAGGCCACATCCTAAAGTGTGACCGTCAGTTTTTCCCTTTATAAAGAGGCCTCTGAATCTTACAGGTCACCAGACTATTGAAATAGGGCTTCCCTGGTGGCGCAGTGGTTAAGAATCTGCCTGCCAATACAAGGGACACAGGTTCAAGCCCTGGCCAAGGAAGATCCCATGTGCCACGGAGCAGCTAAGCCTGTGGCCACAACTACAGAGCCTGAGCTCTAGAGCCTGCAAGCCACAACTACTGAGCCCACGTGCCACAACTACTGAAGCCTGCATGCCTAGAGCCCGTGCTCCGCAACAAGAGAAGCCACGACAATGAGAAGCCCGCACACCGCAAGGAAGAGTAGCGCCTGCTCACCGCAACTAGAGAAAGCCCGTGCACAGCAATGAAGACCCAACACAGCCAAAAATAAATAAATTTATAAAAAAAGGAATATAACAGCACTCTGTAATTAGGCATTCATTTATTCATTCAACCAACAAATTTAGCGCCTAACATGTGCCAGACACTGGGGATAGAGTAATGGATAAGAAAATTTCCTGTTCTCTTGGAGCTTACAAGCAAACTAGTTGGAGAGATATTAAACAAGCATGCAAATTTTTAGATTTATCATTGTGAATAGTTTTTGAAAGGGGGACCTAGTTTGGTCAGAGAGTTTCTCTAACGAGACAGTTAGGCATCCATTTGGAAAATGTATAAGAATTGGTATAGGAATGTATAGGAATAGACTTGTTCAAAAGCTCTGAGAAAGCAAGTCTAATATGGCTAAACTATAGTAATCTGGGAGCAAAGGAGAAGTGAGTCAGTGGTCAAGATTATACAGAACCTTCCTAAGAGTAAAAGGAAGTCATTGCCTTGTCTATTTTGTGTGTAGCTGGATTCCTAGCTTCTAGAATAATGTCTGGCATATTAAAGGTACTCAGTAAATAATGGTTGAACAAATAAAACAGGAAGACATTATCACAGGTGTTTTCCAAGTAGATCACTCTGGCTGATGTGTGAAAAATAGTTTGGGGGTCAGGTGGGGGGAGGCCAAGACAAAGAAAGAAGAGAGAGAGCACTTAGGAGGGTATTAAAGTGATATAGACACTAGAAAATGATGGCTCGGATTTGAGGAGTAATAGAGATACATGTACACAGATATGTCATATATTCAGGAGGTAGAATTGACTGGTTTGGGGTAGTAACTGATTCAATGTGGAAGAATGAAGAAGGGAGAGGTGTCACTCCCTTGTGTCTAGTTTTCTGGGTGAATAGATGATGGTGCCAGTATCTCAGTAAACAAGACATTTTGAAAGAGGAGCACGTTTGGGAGGAGAAAAGCCTAAGCTCAGTTTTGGATATGTTATGTTTGAGTCATTTGTGAACCATACAAAAGGAGGATCAGGTCTGGAGCTCAGAAGAGAGGCCTAAATTGGAGATGTCAATTTGACGTTTATGGGCTTCTAGGTGGTAACCAAAGCCTTTTGAATAAAATCACCTATGCTCATTGTGAAGAGAAAAAGCCTCAGGAACCAAGCTTTGAGAAGCTTATAGAAGAGGAAGAACTCCCAAAAGAGACTGAGAAGGAACTACCAGAATGGTAAGAGGAAAACCATAAGAATGTAATATCACAGGAAAATTTTCTCTTTGATGCTTGGCCCAATACAATTCTGACCCCATAGCAGATGTCAAAAGTGTCAGATTAGATGTGTAAAATGTGAGAACTAGCAAGGGATCACAGGAGTACTTTAATCTGGCCTCTTCAGCTATAAAGAGAAATACCTATCCAGAGAGGTGAAGCTCACAAGTAACCCGTGGCACAGCCAGGACTCCCAAACCAGGAGTTTTATTTTCCCACTTTAAATAATTTAGAAATTTGCCATCTTCCATTTGAGTATTTGTAATTATTGTGAAGAATATTCCTCAGAGAAAACAGATAAATTAAGCTATTGCCATTTTACAGGAAATTGAGATATTTGAAGGTTAAAAAGATCTTAAGAGCCCCAAGAAAGATAAGAAGCACAGACTATAACTTTTAGCCTTATTTCTCCAGGCTCTCCTAGAGTGTTGAAGTGCTTTTTTCTAACGTGGCCTCTCCCGTTGTGCAGCACAGGCTCCGGACGCGCAGGCTCAGCGGCCATGGCTCGCGGGGCTAGCCGCTCCACGGCATGTGGGATCTTCCTGGACCGGGGGAAGAACCCATGTCTCCTGCATCGACAGGCGGACTCTCAACCACTGCGCCACCAGGGAAGCCCACTCCTTCCCATTTTTACCTTAAGGATTTCTCTCCCAGGAATTCCCTGGTGGTCCAGTGATTAGGACTCCGCGCTCTCATTGCTGAGGGCCTGGGTTCGATCCCTGGTCCGAACCCTGATCGGGGAACTAAAATCTCACAAACTGTGTGGTGCAGCCAACTGTCCTGTCAGGTCTGGTGACCCTTCTCTCCCTATTTTTTTCTGATGAGGTCAGAAATCATGAAAATTAAGCACATCTCATTTTTATGTTTGATGCCTGCTTCAGAAAGTTATTTTAGTCAATGCAATGGCTGTCTGCCTCCCAGAAGGACAAATCTGCGCCTTACTCCTAAACATTCAAAGGTAAATTGTTTTATTAACCCCATTACCCACCTTTATATTTGAGATTCAGGATAATCAGAAATGTGGAATATTGATTCTAGGGTGAGTAGATTGGGAGTGCTGTGAGCCTCAAACCTAAAGTTATCTATCTTACTTTAGTGTCTAAAATTCCCCCATTAGTGATTCATTGTCCTCTTTAGAACTCCTCTTAAATGCCAATAATATCCTTGAAAGGAGTAAAAAACTAGCACCATTCTGTGAATGGATTTGCTTTTATTTCCCCCTTTTTGAAGCACACTGTGGGCAAGTTGAGATCACCATGAACCCAGGTGATAAAGAGGTTGCTAAATGTGAGAGGAAAGGCACAGAAAGAGGAGGTGGGTAACAAGAGAAATACTATTTACTTTACAATTCTGTCCTGGGCCCATGCTCTAAGCAATTATACTTTTGGAGCTCTAGTTATTAGTGTCCTGCCCACTGATGGCTCTCCACATTTGGTAGCTTTGTATCTAGGTCAAGAAGTAGGCATGTTCTTATGGAGTCTTCTGTTGTGAGACTAAATGTGTGCACAACATACCAAAGAATTTGTGTGATGATAAAAATAGTTTTCTATTGTACTATAAGCATACTTCTAGAAAGAATTTAGTGTTCAAACGTCAAAATAAGTTGAGTGACTTTAAAAAATACTTTATGTCAAATGAAAGTTATTCTATCACAAATCCAGCCAAGAGCTCCTCAACTCTCATCTAAAGATACAGATTTCGGGCATAGGAGGGAGGCCAGGGAGATCAGGAGAGGCAGGCAGGAGAGGCCCTCCCAGACCAGAGGAGCAAGAGAGGAGAGGAGGGCATTTGCCTCACCCACTTGAGCCCAGGAAGCCTTCTGGGCTCCCAGGTGAGGTCCCCTGCCCTCTGAGACCAGGGGTGGGGGGCACACCTGGGCCCCTTCTGTTCCTTGAGCCTAAGTCCCACCCCCCACAGCCCTCAGGGCCTTTTCCAGCCCTGTGGGTCCTGAGCATTGGCCCCGCCCACTGCCCAAACCTCATCCTTGCTTAGGCCCCGCCCTCCACAGCCAAGGCCTTTTCCCCCCACCTTTTTTCTTCTTTTTCCCTCCTCCTCTTTTTTACTATTGTGGTACTGAGGTACCTTCTGGTTGTTGATTCATATATTTTTTAAAATTAATTAATAAACTTATTTGTTTATTTATGTATGGCTACATTTGGTCTACATTGCTGCTCGCGGGCTTTCTCCAGTTCCAGTGAGCAGGGTCCACTCTTCGTTGCAGCACGTGGGCTTCTCATTGCGGTGGCTTCTCTTGTTGTGGAACACAGGCTCTAGGCACGTGGGCTTCAGTAGTTGTGGCACACAGGCTCAGTAGTTGTGGCTCATGGGCTCTAGAGCACAGGCTCAGTAGTTGTGGCGCACAGGCCCAGCCACTCCATGGCATGTGGGATCTTCCCGCACCAGGGCTCAAACCCATGTGCCCTGCACTGGCAGGCGGATTCTTAACCGCCAGGGAAGCCCCATCTATATTTTTATTTTTATATTCTTTCTAACATATCTGTTAGTTTCATAGTCTAATTTTATTTTTTACTTTGTTATTGTTCTTTTTTTTTGGCCACCCCATGCGGCTTGCAGGATCTTGGTTCATGAGCCCAGGGTCAGGCCGAAGCTCCTGTGGTGGGAGCTCTGAGTCCAAACCACTGGACTAGCAGAGAACCTCAGACCCCAGAGAATATTCATCAGAGTGAAGTCTCACAGAGTTCCTCATCTCAGCACCAAGACCCAGCTGTACCCAATAGCCTACAAACTCCAGTGTTGGAAGGCTCAGGCCAAACAACCAGTAAGACAGGAACACAATCCCACTCATAAAAAAAGAAAAAAAAATTAGATGGCAAAAAAATATGTCACAGATGAAGGAGCAAGATAGAAACCTACAAGACCAAATAAATGAAAAGGAAATAGGCAGTCTACCTGAAAAAGAGTTCAGAGTAATGATAGTAAAGATGATCCCGAATCTTGGAAAGCGAATGGAGGCACGGATTGAGAAAATACAAGAAATGTTTAACAAAGATCTAGAGAAACTAAAGAACAAACAAACAGATGAACAACACAATAACTGAAATGAAAAATACACTAGAAGGAATCAATATCAGAATAACTGAGGCAGAAGAACGAATAAGTGAGCTAGAAGACAGAATGGTGGAAATATCTGCTGAGGAGCAGAATAAAGAAAAAAGAATGAAAAGAATTGCAGACAATCTCAGAGACTTCTGGGACAACACTAAATGCACTAACATTCAAATTATAGGGGTCCCAGAAGAAGAAGAGTAAAAGAAAGGGTCTGAGAAGATATTTGAAGAGATTATAGTTGAAAACTTCCCTAACATGGGAAAGGAAATAGTCACCCAAGTCCAGGAAGCACAGAGAATCCCATACAGGATAAAACACACCAAGACACATATTAATCAAACTAACACAAATTAAATTCAAAGAAGAAATATTAAAAGCAGCAAGGGAAAAACAAAAAAAAAACATACAAAGGAGGGCTTCCCTGGTGGCGCAGTGGTTGAGAGTCCGCCTGCCAATGCAGGGGACAAGGGTTCGTGCCCCGGTCCGGGAAGATCCCACATGCCGCGGAGCGGCTAGGCCCGTGAGCCATGGCCACTGAGCCTGCGCGTCCGGAGCCTGTGCTCTGAAACGGAAGAGGCCACAACAGTGAGAGGCCTGTGTACCGCAAAAAAAAAAAAAAAAACAAAGGAATCCCCACAAGGTTATCAGCTGATTTTTCAGTGGAAACTGCATGCCAGAAGGGAGTGGCAGGACATATTTAAAATGATAAAAGAGGAAAACCTACAACCAAGACTACTCTACCCAGCAAGGATCTCATTCAGATTCGATGGAGAAGTCAAGAGCTTTTCAGACAAGCAAAACTGAAGAGAATTCACCACCACCAAACCAGCTTTAAAACAAATGCTAAAGAAGCTTCTCTAAGCAGGAAACACAAGAGAAGAAAAAGACCCACAAAAACAAACCAAAAACAATTAAGAAAATGGTAATAGGAACATACATATCGATAATAACCTGGAATGTAAATGGATTTAATGCCCCAACCAAAAGACACAGACTGGATGAATGGATATAAAAACAAGACCCATATATATGCTGTCTAAAAAAGACCCACTTCAGGCCTAGGGACACATACAGACTGAAAGTGAGGGGATGGAAAAAGATATTCCATGCAAATGGAAATCAAAAGAAAACTGGAGTAGCAATACTTGTATCAGATGAAATAGACTTTAAAATAAAGACTGTTACAAGAGATAAGGAGGGACACTACATAATGATCAAAGGATCAATCCAAGAAGAAGATATAACAATTATGTATGTTTATGCACCCAACATAGGAGCACCTCAATACATAAGCCAAATGCTAACAACCATGAAAGGAGAAATCGACAGTAACACTTTAACACCCCACTTACACGGATGGACAGATCATCCAAAAAGAAAATTCATAAGGAAACACAAGCTTTAAATGACACAATAGACCAGATAGATCTTATTGATATTTATAGAATATTCCACCCAAAAGTGGCAGAACACACTTTCTTCTCAAGTGCACACGGAACATTCTCCAGGATAGATCACATCTTGGGTCACAAATCAAGCCTCAGAAAATTTAAGAAAATTGAAGTCATATCAAGCATATCTTCTGAGCACAACAGTATGAGACTGGAAATCAATTCCAGGAAAAAAATGGTAAAAAACACAATACATGGAGGCTAAACAGTGTGCTACTAAATAACCAAGAGATCACTGAAGAAATCAAAGAAGAAATTTTAAAAATACATAGAAAATAGTGACAATGAACACACGATGACCCAAAACCTATGGGACGCAGCAAAAGCAGTTCTTTTTTTTTTTTTTTTCTTCACCTTGAGCATAAATGCTTTATTGTCATCTTAGGGTTCTCAGGCAGGTGGGGCTGTTGCACATCATGGGAGGGCAGGTACACTGAGCTGATGGCAGAGCTGCGACCAGTGCTCCCTCTGTCCTCTCTACCCTCCCCCCACTCCGTGGCTCGATGGAGTGCAAGTGGGTCATTCATAGGCTGCCCCTGGGGCCTTCTCAGATAGAAAGGAAAGGGCCCCCCGACATGTGCCCCCACACCCCCTCATAAGTGCCTTGCCCTGTACCCTTCTCCTCATAGTCTGCTACTGCTCTTTCTACAATTAACATTCATACTTGGGTGGTCAGTACCACACCGAGGAAGGTCTTACTACTCCTGTCCTTTTCCTGTCAGCTTCCAGTCCTTGTCCTGTCTGGCTCCCTAAACAGGCTGAGCCAGTCAGTCAGTGCACTCTGCCTTTCAGGCCCAGGCCCTGCACAACCTCCTTCCTCTTGCTGCCCCACCTGCAGCTGCACCCCCACCCCCACACTCCCATCCCGGACCCCAGTTCAGACCAGGGCTCAAGTCTTCCGGTGCATTCTGCTTTCAGGATCACGTGCTCCCTGTGGGCACACCGTCTTACAAACCTCTTTTAAGTCTCCTTGACCTCAGTCCTTGGCAGGGCCCTTCAGCCTTCCAGTCAGCGGACCGGGGCCCAATCCCAAAGCCAGAGTTTCTGGATATGTCCCCACCCATCCTCCTGCGACCTCACCTCCCGGGGGCAGGATGGCGGGGAATGGGGCCGGTTGGTCCGCCTCAGCCCGCTCCCCAGGCCCTGGGCCAAAAGAGAGTTCAGCGGGGCAGAGGGGGTCTGGCACTGCGCCCTCAATTGGAAAGAAAGTCGATGGCGGCGCGCACGGATCGATTGGTGCTGACGTCGACGGCAGTGACCTTAATCTCGGTGTCGCCAAACTGCATGGCAGTACGGATCTCGCGGCGGCTAGGGGGCGCGCCAGCGGCATGGGGGCCTCCCTCGGCGGGCTCGAGCTCTAGACTGAGCTCGCCGCACTTGCGCAAGCCCGGGCGCGCGTCCTGGGCGGCGCAGCAGTACAGGTTGATGAGCACGCACCGCTGGCCTGGGCGCGCCGGGCAGTAGCTGCGCAGCACGTCCTCGCCCAGGGCCACCGACTGCTCGGCGGCCACGAAGCGCTCGAACACGTCGGTGCACCAGCGGCGGCCGCCGCGAACCAGCAGCTTGTCGGGCGGGTGGCGCCCAGCCACGAAGCGGTTGAGCACGTCCACGCCGTACGTGAGCGGCGAGCGGCGCACCCGAACCACGCCCGGAGCCTGCCCGAAGAGCACCGCGCGCTTTAGGATGGTGAGGCCCACGTCGTGCGGAACCACCACGCGGAGGCCGCGGGCGCCCAGTGCTGCCTGCACCGCGTGCTGCAGCACTGCCGACTCTGAGAAGCTGCCCACCAGGAACAGCAGCTTCACGCCCTGCACTTCGGGGCGCGCCAGCAGCGCCTCTGCGGTACAGGAGTGGAGGGTGGGTGTGAGGAGGAGGGACGTGGAGTGGGCCACTGAGGCCACCACTACGCAGCCACTGGCGCCTCTCCTCTGCCCGCCTGTATCCTCGAGCAACCAGAAACTAGTCATTTCACTATAAAACGGTAGCCTGGTTCCCATAAAGAAAAACACCGGGCACTTTCATGAGGGCCCCTGGCAATCTTTATGGGCTCTGCTTCCCCACCACACCATTGAGGGCTTGAGATAAGGGTCTGCATTTACACATATTAAATGCCTACTATGTGCACGACATTGCACTCACTCTCTAGATACTTCAGCTCATTTAAATCCCTGTGATAACAGTTTGGGGGACCTAATACTATCACCCCATTTGGGGAAACATGCACCAGAGGTTCTTTAACCTGGCAAGACTGCGTATCTTCCCGCCACACTGCATCCTCCAGGTATTCCAGATGATTCTGGGTCTCATTCCAGTGTATGGATATGGGGAGGTTTCCAGGCACTGACAGGGTAACATATTCCCGCATCTGGGTATGTATGTTGAGGTGAATGAAGGACCCAGGCTCAGGTGCTCACCTATGTGCTGGATGATCCCGCTGACCGTGGGCTGAAAGAGGTCGTTCATGGCCTCACAAGACATCCTGAGCATCCCCTGTGAGGACCACTTCACGAAGTTCACGCTGCTCCTGCGCAGGGCTGTCTCCACGTTGTGGCCTCGCTGCTTGCGGTAGAAGTCAATAAACGAGAAGGGCAGCGAGATGTTGAGCGCCCCCGCACGGTGTGGGCCTGCGGTGCGTTTGCAGGCCTCGAAGGCTATAGTCAGATCCACCCAGGCTGCTGGGCGTTGCGTTTTGAAGGTGCTGATGAAGTCCTCGCCGAAGATGCGGCCCAGCAGCTGCTCGAAGGCCAGGTCCACGCCCACCGCGCCACAGGGGCCACCAGATGCCTTGTAGAGCTCCTTGAGGGTGCCATGGGGCTGCTCCAACTGATGCACGGTACGGTCCACCGTGCCTCCCCCACAGTCTGCCACCACGTAGCGGTCTCCTGCTTGCATCTCAGCCCACAGTTCTCCGACACCCGATTCCACCAGGAACGTGCGGCTGTGGCGGGACCTTCGAAGCTGCTCTCGGGCCTGACGGAAGCTGGGATCAATGGAGTGGCTCTCGCCCAGGCACCCACTGCCTGGAGCTCGGCTGCTCAGGTCCACGAGCTGGTGCAGACGCAGCTTGCGGCAGTAGACAGAGGCGGCCTCAGGCTCCAGGGCGATGAGTAATTGCTCTGCATCATCTCTTGACACCAGTCCGGCCAAGTAGGCAGCCTCTCGCATGAACTGCTTAGCTGGCTGTTTCCAGATGGCCGGCACTGTCAACACCCAGTGCACAGTGTCCTTCTCTGGCAGCGATGGGCACTGGTCCCTCAGCTCCTGAAGGGCATGCTCCTTGAAGAAGCGCAAGGCATGGGCGAACACCTCCAGGGCAGGCATTTTCTTTCCATTTACCGCTTCTAGCTGGGTCTTCAAGGTGAGATCAGTGGCACTGTGGATCTTCATCTTGAACTTCTCAAGTAGAGCCAGTCACGAGCCTCCTCAGGGTCCAGATCGTGGTAGTAATCACGGGCTGTATAGCCAAAACTGTGAAAGGCACCCTCTGGAGTCAGCAGCAGGCAGGTGGGGGTCTTCTGGTGGGCCACACCTGGGTCCCCGCCCTCCCATTTCCTTTTAGGGTTCTTGTGAATATGGTGCTTGGCATCCACTTAAATCTCCATAAACGTTGCTCATGGGATCCTCTCTATCCATGGGGCCATGGGTCCCATCCGACATCCTCAGCTCCTGCTCCCTCATCATGTGGATGGCCTCAGGGTCACTGGCAAAGCTGAAGGCATAGCTACTGGATGTGGTGCCGAAGTCAATGGCCACTACCACAGAGAAGGGGGCCTGCTGGGGGGCTCGAGCCTCAGGCTTTGGAGACTGTGAAGGTGTGAGGGGGGCAATGCCACAGCTTTCCTGGGTCCTTGGGGAGCCGGGTAGGCTGGGCACTGGAGACTGCTCTGGGCTGGAGCCGCTGTACAGCCCCTGCAGGCCCATCTCCGGGACAGCCAGCATCTTTGTAGGCCCTGTGGCTCTGCCCTGCCGACAGCTCGACCTGTGTCCAGAAGCCTGGATCCTGGGCCCAAAGCCAGTGGGGCCGAAAAGCAGTTCTAAGAGGGAAGTTTATAGCAATTCAATCTCAACTCAAGAAACAAGAAAAATCTCAAATAAACGATCTAACCCTACACTTAAAACAACTAGAGAAAGAAGAACAAAAAAAACCCAAAGTCAGTAGAAGGAAAGTAAGCATAAAGATCAGAGCAGAAATAAATGAAACAGAAATGAAGAAAACAATAGTAAAGATCAATAAAACTAAAAGCTGGTTCTTTGAGAAGATAAACAAAATTGATGAACCCTTAGCCAGACTCATCAAAAAAAAAAAAAAAAAGGGAGAGGTTGAAAATCAATAAAATTAGAAATGAAAAAGGAGAAATCACAACTGACACTGCAGAAATACAAAGGATTGTAAGAATCTACTACAAACAACTCTATGCCAATTAAATGGACAACCATGAAGAAATGGACAAATTCGTGGAAAGGTACAATTTTCCAAGACTGAACCAGGAAGAATTAGAAAATATAAACAGACCTATCACAAGTAATGAAATTGAAACTGTAATTAAAAATCTTCCAACAAACAAAAGTCCAGGACAGATGGCTTCACAGGAGAATTCTATCAAACATTTAGAGAAGAGCTAACACTGATCCTTCTCAAACTCTTCCAAAAAATTGCAGAGGGAGAAACACTCCCAAATTCATTCTACAAAGCCACCATCACCCTGATACCAAAACCAGAAAAAGACATCACAAAAAAAGAAAATTATAGACCAATATCACTGATGAACATAGATGCAAAAATTCTGAACAAAATATTAGCAAGCAGAATCCAACAACACATTAAAAGGATCATACACCATGAAGCTTTTGAGAAAATTCAACACCCATTTATGGTAAAAACTCTCCAGAAAACGGGCATAGAGGGAACCTACCTCAGCATAATAAAGGCCATATATGACAAACCCACAGCAAGCATCATACTCAATGGTTAAAATCTGAAAGCTTTTCCACTAAGATCAGGAACAAGACAAAGATGTCCACTGTCGCCACTCTTATTCAACATAGTTTTGGAAGTCCTAGCCACAGCAATGAGAGAAGAAAAAGAAATAAAAGGAATACAAATTGGAAAAGGAGAAGTAAAACTGTCACTGTTTGCCGATGACATGATACTATACATAGAAAATCCTAAAGATGCCACCAGAAAACTACTAGAACTAATCAATGAATTTGGTAAGGTTGCAATTTGGTATTGGTATGCAATGAGGAAAAACCCAGCATACTTCTGTGCTAACCCTGCTAAAAATGTATAACCTGAATCTAATTAAGAGGAAACATTAGAAACCTAAATTGAGGAATAGTCTATAAAATATGGATAACTTCATGAAAATCAAAGTTTCAGGAACTGTTTTGATTAAAGACTAATGAGATTTGATAATTAAATGCATCACTATAAAGGACATTATTGGGACAGTTGGCTAAACTTGAATGGGGTCTGTGGATTAGATGATAGTAATGAGTAGATGTTAATTTCCTGATTTTGATAATTTCACCATGGTAAGGCATCATACTGGCAACATATTCTAAAAGGTTCAGGGGGAAAAAGGTCTCCTTTTTTTAACTGTTCTTACAATTTTCTCTAAGTTTGCAATTTTTAAAAAAGAAATAGGAAAAAATATTACCAAGGGGGTCAAAAAGGATACCATTTGAAACATTGGACCTGATGGCCAATGTCCTAAATGTAAAACATGATTCCTGAAATTGTGTGTAGAAACACAGTGCTTTGCAGGTGTAATAGTAGCAATTGCTCTCCATCTAACCACACCTTCCAAGATCCTGCTCAAGACCTTCCTCCTCTTGGAATCCTTCTTTGAGTCTTCCAGCTCACACTTACCATCTATTCCATACCTGAACTCCAGATACATATTTTTTATATCACTTCTTTGATACTTAAATCATATACAACCTTGTGACTTCTCTTGTGTTATTGTCTTATATAAATTTTGAGTTACAGTTTAAATCTTCTCCTGAATATATCTCCATTATTATATTGTAATCAACTTAAGAGCAGATATCATATATGATCTCTTATTTTCTCCCGAGTACCTAGCATATGTTTTGCAGTCGCGTTTCCACATTCCAAGGACTGTCAAAGAATAATTAATCTCACTTTGCAAACATTTCCTGCATACCAACCATGTATTAGGTACTGTAAATAATAATTCCTTTCATATATAGAATGCTTGATAGTTTTTACACCACCTACACATCCATTATCTCATTTGTTGTACATAATAACTCTGTGAGGTAGGTGCCACCGCATGATAAACATGCTTAGAGAAGAACTGTGATTTACTGGAAATCACACAGCTATTTAATGGCAGAACTGAGGTGCCAATCTTGGTCTTCAGATTCCAAGTCCAATGCTTTTTCCACACCACCACAGGAAACAGGTAAGAAGTCTGGACACACTGATGGTCATAGGTATTGCATGTTTTCTATTGCTGCTGTAACAAATTGCCACAAACTTAGTGGTTTATACAACACAAATATATTATCTTATAATTCTGTGAGGTAGAAGGCTGACCCAGGTATCACCAGGCTAAAATTGAGTCAGCAGGGTTGCATTTCTTGCTAAAGACTCTAGAAGAGAATCTGTTTCATTGCTCTTTCCAGCTTCTAGATGCTGCTCACATTCTTTGGCTGATGTCCCTCTCTCTCCATCTTCAAAGCAAGCAACAGTGCATCTCTATGCCTTTCTTCTATAATTACATCTTCCTCTGACTCTTCCACTTATAAAAAATCTTTGTGATTAAGTTGCACCTACCCAGATAATAAAAGATAATCTCCCTATTTTAGGGTTAGTTGATTAGCAATCTTAATACCTTCGGCAACCTTAGTTCCCCTTTGCTGTGTATCCTAACATATTCACAGATTCTAGGGATTAAGATGTGGACATCTTTAGGGGGCCACTATTCTGCCTATCATGTACATGATTTTCAAAGTTTCACTTCTCAAAGATCCACTGAGCGTTTTAACAACTTAACTCATCATATGAACAGTTCTTCCATCTACTAAAACTCAATCATCAGACTCCAATGGGACACTTTGTTTACTGGTATGTTATTAACTTTTTAAAAAAATAAATTTATTTATTTTTGGCTGCGTTGGATCTCCACTTATGCGCGCGGGCTTTTCTCTAGTTGAGGTGAGTAGGGACTGCTCTTCGTAGCGGTGCTCGGGCTTCTCATTTCGGTGGCATCCCTTGTTGCGGAGCACAGGCTCCAGGCACACGGACTTCAGTAGCTGTATCTCTCGGACTCTAGAGTGCAGGCTCAGTAGTTGTGGCACACGGGCTTAGTTGCTCCGAGGCATGTGGGGTCTTCCCAGACAAGGGCTTGAACCCGTGTCCCCTGCATTGTCAGGCAGATTCTTAACCACTGCACCACCAGAGAAGTCCCTGTTATTAACTTTTAGAAATTAGTTTCTATGAAAAATAAGCCAGAGTTTGATTTACAAAAATTAACATTATTTGAGTCCATTGGTTCTTTTTTTTTTTTTTTTTTTGGGCTGGACAACCATGCAGCTTGTAGGATCTTAGTTCCCCGACCAGGGATCGAACCCGTGGCCCCTGCAGTGGAAGCGCAGAGTCCTAACCACTGGACTGCCAGGGAATTCCCAGTCCATTGGTTCTTAATTCAACAAGTAAGGGAATTGAGGCCAGTGACATTAAGTAACTTGCCCAAGAATACACAGCTAGTATGTGGCAGAGCAAGTATTCAAACTTAGGTGCTATTGCAAAGCTCTTGGCTTTTCCAATATACCATTTTCTCATCAAGAATAGGTAATCGTGGGCCTAATGCTCTAATCTAATGCCTGTGATTTAAACATTAATTTGTTGCTTTGGATCATACATTTCTTATGGACTACCTTGAAAATGCAAATCCCTGCAGTAGAGGATTAAATAAGATATGTGTGTTGTAAAGGGAGAAAAACATATGTGATATATGTGTGCATTAGTTTGTAAGCAGACAGTTGTGATAGTAAGGAAAGGCCTAGAAGGGGCTGGTTCAAGGTTCTGACTGCCACCTGTATGATCTTTGACAAGTCCTAAACTCTGGTAAACTCTCTTAACCTTGTTTTTCCAACTATAAAATACATCTTTCCTAGTTTTTTTTTTTTTTTGAGGATTAAGTTCTTGAATAGCACTTATACAGAGCCTGGCCCAAAATATGTCATCAGGAACTGCCGGCAAGTGTAAAGATCCTGATGGCTACCGAACACCCCTGTTGATGGGGAGCAGGTGATTTCTTTTTTTTTCTTTTTTTTTTTTTTTTTTGCGGTACGCGGGCCTCTCACTGTTGTGGCCTCTCCCGTTGCGGAGCACAGGCTCCGGACGCGCAGGCTCAGCGGCCATGGCTCACAGGCCCAGCCGCTGCGCGGCATGTGAGATCCTCCCGGACGGGGGCACGAACCCGTGTCCCCTGCATCGGCAGGCGGACTCTCAACCACTGCGCTATGTGGGTAATTTCTTGACTGACCACAAGGTGGAGCTAGAGACATGGGAATGTATGTCCCGTCCTTGAACAGGAATTTGGGACTTTCGGGGGGGAAAAAAAAATAACCTTTCTATTTCAGTCTTAACAGAGTAAATTCTATCTCCCTTTAAACAACTGCCATGTTGCTCCATCGTGAGAGCTTTTAGGTTTTTGTCCGGTTGGTTGGTTTTTGTTTTTCAAAAAGAACCAGATGGACAAAGGAGCTTTCAGTAGATATTCTTTAATAATGTTAATTTTATTTCTTCTTGGAGAAGATGACTGTACGGTTATGAGAGAAAATCTTTAATACATTTTATTTTCTTTACCTTCTTCAGTCCAGAAGACAGAGGCAGTACTTGTCTATATTCTTTGCTCCAAAACGCATACTTGTCATTTTTCCCAAGACGCCCATTGGGTCCCCATGCAAATAGGACTCCTAGAAGTCTACTTAACATCCTAGGATTCTAAGGATGTGGATTAGGCTTCTGTTGTTCTCAGAGGATCACTTTGAAAGTACATTTCGGTAAGCTCATTAAAAACTTAACTCTCCAGAGGGTGTGGAGAAAAGGGAACGCTCCTACATTTTTAGTAGGAATGTAAATTGGTGCAGCCACTATGGAGCACAGTATGGAGGTTCCTTAAAAAACTAAAAATAGAGTCACCATATAATCCAGCAATCCCACCTCTGGGCATATATCTGGAAAAGATAAAAACTCTAATTTGAAAAGATACATGCACCCCAATGTTCATAGCAGCACTATTTACAATAGCCAAGACATGGAAACAACCTAAATGTCCATCAACAGATGAATGGATAAAGAAAATGTGATATATATATGTGATGGAATATTACTCAGCCATATAAAAGAATGAAATAATGCCATTTGCAGCATCATGGATAGACCTAGAGATTATCATACTAAGTGAAGTCAGACAGAGAATATTATGTCACTTATATGTGGAATCTAAAAAAATGAGACAAATGAACTTATTTACAAGCCAGAAGTAGACTCCCAGACATAGAAAACAAACGTATGGTTACCAAAGGGGAAAGGGTGGGGGAAGGATAAATTAGGAGTTTAGGATTAACAGATACAAACTACTATATATAAAATAGATAAACAATAAGGACCTACTGTATAACACAGGGAACTATATTCAATATTTTGTAATAATCGATAATGAAAAAGAATCTAAAAAAGGATATATATATATATATATATATATATATATATATATATATATATATCTGAATCACTTTGCTGTACACCTGAAACTAACACAACATTGTAAATCGACTACACTTCAATTAAAAAAAAACCTTAACTCTCATTACTTTCAGGCTTGATCTTGCAGGCTATATATTTATTATAATTAGAATCTCAAGAAAATCACAGAAGTCCACTTAAAAGATAAAGGTACGCTCAAATAGCCTCAAAGTACCACTACTTTCAGAACTCAAGAAACCATTGCTATGTAAACAGAGATTAGATCCCCCAAAATCTAACTGGATAGGAGAAACCCCTTCATTTCTATGAATAAATAAAGAATGAGCATTAGCCAAGTGAAAGAGAATGAAAGAGAAAAGATCATTACAGGCTGAGTTCCAAGATATGCAAAGGGTCAAAGAAGAGAAAGCAGTGTTCTTGTAGGTGTGAAAGTAATTAAATATGTCTCCACAGTAAAGTTTGAGAGGGGAATGGCAATAGTTAAAACTGGTGGGGTAAATTGGAGATAAATCATTAGGCCCTGTATTTTATGTTGAGTATAGACTTCATCTGAGGGTGATACAGAGCCACTAAGGGACATCAAAGGGGGCAAGACAAGGTTAGATTCATGTTTTAGAAAGATCATTTTGTTTGCAAGTTAGAGACTAGAGGAAGGCTAGACTAGAAGGAAGGTGTGCTGGATATTTTCTGTTTGTTTCTCCAGATACCACCCTACTCCGCTTACTCTATGTCCCAGAAGTTTGGCCTATGTGGGCTCCCCAGAGTCCTCCTTGCCCTTTGGCTTCTGGTTGGGTCCAGCATTGGGAGATAGCAGCAGGAGATGTGAGGTCAGGAGGAAAGAGAGGTCTGAGTATTTATCCCCCAGCTCCCTCCCTGTTGAGTCACTTTGTGAGGATACTTCCTTCCACCAAAGGCCAAAGCTCTTATCAGGCAGCACCCTCCACACAACTGCCCACTTTAGATTCTATTAATCACTTCCTCCCTTTATTCTTTCATGATTTTGGCTAGTAATGATTTACACTGTTGCTAGCACCAGGGGAACTTTATATCTCATGTTTGTCTCCCTAAGCCCTGCACACATTTTGTAAATAGTTCCTTTATTAAACACATCTCAAATCTTCTAGCTTGAGTGTGCCATCTATTTCCTGCCAGGACTCTGAAATAGAAAGACACAATTAATAATAATGATAACTCAATTTATTACGTTCCATGCATGTTCCTAAACAGTTTACACACATTAACTCATTTAATGCTCAGAGAAACTATGAAGTATCCTTCCTTTACAGATATGGAATCTGAGGTATATACAGATTAAGTAATTTTC
This sequence comes from Delphinus delphis, assembly GCF_949987515.2. NCBI lineage: Eukaryota > Metazoa > Chordata > Mammalia > Artiodactyla > Delphinidae > Delphinus > Delphinus delphis. Next base: position 42,901,109 of record NC_082683.1, read on the forward strand.
CCAAAGTCACACAGCTAGTGAACCAGAATTCAAATCCATACTGTTTGCTTCCAGAGTCTGTGTTCTTAAACACTATGCTCCTTTGGTGAGGTAAAAGTTGATGCTGTAAATTGAAACAATAACAGTGGAATGGAGAGAAAAGAAAAAATTTACAGGATGTTATTTCTAATCCCAGCGTAATTTTGAGGACCAGCTGAGATTAAGAGTCAATAAAATGCACTGGTATAGGAATAAGATAGACCCACGTTCGTATTTTGGATCTTACTACCTGGGTGATCTTGAGTAAGTCCCTTTACCTTTCCAGGTTTCAGTCTCCTCTTCTGTAAATTGGGACCAATAACACCTACCCCATGGAGTTGCTGTAAGAATTAAACAAAGTATTGGAAGTCCTAGCCAGAGTGATTAGGCAAGAAAAAAAAAGGCATCCAAATCAGAAAGGAAGAAGTAAAACTGTCTTTATTTGCAGGCTGACATGATTTTATATATAGAAAACCCTAAAGATTCCACCAAAAAACTGTCAGAAGTACAAAATGAATTCAGTAAACCTGCAGGATACAAAATCAATATACAAAACTCAATTGCATTTCTATACACTAATAATGAACTATCAGAAAGAGAAATTAAGAAAACAATCCCATCTACAATTGTATCAAAAAGAATTAAATATCTGGGAATAAACTTAACTAAGGTGAAAGAGCTCGGTACTGAAAACTATAAGACATTGATCAAAGAAATTGAAAACATAAATAAACAGAAAGATAGTTTCTGTCATGAATTGTAAGAATTAATATTGTTAAAATGTCCATACTACCCAAAGCAATCTACAGATTCAAGGCAATCCCTATCAAAATTCCAGTGGATTTTTCACAGAAATAGAACAAACAATCCTAAAATTTCTGTAACAACAAAAGACCCTGAATAGCCAAATCACTCTTGAGAATGAACAAAGCTGGAGGCATCACATGTCTTGATTTCAAACTATATTGCAAAGCTACAGTAATCAAAACAGTATGGTACTGGCATAAAGACAGACACATAGATCAATGGAACAGAAACCAGAATTGAACCCATGCATATATGGTTAGTTAACTTACAACAAAGAGGCCAAGTATATATAAGGGGAAAGGATAGTCTCTTCAATAAATGTTGGGAAAACTAGACAGCCACGTGCAAAAGAACGAAACTGGACTCCTATCTTACACCATACACAAAAATTAACTCAGAATGGGTCAACTCAAAATGGATCTTGAATACAGACCCCAAACCATAAAACTCCCAGAAGAAAACATAGGGGATAAGCTCCTTAACATTGCTCTTACAATGATTTGGGGGGATTTGACACTAAAAACAAAGACAACAAAACCAAAAATAAACAAGTGGAACTACATCAAACTAAAAAGCTTCTGTACAGGAAAGGAAACCATCAACAAAATGAAAAGGCAACCTACAGAATGGGAGAAAATGTTTGCAAATCATATATCTGATAATGGGTTAATATACATAAAGAACACATGACTCAATAGCAAAAAGACAAATAACTTGATTTAAAAATGGAAAGAGGTTCTGAATAAACATTCCAAAGAAGACATATAGATGGCCAACAGGTACATGAAAAGGTGCTCAACATCACCAATCATCAGGGAAATGCAAATCAAAACCACAGTGAGATATTATCGCACAACTGTTAAAATGGCTATTATAAAAAAGACATGAGACATATGGGAACATATGTTTATGTATGACTGATTCACTTTGTTATAAAGCAGAAACTAACACACCATTGTAAATCAATTATACCCCAATAAAGATGTTAAAAAAAACAAAACAAAACAAAACAAAACAAAAAGACATGAAATAGCAAGCATTGGCAAGGATGTGAAGAAAAGAGAACCCTAGTACACTGTTGGTGGGACTATGAACTGGTGCAGCCACTATGAAAAACAGAATGGAGATTCCACAAAAAAATTAAAAAGAGAACTACCATATAATCCAGCAATTCCACTTCTGGGTATTTATCCAAAAGAAACAAAAACATTAACTTGAAAACGTATCCGCACCCCCGTGTTCTTTGCAGCATTATTTACAGTAGCCACGACACAGAAACAATCTAAATGTCTATCAATGGATGAATGGATAAAGATGTGGTATATATATACACACACACACACACACACACATATATGCATTGGAATATTATTCAGCTATGAAAAAGAAGGAAATCCTGCTACCTGCAACAACGTGGTTGGACCTTTCCTTCCTTTGGATGCCCACAGTACTTTGGTCATCTTTATGGCATGCCTTTAACTCCGTCTTATGTTAGATTTAGTGGTTTACATGTCTCTCTCCCCTATCAAGCTCCAGTAGTCAGGAACAGGGTCTTAAAATCCTGATTCATATCCTTATCCTTAGTTACTACCATAATACTTAGCACACAGTAAGTGCTCCGTAGTATTTATTGAATGAATGGATGACTTGATATGCTTAGGAAATTATTCCCTGAGTTTTATCTGTTTGCCTCCCCTACTGTCATGAAGATGAGAAAATTACTCTGCTGCTTCATTGATTACTTTTCTTATTTATTCACAAAGCCTGGCATACACTAGGGACTTAGTAAATATTTGTTAAATGAATGTGCTAACAGCAGGCCATTACAGTCAATTGGCAACTTAGCACAGTAGAGGCTGTGGAGTCAGATTAGCTGGATTCAAATCCTGGCTCTAATACTGTGAGACCTTGAGCAAGTTACATATTCTAAATGTGCCTCAGTTTCCTCATAAATAAAATGAGGATAATAGGAATTCCCTGGCGGTCCAGTGGTTAGGGCTCTGCACTTCCACCACAGGGGGGACGGGTTCAATCCCTGGTCAGGGGATAATACAACCTATCTCATAGATGTAAAAGTATTGTGAGAACTAAATGAGATAATGCTGTCCAGCTCATAGTAAGGGCATAACAAATGTTACCCACATAGTGCTGAGGGTGGGGTGTCACTCTGGGGCCACCATCCTTTTTTTTTTTAGGTCAGTGTATGAATCCTGGTTTGCAGGGTATTACTGAGTCTGGCCTCCTCAACACTAGGCAAATGAATCATTTCAAACTTTAGAGGACTTAACAACTAGGGAAGCAGTTTTAAAACCAGAAATACAGATTCCTAGGCCCACGTTTTGAGGAAAACTGCACTAGACCCTTAGCAGATCAACTTGATGATTGAAATTGACTTGATATTGCCACCTTGTCCTTGACCCTGAGATTTAGCTTTTCCTGCTTCTCAAGAATTGGCACCAGTTAGCCCTAAGTTTCAATATCTCATGATCTGCTGCACTGGATAATATTGTCAATGGATAATATTGTATGCTTCTGCCAGATGATTCCTCAGGGCTCACTGCCTCAGACAACGTGCTAATTTCCATCTCCTCATCTTGGCCAGTAAGCCTCAGATGCTTTCTTTTCTGTTTCATTGTTTTGTTTTGTTTTTCTATTCAAATCCTTCCCATCCACCAAGATTTAGCTCAAACTACCCACCCTGGTTAGCCCATCATATGTACCTCCTCAGATGTCCTACTTGGCCCTCTCAGTTGTATCTCTCTCTCCTCCTCATTCTGAGAAAAATAATCTCCCTCATCCTTTGCTTGTCCATCTGTGCTTTTCTCAAGTACTGCTTTAAGAGTAAATGAAATGATTTTCATGAAAAATAAGATCTAAGTTTATTTTCCAGGGGGCGTCTATCTTACACTAGTGAACCAAGAGGGTTGAGGTCACAAAGCTTGTAACTGATTCCAAAGCTGCATTATGTTGTGAGCATCTAGTCTCCATGAAACTAAGAAGCCCATGTCATTTTTAGACTAAAATGTGTTTGTTTGTTTGTTTGTTTTTAACCAGAGTTTCTGTTAAAGAATAGAAAAAGTATGATGGTAGACAAAACAGTCTATTTAATGATAGTCTTGGTTAAGGCCCTAGTTCCCTGAAAGCTGGACCTGGCCTTTGTCACCAACATCTTTGTATCCCTCACAATCCCTAGCAAAATACTTTGCACCAAGTGGGTACTCAATGCATGTGTAATTGAACCATGGCCTGCTGATCCAAGTTCTCAATTTTCTTGCCCTACTGGAAAAACACTAAGGCCTAGGGAGAATGATTTACGTATGTGATGAGTTGTGTAAATATGAGATGAAAAGGAAAGGATAGGGACTTCCCTGGTGGCGCAGTGGCTAAGAATCCGCCTGCCAATGCAGAGGACACGGGTTCGAGCCCTGGTTCTGGAAGATCCCACATGCCGCAGAGCAACTAAGCCCATGTGCCACAACTACTGAAGCCTGTGTGCCTATAGCCCGTGCTCTGCAACAAGAGAAGCCACCGCAATGAGAAGCCTGCACACCACAACGAAGAGTAGCCCCCGCTACTACGAAGAAAGCCCGTGTGCAGCAACGAAGACCCAATGCAGCCAAAAATAAATTAATTAATTTTTTTAAAAAAGGGAAGAATAAAGGTGTGACCCAATTATGTACTGAACTGTATGTACCCCAAATTCATATGTGAAAGCCCAAAGCCCAATGTGACTATATTTGGAGATAGGGCCTTTAAGGAGATAATTACGGTTAAATGAAGTCATAAGGGTGGGGTCCTAATCCAATATGACTGGTATTCTTATAAAAAGAGAGAGAGAGAGAGAGAGAGAGAGACACCAGGGATGCATGCAACAGAGAAAAGTCCATGTGAAGACACAGCAAAAAGGTGGCTACCTGCAAGCCATACAGAGAGGTCTCAGGGAAAACTAAACCTTCAGATACCTCGATCTTAGACTTCTAGCCTCCAAAACAAAGAAAATCAGTTTCTGTTGTTTAAGCCACCAAGTCTGTCGCACTTCGTTATGGCAGACCTAGCAGACTTGGGAGAATGATTTACATATGTGATGAGTTGTGTAAATATGAAGACGAAAAGGAAAGGATAAAGGTGTGACCCAATTATGTACTGAATTGTATGTACCCCAAATTCATATGTTAAAGCCCAAAGCCCAGTGTGACTGTATTTGGAGACAGGGCCTTTAAGGAGATAATTAAGTTTAAATGAATATAGATCCTATTCTACTTTCTAATAAGGGTAGAATTCCCCGAAAATGTGTTTGGTAGAACTTCAGCAGAGTATTAACAGGGGTCCAGAAAAGAGGTTCAATGGTCAAATAAACTTGAGAAACAGAATTAAACAGAGTAAAGCTGATTCTCAGGGGCTTTAGTTTCCTAACATATATTCTGATTCTCTAAAAAGACAATGTAGAGGGGCTTCCTTGGTGGCGCAGTGGTTGGGAGTCCGTCTGCCGATGCAGGGGACGCGGGTTCGTGCCCCGGTCCGGGAAGATCCCGCATGCCGCGGAGCGGCTGGGCCCGTGAGCCATGGCCGCTGAGCCTGCGCGTCCAGAGCCTGTGCTCTACAACGGGAGAGGCCGCAGCGGTGAGAGACCCGCGTATCGCAAAAAAAAAAAAAAGACAATGTAGCATACAGCATTTCCCAAACTTGCCTGACCATAGAATACACCCCGCTTCTCCCTTTTTAATTTTTATTTTTTGGTAATGAATATTCTTACAAGACTAGTATTCTGTGAGAAACAATTTGGAAGAGGTTGATTTACAGTTTTGTTTTCCTTATGCTGATCTGCCTGTTCTTAGCTACCTCATTACCCACCTTCAGTATCTGGACCAATGTTGAACAAAGAACCTTGGAGAAAGAAGTCTGGGGCATGTTAAATAATGCTTCCAATGAATAATTCCTGGAATGAGAAATGACCCTCCCTGGAAGTCCTCAGAGAAACAAGTTGTTTACTGTCATTCCACCAAGTGATTCCTCCAAGGACCAACCCAGAGTGAGTTGTAATGACCAAACCCACAGGAAGGATAATTAAAAGGGAAGGGCTAAAACCTAACCTGACTTCCTACAAGGAATTCAAATCACAGTCAGGGAACCAAGACCTTTGTAAATACTTCTTGTTTTGTATTCCTTTTCTATTTCCCCAACATGGTTGGTAATAAAATCCTTTGAACAAAATGACTCTTTGAACTTGCTGTCTAAGAAGAAAGAAAGATGAAGAGAGAGTATATTTAATTCTGGAGTCGGATTGAGAGAAGAATGGGGTGGAGAGGTGGTAGAATACCACCCAAAACAGAATTATGGTGGTAGCCACCAAGAAGAGAGAGAAAGAGAGTCTGCGGAGCTTGTAACAAGGAAGACAGAGAAAGGGAAGCTCTTCCTGGCTTGTACAGTAGGATTTAGAGTTAAAAAAAAATCTGAGCAAAGATTCCTCGACTCCATATCATGGATGGGGAGGTCCTAGGCCAAAGTTAGAGATCCATTCAGTCAATGTTCAAACACATATTTTTGTACTTACTAGTGTCAACACCAAAGAAACAAGATGAAAATCTCTGCCCTCATGATCTTTCATTCTAGTGGGAGTTTATTATATTTTAATTTTTATTGTAAGATATACATAAAAAAGGTTATCTACAACACATTAAAGAATAACCATATTAAAGAATAATCATAAAGCAAATACACATCTACAAAAGGCCTAGTTTAAGAAATAGAATATTACCAGTACATGAGTCCCCAATGCGGGTTTTTTGTATCATATTTCCCTCCCCCACAGAGGTAATTACTGTCATGAATTTTATGTTAATAATTCCCTTGCTTTTCTTTATAAGTTTTACCATAGTGTCTGTGTATCCCTAGACAATATTGTACCAGTTAGGGGCATGGCAGGAAACAGGTGGCACACTCAAAGTAGGATTAATTTGAGGAGAGTTTATTAAAGGACCTATTTAGAAAGATGCGGGCAGGGTATGGTGAGCATACAACAGGATATTAACTTTAAGCTAGTGACAGTGCTCTTTATCACCCTAGACTTGAAGCTGGAGTAGTGGAAGTGGTTATGGGAGGTCAGACAAAGAGGGCCTCCCGATAGGAGATGAGACTTTCAGTGGAAGGAATCCAACCAGCCGACAGCAGCCCACAGCAAGGGTACCAGAGAGTAAATACTCCACCCCACTTGCTTCTACCTCTCCAGTCTTCTGCTGGTGGCTCCCATCAACCAAACCTAACCAGAAGCTACAAATCAAAAGAGCCCATTGATTCAGTTCACTCAGTGCAGCCTCCTAGAAATAGAAGTGTGGAAAGTGAAACTGGAGGGGCAAACTGAAGACATCCAGAAAAAATACATCGCTTAGATTTGCCTGTTTAAGTTTACATAAATGGAATCATACAGTATGTTATTCTTCTGTGACTTGCCTTTTTTGTTTATTCATTAAAGTAGTTCAAGTGTGTAGCTATAGTTCATTCATATTCAGTTCTGTATGATAGCCCATTGTATGAATCTACCATAATATATTTATCCATTCTACAGTTGATGGACATTTGGACTGTTTCCAGCTTTTCATTTTTACAAACAATGCCGCTTTAGACATTCTTTTTTTTTTTTTCACTGTTGTGGCCTCTCCCGTTGCGGAGCACAGGCTCCGGACGCGCGGGCTCAGCGGCCATGGCTCACGGGCCCAGCCGCTCCGCGGCATGTGGGATCTTCCCAGACCGGGGCACGAACCCGTATCCCCTGCATCGGCAGGCGGACTCTCAACCACTGCGCCACCAAGGAAGCCCTTTTTTTAAATCTTTATTGGAGTATAATTGCTTTACAATGGTGTGTTGGTTTCTGCTCCATAACAAAGCGAGTCAGCCATACATATACACATGTTCCCATATCTCTTCCCTCTGCATCTCCCTCCCTCCCACCCTCCCTATCCCACCCCTCCAGGTGATCACAAAGCACCGAGCTGATCTCCCTGTGCTATGCGGCTGCTTCCCACTAGCTCTCTATTTTACGTTTGGTAGTGTATATATGTCCATGCCTCTCTCTTGCTTTGTCACAGCTTACCCTTCCCCCTCCCCATATCCTCAAGTCCATTCTCTAGTAGGTCTGTGTCTTTATTCCTGTCTTACATTCTTATGTTTATCTCTTGCTGTGCAAATGCAAGAATACATATACATATGTAGTTGCTAATTGGTACAATGTGAATGAAAACTATTTTCCAAAGTCCTACGAATTTACATTCCAACTAGCATTAAATGAGGATTCCTGTCATTCTACAATTTCACCAACACTTGGTTATTATCAGAATTTCTAATTTTTGTCAATCTGGTAGGTGAGAAATAGTGTCTTGTGGTTTTAATTTTCATTTCCTTGTTTCTAACAAAGTTGAACATCTTTTCACATGCTTTTTGGCCATTAATATGATGACATTTTTTCTTTTACTCATTTTACTCTTGAGTTTTCTGCCTTTCTTTTGTCAGCCGTATGTTACAAATATATTCTCCCCCTTAGTACCTTGTTTTCTCACTCATAATAAGGTATCTTTTGGTGCACAGCTGTTGTTAATTTTAAAGCAATTGAAATTACACTTTTTTTTCCTTCATGGTTTGCACTTTTAGTCCCCATTTAAGAAATCCTTCTCTACCCTGAGGTCATAAAGATATTTCCTATTTTGTCTTCTAAAAGTTATGTTGTTTTACATTCTGCTATAAGCTTTAAGTCTTTCATATTAAGCCTTAAATCTAGCTGGAACTGATATTTGTGTATGGCGTAAGGTAGGGATCAGATTTATTTTTTTTTCCCACATAGATAACCAGTTATTGAATAGTCCATCTTTTCCCAACTGATCTGTAAATGCTTTCTGTGACAAAAAATTTGTTTCCATATATGTGTTAGTCTATTCCTCGATTCTCTATGTATTCTACTGGCTTGACACAGCACCTGAGAGTCTACCATTAGGGCCTTCAGTTCCTGAAGACTCTTACTTGATATTAGCTCCCATGGAGAAATGATATATATATTAGGCCATTATTTTTCAGATCATCTCAGTGGGAGACTAATTTATTAGCATCTATCATGTAGCAGGATCTAAGAGTGTGGTTATTTTAATGTTTGGGGGGAGGGAAGAATAGGGGAAAAGAAGACTCTAAGCAGCATTAAGACACTGGTTACATGACAGGCGGTGCCCTTTGCCAAAGGGAACAGATGAAGGAAGATGCAGAGGGGTGACGCTAATCCTAGTAGCCGAGGGATATATTTGCAGGTCTAATCAGCTGAGGATGAACATGTTTACGGAGTAGAAGTATTTCTAGAATCATATTTTCAATATAATGTGAAGAAATCTGCTTATGTAATGAGTAAAATATATATATATATATAATAATATATATGAAAAATATCTATTTTTATTTTTAGCTGTTCTTTTAAAAAGTCAGTTTATTGAGTCATGCATAGATAACCCAAGTATTTCATTTAGACAATTACCAACTGATTCTCAGGCATTCTATATGCCCACTATGAAAGGCAGAAAGACACCAGTACGGAAGGGTAGAGACCTCCCTTTCCATAGGCACAACTGTGATCCAAGCAGCTCTTGTAAGAGCTGGGAGCTTGGAAAAACAGCTCCCCATAAGTGCCTGGTGTTGGACTCTGGATACTGCTGCCAGCTTATCCTTGAAGAAAAACAGGGAAAAAAGATTCTTCAACTTAAGCAGACTGTGGAAGTTTTAGGGAAAGATTTTAAAAAGGCCTTTGGCCATGAAGGGCTTAAACTTGTGACCACCTGAACACACCATTTTTTTCTCATGGCTTCTTCCGGAACTAGCTTGATTGTGATCTCTCCATCTTCTCAACACCTTTCCAAAATACCATCACCATGACCACCTTTCAGCTAAAAATCTAAGATAGCAACTGCCTTGTCTAGGCATCATCCCATCTGTTGACAAAGACCATTCAATTCCCTTTATTCAACAAATAACTACTGGAGACCCTTAATGTGCCATAACCTGTGGGGGACCTGGGGTTTGAGAGAGAAGTAAAACTCTCTTCCTTGACCTCCAGTAGCTCACTTTCTTGTGGTGGCAAAGACAAATGGCTGGGTCATATAACAGTTTATTTCTTAAAGGATGCCCCAGTAGTATCCTATAAATCACCGGTGCAGCTGTCAAAGCCAGAGGGGGCTGAAACATGGGCAACTGAGACAGATTCTCTCCTCTGCTTCTGTCACTGCTGGAGTGAGTTGCTTTGGGTGTGTCTCATGTGGTGTGATGGGGGCTGGGTCTCCAGCACCAGTCCCTGCTCTTGCCACTAGTGGGAATCCCTGACCAGGCTTCTGAGGCTCTTAGGATGTGAAGGAAGACAACACCCCATCCCAGCACTACACTCATCCCAGCACTACACTCAGCCAACTTACTACTTCATAAATTAACCCTCACAGCCATTTCCCCAGGCACAAGACTGACCACAGAAAGACAAAATAGATGCAAATTCAGTATCGCAGCCTCACGGACCCCAAACCACTATTCCCCTTCAATACTTGTCTTGAATTTTGAGCCAGTCCACTGGTTCCATCTCTTTCCATTCTCTAAGCGATTTTATTCATTCAAAAAGGATCTATATTAGGGGCCAGTACAGTGTTACGGTGAAGTCTGGGACTCTGGGGTTTCAATGTCTACTCTGCATTTACTAGCTGTGTGGCCTTAGACTAGTTAAATAACTTCTCTGTGGGGAATTCCCTGGCGGTCCAGTGGTTAGGACTCCATGCTTTCACTGCTGAGGGCGTGGGTTCAATCCCTGGTCGGGGAACTAAGATCTCGCAAGCCGCACAGCCAAAAATAAATAAATAAATAACTTTTCTGTTTCCTCATCTACAAAATGAGGCTCTTATAAGGTTGTTGTGAGGATGAAGTTGACGTACAATCCCTCTCAGGATCCACGAGGGATCAGTTCCAGGACCCCTGAGGATACCAAAATCCGTGGATGCTCAAGTCCCTTGTATAAGATGACATAGTATTTGTGTATAACCTATGCACATCTTCCTGTGTACTTCAAATCATATCTAGATTACTTATAATACTTAACACAATGTAAATGAAATGTAAATAGTTGCCAGACGTGTTGGAAAATTCAACTTTTGCTTTTTGGAAGTTTCTGGAATTTTTTTCTGAATATTTTCAATCGGCTGTTGGTTGAACCTGAGGATACAGAACCCACAGATATGGAGGGCCAACTGTATATGTAAAGTGCTTAGAATAGGGCCTAGAACACAGTAGGCACAATATAAATGCTACCTAGTATCAACTATCAACTTGTGCCAGGCACTGGTCTAAGGTCTTAAGTTAATGCATTTAAATCTCACACTAACCACATGAAGCTGGTATGTTTTACAAATAAGAGGTTTGCAGTAGACGTTTTAAGTAAAGGAACTTGCCCAAGCCTCTGAGAGTACAGCAGTAAACAAAACAGGCAAGGTCCCTGCTATCATGAAACTTTCATCAAATAAAATAATTTTATGATGATTAATGAAGATTTATTTTCATGAAGAAAATAAAACAAGTTGAAAGGGTACGATAGAGTCAAGGCACACTTCTCTGAGGAATGACATTCCAGGGACTCACCGCCTTTCTCTGTCACTGGTCTATGTTCACAGCTACCCTGGTTTACCTCAACACATTTCAATAACTCTGAATCTTGTTAGTGAAACTATTGGAGTCTCATTTCCTTTGTTTAAGTAGGTTTCCAGACTCCTTATGTACATTTGCCTAGTTCTTGCCTGGTTTATTTCACAGAAAAATGTGTTCTGTATCATGGGACAATCTATTCCCACAAGTACTCAGAAAATCACAATATGGCACAGTAAGGTCTATGGCAAAGGAAAACAAAGGGGGATGTGGTTTCCCAGAGGCGGCACCTAACTGAGCTTGGGATACAGAGGAGTAGAAAGAACAGCATATGCAGACGCTCCGATCTAAAGTGTGCCCCAGTCCCCTTCTCAAACCAAGGAGAGGTTGCCACTCATTTTATTGGCAGCCCTCACTCTATGAATTATTACAGTTTGAAAATACTGTTTACTTTCTGTGTGAAGGTGGAGGTAACAGGCACTTCCAGGATACCCTTGGGTAGTAGTACCTATGAGGAGGCCCAAATACTTCTACGGGGATCTCTTGAGTACCTGGGTTTTCTATGTCTTCTACCAGGACATAAGGGTAGAGGAAAACTTTACTACTGGGGCGGCTGCTAGCCCATATCTTACCTGTATTAGGTTCCTAACAGTGCCGTAACAAAGTACCACAAACTGCGGGGCTTAACACAAAAGAAATTTATTCTCTTACAGCTCTGGAGCCTGGAAGTCCAAAACCAAGGTGTTAGCAGTGTTGGTTTCTTCTGAAGGCTTTGAGGAAGAAAGTTTCATGCCTGTGTCCTAGCTTCAGGTGGTTGCCAGCAATTCTTTGCATTCCTTGGCTTGTAGCTGCATGATTCCAGTGGCTGCCTCCATCATCACATCATCCCTGTGTCTCCGCTGTGTCTCTGTGTCCAAATCTCCCTCTCCTTCCTCTTATAAGGCACCAGTCATTGCATTTAGTGCCTACCCTAATCCAGTATGGCCTCACCTTAACTTGATTACATCTGCAAAGACCCTGTTTCCAAATAAGTTCACATTCATAAGAATTAGGACTGAATATATCTTTGGGGGGACACAATTCAACCCACTACAGCATCCTTGTGCAAACTGGAGACAGCTGCCCGCTCTGGATGGATGTTGCCCCTCTATTCATGGCTCAGTGAGCAGATAGCACCTTTGCGTGAATTACACAAAGGAACACTTCATCCTGGTGGAGGCAGCTCCACACTGGGACACAAAGTTCAGCGCCTGGAGCCTAGCCTGCATGTCAACCGCCATTCAGCCTCCACAGGCCCCCTTAGCAGGACACAGCCTATTCAATCATATATACTGATCCTGCCTGCTCTGCACTCAGCTGGCTGCCTCGGGTCTACGCAAACCCGCACCCCATGCCATCCTTGCCCTCGTTCTTCCTTCCAGTTCCATATCCTGGGGGTAGAACTCATTTTTTTTCTCCTATGTCCAGTTGTAGGGAGTCTTTTGTGGAATGATCTGATTCTGTATCTCCCGTGAGTAGATGATGTTTTTGTCCAGCCAGCACCCATCCTCTTCTCTTCTGGAAATAGCACTCAAATTTTACTTAGGGGCAACCACTCCTCTCCCACTTGCCGTTCATCTGGTTTCAGTGGGACTGACCCCACTCTCCAAATGCAGAGATGGGCACAAGGTACAGGTTTAGCCAATCAGAACACCTCACCTCCTGGTATGATGACTGATCCTAGAACAGGTACATGACCCAGGACTTCTGACAAAACTATTGAAGCATCCACCAACAGATGAATGGATAAAGATGTGGTGTATATATACAATGGAATACCACTCAGCCATAAAAAAGAATGAAATAATGCCATCTGCAGCAACAGGATGGACCTAGAGATCATTCTAAGTTAAGTCAGAAAGAGAAAGACAAATACCATATGATATCACTTATATGGGGAATCTAAAATATGACACAAATGAACCTACCTACAAAACAGAAACAGACTCACAGACATAGAGAACAGACATGTGGTTGCAAAGCGGGGTGGGGTGGGGGTGGGGGAGGGATGGACTGGGAGTTTGGGATTAGCAGATGTAAACTATTATATAGAGAATGGATAAACAACAAGCTCCTATTGTAAGCACAAGGAACTGTATTCAATATCCTGTGATAAACCATAATGGAAAAGAATATAGAAAGAATGCATATATATGTATAACTGAATCACTTTGTTATACAGCAGAAATTAACATAACATTGTAAACCAACTAAACTTCAATTTTTTAAAAAAGAGAGAGAAAACTATTGAAGCAAAGGCACTTTCTTTTTGTCCAGATGGCTATGTGGTAAAATAAGCTTGAAGCAACCTGAAAATGAAGCCAACCAGAGGAGAGTGAAACTGGGAGATAAAGGGAATCCTGATAATATAATTTAATCACCTAGTTCTAGCTGAGCCCGAAGCTAGATATACCCCTGGACTTTGCAGTAACATGAGCTAACAAATTCCCCTTCCACCATGACCTTTTTTTTTCTTATGATTATTAAAAGTGGGTATATGTCACATAATCAAAAGGATCCTGACTGAATGTAGTATCTGACACTTCCATCACTTCTGCTCTGTTTCTCCAAAGCTCTGCATCCTCTCTGGCTCACCAGGGTCTTGGTGCTGAGTCCTGACAGATGATTAAGAGTTAACCAGGCTAGACAAAGGGAAAGGATTCCCCACCATGGTGGGGATGGGTGGAGAACCAGACTGAATTTGCTATCTGATATGCTTGTTATACATTTTGAGGGGGGGGCTGGTAAGTGGGGAGTGGGTTCTGCCCTTTTTAGGAGCAACTATTTCTTTCTCTTTCTTTTTTCTTAATATTTATTTATTTATTTGGCTCTGCCGGGTCTTAGTTGCGGCATGTGGGGTACAGTTCCCTGACCAGGGATCGAACCCGGGCCTCCTGCATTGGGAGCTCAGAGTCTTAACCACTGGACCACCAGGGAAGTTCCAGGAGCTGCCATTTCTGTCTGCACTTTGTTTCATTTTCCTGTGGGCTGAGCACTTTCTCTCCAGCTCAGCAGTGTATTGAGCAGCTCTCTTGCTCCTCAATGCTCCAGCAGTGTATCCTAACCCACTGCTGGGAGTCAGTATTGAGCCATGCTCCTCGGAGGCACACACTGCCCCTTGTGATTCTCTGCATCCTCTGGATCAGCCAGCACAGAACTGGGACCCAGAGGATCTTCACAAGTGCAAGCTGAATGGCTATCCCTGTCCTCTTGCAGCTCCGGTCCTTCCTCCTCCATTAAGCCTTCCCTGACTATTAGAGTTCACCCTGATCTCCCCCTTTTCTGAGTCATTCATGAACTACCGCCTTGTATTGTGGCTTTTATTGCATTGGTGCTGGACCTGTCTCCCTAGTCCCTAAGACCTCAGTTGGCAGGAGTCTTTTCCCAAAGCTCCTAGCACAAACTCAGGGAAGAGTCACTGCATAAATGATGTATACTTCGGATGAACTTTAATGCACATACCATCGTTGACACCATGATGAGGATAGGGGCTACATTAAGAAAAGCCAGTTTATATCAGTAAGACGTATCAACACAGAACAAGGAGACACCATATATTTGCAAATAGGATGTTTCCTTTTGTTACTCTGTACACCACTATATCTCTTTATATTTGTACAAACTCACACCACCACATGACATTTTATATTTCATGTGTCACTAAGAAGAGGTGTCAGTATACAGAATATAAGAAGAATAAAAAAGAATGAAAACATTTGTTTAGCTAGAATCTGTCGGGGGGCGGGTTGGAACATAAGAGTTATGATTCCTCTCTCTGCTCAGTCTTACAGAGTGACGACACCAGTTTTTGCTAATTGCTCCTCCTGAGGAATTCTGCTCAGCCTGTTGTGGTACATCTCCTAGGCTGGCATGAGACCGGCCCTGTCCCTGGTTGAATAAATTAGGAAGAGCCGTTGGGGGAATTGAAAATGGTGTGCAAATTGAGTAAGGTGACATTTCTCCGTGTGACTGGGGAGACCATCTGCCCCTGGCCCCGTGACGGGAGGAAAGTCTTTGCTGCGCAACCCTGCTCCAGAGTTTCATTTTATTGAGGGCGTGGAGGCAGTGAGGAGTGTGTGTTCCTCTCTTCCTTCCTTCCCGCAAGCAAAGAAGCAGCCAGATGTAGACACAACTGATGCTTCGGTTTTCTCTTCAGCTTGCCTTCCTCCTGCCGACAATAGGCAGGGTCCAGGACCAGGACTGCCTACTCCTGGGCCACACCCTACCTGGTTCTGAGACTAACTACGCCATTTGTTGCCTTCTTTATGTAGTCTTGGGCTGGTTGCTTCTCTGATGCAGGCCTCAGTTTTCCTCATCTGAGTACTGGAAATAATAAAACCCATATTACAGGGTTGTGTCAAAGATCACTAGGGCTTCGATGAGAAAGTGCTTTGGGGGCTTCCCTGGTGGCACAGTGGTTGAGAATCTGCCTGCCGATGCAGGGGACACGGGTTCAAGCCCTGGTCTGGGAAGATCCCACATGCCGCGGAGTAACTGGGCCCGTGAGCCACAATTACTGAGCCTGCGCATCTGGAGCCTGTGCTCCGCAACAACAGAGGCCGCGATAGTGAGAGGCCCATGCACCGCAATGAAGAGTGGCCCCCGCTTGCCCCAACTAGAGAAGGCCCACGCACAGAAACGAAGATCCAACACAGCCATAAATAAATAAATAATTAAAAAAAAAAAAAAAGAAAGTGCTTTGGGAATTGTAAAGTGCCAAACAAATGATTGGTGATTTTTATTATGCTATTCTAATCATAGTGCATATGGACTCCACTGTCTGCCGCTCCTGGGTCCCTATCCCATCATAGCTCACTGCTCTGTTCATCCAACCCCGCATGCACTGGCTGATTCCCTTTGGCTGCTCTTAGACTCTGGAAGTTTCTCTGAAGTTAAGCAAACCTCTGGGTGTAGGGCATGCTGGCTCTGATATTTCCATGTGAGGTTAGCTTCCTGGGACCAAAATGTGGGGGGAGGGGAGAGGCTGTGGAGGGGGGGAGGGGACCCTTGGAAATGGCTCCGGGAGGGGTATGCTCAGTTTCATTCTGTGATGAATGCCACCTGCTGCCTACCCCCAGCCCCTTCACAGTGGCTCCATCCTATATGTCCACAACATTCTGCAGTTTCTAAAATGTACTTTCATTTGACTCTCACCACTATTCTGTGAAGTAGGCAGGATTATTAATCTCATTTTATAGATGAAAATATGTTTGTCCAAGGTCACACAGTTAGTATGTTACAAAGGCAGGACTCAAACCCAGGTCTCCAGGACCCTGGTTTCCTGAGCACTGGAGGACATCTCTAACAAAGGCTCCAGAACTCTCTAAACCTCATTTTTGGCTTATTCCTCACCCCCGGAGGCTGGTTTCTGCATTCCGTCAGGTGTCTGGTGGCAGCCAGCCCAACAAGGTCATGCCACAGAGCCGTTCAAGGCCAGTTTCCTGGATTCTCTTCCCTTGTTCCTGATGAGACTCTACCTGGATCCACTTTCCAAGCCCAGGCTCCATCTCCTACTTATAGGCCCCATTCCCACCCCCCATTGCTCTGTTGTCCATAATGTTTATGCTGGGTCTTTCCTGTCTCTGTTCCTAGAGCACTTACAAGGATCCTGGATTGGCTTTTCTCCCTGCTCTGCCCGATTGGATGATTTTGTGTAGCACAGTAGTCAATACCACATGTTCGGCACCCACTGTGTATGTTAGGCCTGCACTAAAGGCTTTATTTGTACCATTCTCGCATTTAATCCCCTCAACAACCTCTTGAGGTAAATATTATTTTTCCATTTACATATGAGGTAACTGAGGCTCTGAGAGTAATTTGCTCCAAGTCACACAACTAGTTAGTGATGAAGAGCTAAGAATTGAACCTGGGCCTGTTGGACCACAAGCCCTGTCCTCTTAAACCATGCACCATACTGCCTTCTCAGTCCTCATCCCGTGGTCTTAAGTTTAGAGGGATTGGAAGATAATTCAGCACATGCAAATCTCTCAGCCCTTCAGCTCCCAGGATCCTAGTTGCATGATGGAGATTGTCTGCAGAAAGACCTTGCCCAGCTGAGCCTGGCACACTTGGCGCTCTATAAATTAAGTCCTCCTTGAATTGGAATGCAATTTATGACTCTTAAACACTGGCTGCTGCCCCAATGTCTCTTCTCAAATGCATTAAGTCCGTGCTCCGTTCTTAATAAGTCTCTTCAGAGATTCTTGTTTCTCCTCTTCCTCTTGTTACACTTTAGGAACCTCTCACCTGGGACACGCAGTCAGGGACCATCCAGATGCACTTAATTGCTAAGATGCTTTCTGGCAGCCTCAGAAACCAGAGCCACAAGCCTGGTTGAGTGATGAGGGGGTCACATAGCCTTGGCTGTTTTCATTATACCCGAGGAGAAAAGAGGCTTTCATAGTGAAAGGATTCCTGCCAATATCTTGTTTGCCACTTACAGCTCTTACAGAAAATGGGCATAAAATCACAGAGCACTCGTGCCAAGAGCGCCTGCAGAAACCATCTGCTGTAAGCTCCTGAAGCCCAGAGATAGGGAGTGACTTAGGTAAGGTTGCACAGCCTGTTAGCTTTATCCCAGTCCATTGGTAAACCCCAGGAAGAGATGCAATCCTAATCACACCCCTCAGATACTTACTGACTTACTTTGCATTTCTTTTTTTTTTTAACATCTTTATTGGAGTATAATTGCTTTACGATGGTGTGTTAGTTTCTGCTTTATAACAAAGTGAATCAGCTATACATATACATATATCCCCATATCTCCTCCCTCTTGGTCTCCCTCCCACCCTCCCCTATCCCACCCCTCTAGGTGGTCACAAAGCACAGAGCTGATCTCCCTGTGCTATGTGGCTGCTTCCCACTAGCTATCTATTTTACATTTGGTTTACTTTGCATTTCTATTGCACAATTTTACATCAAGCAAAGGAAATTCTTTTAATCATCTCCCTTCAAGAGACTTCCTATTTGGTTTTTTGCTGTTTGATCACTTCAAAATGATAGAAGAAAAGCAGGTAAAAGTGTGTGCCACACAACTCAGCCCATTCAATGGTGTTTTCTCAAGACAATGGGTGTCACCGAGTTGGCAGAGAAATAGGAACAGATGTGGAGAACTAGCAGCAGTGGTGTTAGATGTTTTGTGTAGTTTCTGAGTACCTGGGAAGCCAGACTCTGTGCGGATCAGTGGAACCATAGGAACCTTTGCCTGTGCTGTCATCAGAGTTCATGGAGAGCTGCTTTTTACCTTGCAAAATCCCTCTTCCTCATGCATTCAGGTATAAGAAGTGGAAATGGTGAAGTGAGTAGGCTTTGTTCCAGATTATACAAAGTTCTTGATCAGAAAGTCCATAGAAATGGGATCTTCTGAAGACTCAGTGTTTAAAAATTTGGAGCACCAAAGAGAACCAAAGAGGAAAGAATATGTTTTGGTTGCAAGTTATAAGAACCTAACTCCAATAAGCAAAGCTAGATGGGGGCTTTATTAAAAACATATAGTGAGGTGTCTAACAGAATCAAAGAAAGAGGTGACCAGTCAAATCTCAAGAAGCCAGAATCAAGGCCAGGAAAGCCACAGGACATACTCTCTCATCTTATGTCTGGCTACTCTGTTCATGATGAGCTTGTTTTCTCTTACCACAGAGTGGCATTCTACACCTGAGCTGAGGATACACCATCGGTTTTAGAGTGCACATCCTCATATATTTGTCATTCAAAGGGAAAGAAAATAGCTCCAGTTTTAAAAAAATCTTAGAGAGGGATTCTGGTTGGCCCCACTTGATCACATGCCCCCTTTACTGACAGTCTTCACTAGAATCACCTGGTTTGAATGAGAAAGTAGTAGTACTGCAAAAGAAGAGGTTGCCATTTCCTGAAGAAATGAGGGGAGACATGATAGCTGGCTATTAAAAGAAATGATTTACCAGAGGTCCTACAGCAAGTGAGGGACAAATTCAGGGCTAGAAACGGAATCAATAAAATAATAATTATTAATAATAGTGGAAGTCTCTAGATTCTTTTCATGTGTGGTGTTGAAGTAAACCTCAGTGTTACGAGTGCTCACTCATTTCTATTTTTAAAAGATTGCTATTGTGTGGAGGGTAGACTGTAGGTGTGCAAGTGTGGAGTAGGGAAACTGGCTACAAGCTCTGTGTTAGCTCCTAGGTAAGAGAGAAACAATGGTGCCTTGGACCAAGGTCATGGCAATGGAAATGGACAAATGTGGGCAGACTTGAGATCGACTTTAGAAGTAGAATCATAGGACTTGGTGTTGGATTAGATGTGGACACTAAGAAAAAGAAATACAAGGAATTAAGAATGATACCGAGATTTCTGTGAAGAGTAGGGTTAAAATAAATTTGGAGCAGAATCAAGAGTTCCAGTGTGGACATGGTAAGTTTGAGACATGGAGATGTCTAGTAGGTACTTGTGTATACATGTCATTAACAAAGATGTAGCATCTAAAGGCTCAGGACTAGATGAGGCTCCAAGGAAGAAACTATAGCTAGAGCAGAGGGCCCAACTGTTCTTTTAGTCATCCCTTCTGCCTATACTGAATCCTTCTGCTAGGCTTCCAGCCAGGAACTTCAGGTGGGAATCAGAACCATTATTACAGTGAATCCCACGCAATGAGAAGCCCGACTCATCCCTTGGGGGGAGCTAAGAACTAACCAAATGAACTGTTAAACAAGCATCAGAACTCCATGAGACGTGACTTGATTGCTCCAAAGTACACCCTTTGGACAACTAAACAAATGATGAGAAACTGCCCTGCTGTAAACCATTGTGATATTTTCCTTTGGGGTCCTCTTCAGAGCCAAGCTTTAGGACCCAGGGAAATTTACCAGACTTAGTTTCAGATGACTTAGGGTTGCTTCCATTGGTAGATTGGAAAATGGCCACAATATTTTACAACTCCTCCTATCAAGAGATGGCATCTATTCCTCCACCCCTTAAAATTAGGCTTGGCTATATGACTTGTTAGTCAGTTGGACATGAACAAACATGATACAAATAGAGGCTTGAAAAGTGCTTCTGCATTGGAGCTTGCCCTCTCTTGCTGCTGGGAAAACCTCCACCACCACGTGAACAAGTCTGGGTCCCCTTCTGGAAAATGAAAACATGGAGAGAGACCTCAACCACCCTGGTCATCTCAGCTGGGTCCCCAGACACGTGAATGAAGCCGTTCTAGACCATCCAGCCTGGCCAGAGCAAACACCCAGCTGACCTATAGAATCATGAGAAATAACAAATGTTTACTGCTTTCAGTCACTAAGCTTTGGAGTGGTTTATTATATCTCTCAGAGGACAATTAACTCTGAACCAGACATCTACAGATGTGTCACAGGTACAGATATCCTTGATCTCACTCTTACTTTTTTTTTTTTTTTTTGTCCACGCCGCATGGCTTGCGGGATCTTAGTTCTCGACCAGGGATTAAATCCAGAGTCCTAACCACTGGACCACCAGGGAATTCCCTCTTACTCTTACTCTTTTTGGAGGATTTGTGTTCAATCAGCCATCAAAGGTTTAAACTAAAAGGTGAAAGCTTAATTGAGAAATGTAAAGCGATGGCCAAGGGCAGTGGAGTCTTCCTCAGGCCCCTGACACAGCTCCACATAGGTGATTCAGGTTTTCCAGTTACGTGTTCTCATAGAATGATGTAGCTTTCCTTCACTGCATTTTGTAATTCTATTTGGGTGATAATTTTACAATGTCTAGACTCAACTACAAGCTATTGGGCCATAAGCTTGATGAAGGCAAAGATTGTGTCTAATTTACCACTGATTGTATCCTGGCACATACTAGACACTAATTTGTTCAATGAATAAATTTGAATTTTTCCTACCTCATATAAGGGATCCAGGCCTTCAAAACCATCACTTAAAAGTATTTGTATCCAATGGGCCTGTCTCTTGCAGGCACTCCCAGTCACAGGCTGTTGCTTGATTCTCCAGCTGTGGCAGGTAATCAGGTGTAGGTTTGGGATGGGGAATCTGAAATCAATGAGATTCCAGGACATTTGTTGCTGTAATTCCTTCTACTTACACCGAACTATTGGCAAACAAACTCAAATGAACATTCCTCAAGACACTATAGGAAGCTTGATACATAAGCAAGGAGCTTGGAGCAGGTGGTGTAACTGGGAAAGTCAGGTCTGGAGAATGTTCATATCATTCTGTGGACATTATAAGGCTGCAGTCACAAAACAATTGTGAAACCAATGTCCCAAGTGAGGCTGTTTAATTCTGACAATCTTTGGAAATCTGTCACTACCAACACCTCAAATATACAGTCTGAAGAGGAAAATTGAAAGAGCAAGAGTCAGACCGAGGTGGGTTCAAATGATACTAATGAATGACTTAGGCATGTTAACTTTTTCAAGGCTATGTTTCCTTGCCTGCCAAATTGGGATAATAATATTTCAGAAACAGCACCTCCCTTAGACTATAGGTACCTGCAGGGAAGGACCATTTGTTTTCATATATATTTATCCAGTGTTTAATAGTGCCAGACCTATAGTAGATACAGAATAGGTGAATTTCTTCCTAGAGGTAATCCAAGACCTAGTCCTGGCTCCATCACTAATCCACCCACAGAGTGACCTTAGAAAATTTCCTCCCCCTCCCTGGACCTCAACCTTCCTTTTTGTACAAAGAGGAGCCTGGACAAGATTTTTTCTAAGCTCCCTTCCAGATCTAATATTTAATGAGTCTGTGACCATTTAGTACAATCTACAATCTAGGAGCATTGCTGCTCCTAGAAGTTACAGACTGAGGAGACAGTAGTAAGTCACCAATCACTTTGTATTTACAGATACACATGCATTTAAAACAGATTCTATAAATAGCTACAATATTGTATTGCACTTTTGGCCTACTTTTGCCTTTTTAGAGGTCAAGAGGTTTTTTTTAATCTTCTTTTATTTGGAATGTTAAGCAAGATGAAAACTGGGACAAGTTGCCATAAACATATATTATGCAGCTTGAACCTAATTGCACTATTACCATGATCGAAGAACGTTCACTGCCATCAGCTGGAAGCTGCTGCCTTCCACTCGGCAGAAACGAGGTCACAGAGCAAGGCTGGGGAATTGCCATCTAACAAGCAGATCTGTTTGTTGCCCGGTAGAAGAGTTTGTCACTATTACATTTAACTGTTGATTCCATCTGTTGTGAAGATGCCTGTTCCCTTGAACTGGCACCTGAGTTATTAGGAATTTGACAGTTTTTAAGTAAAAAATTCGATTTTTGCCTGGATACTCAGTAGGAGAGAAAGGATTATTGGATATATGTACTAACATACCCAGGGGTCATGAGGAGCTTGGTCTGAAATCCTAGTACTTGGGTAGATGGGTGTTACTGACCAGAAAAATAGTAATTATTCCTGACCTGTAGAGGACTTTACAGTGTAAAGAGCACATTCAGAACACTGCCCTGGGAAGGGACCGCATTCTTCCATTGTCAGAGAACTTTATAAACTTATGCCCCATTGCTGATGCAGGGAGGCTGCTCGCAGCACTGCTTGAGAGCTAGATAAGAATTGCCTGACAGAGGCAGATACAGGGAAAGCCAGCACTTAGGCCTCAGAAACATGGGCATTTTTTTGCTCAGGCCCATGGGACCTGGTTGCCTCAGAGCCTCCTTCCCAGAAGCGTTAGACAGCTATCACCTCAGATTAGTCTGAGTAGCTGAAAAATTTATTAACAGATTGGAGACATAAGTCTTTTCTCCAGTAGACTTGGAATCTGATGGCCTTGGGATTGAATGCTACTGTGGCTCTAACATTTGCTAGTTGTGTGATCTTGGCCAAGTCTCTTAACTTCTTTGGATCACTGTACTATAAGAAACCTAGTACAGAATGTGGTGAAAAGCACAGACCTTGGAGCCTACTTTCTGGCTTTGAACCCCAGCTCTACCACTTACTCATTATGTGACCTTAGGCAAGCTAGAGAACCTCTTTGTTCCTTAATTTCCTTGTCTTTAAATGAGATTGATTATAATGCCTCCCTCACAAGGATGTTGGAAAGATAAATGAGTTAATACATGTTAAGTGCTTGGAGCAATGGCTAGTATTGAGTAAGCATGACAACAGTATTAGCCTCAGTGATATTGGGGTGATAGTCCTCATCTCTTGGGTTTATTTTGCAGATCAACAGAAATGTTGAAGGTGAAAAAAAAGAGTCTCAAGAGTTATTCATGCCAGAAGGGACCCAAAAGATTACCCACGTAACCTCCTTCATTTTTTTTTTTTTTTTTTTTTCGGTACGCGGGCCTCTCACTGTTGTGGCCTCTCCCGTTGCGGAGCACAGGCTCCGGACGCGCAGGCTCAGCGGCCATGGCTCATGGGCCCAGCCGCTCCGCGGGATGTGGGATCCTCCAGGACCGGGGCACGAACCCGCATCCCCTGCATTGGTAGGCAGACTCTCAACCACTGCGCCACCAGGGAAGCCCACCTCCCTCATTTTATAAGTGGGAAATCAAGACTCAGTGATGGGGAATAACTGGTCCAGAGTCACACTTGATTTAAGGGCAGAGTCTGAGTCTCCTGATTCCAAGTCCAAAGCGCCATCCTCTGCACTGTGTCAAAGAAGGCAACATCTCCACAGAGCTACCCCTGAAGGGTCCTTTTATGTAGTCATTGGACCTGTTGCTAGTTAATGCACTTTCCTAGGAAAATAAGCTGCATTTAAAATGGAGAGAAAACTTGGGAGAGACTCTCCCTCCTCCCCCACTGACTTCTGAAGTGTTAAGCTGGGGATTCAGGCCAAGGCTGGGAGGAAAGATTTTCAGGAATCGTTGCTAGCTCCACATCATTATTTCAGTTAAAAACCAAACATGTGCCTGTGTCCAAACAAGCTAGAACCATGAACTGATGCAGTCAGTTTGTTGCTGGTGTCAGAGGCGTGTTTTTTGTTTTCTTTGGGCGTTTAATTCAGTGGCTTCCACCAGAAGGAGTTTCACATCTGCTCTTCGGTAGAAACTAAGCTTTCACCCTCAGGAGAATGAGGTTAGGATTGGGACCTCTGAGTTCACTTTTCCCAATTTTTTCAGGGTCATACCCCCTTAGATTTATTCTGCTTTGAATCACATTTCCCAGTTGGACTACTCAAGAGTGATTGAAACATGGGCTGGAGGAAAGGGCAGGATGGGGAGAAGACCCTAAGAAGAAGGGCAGATGGGATTAGAACTATTTGATTTAGAGAAAGGGCAGATTCCAGGGGTCATGATTTCTGTTCTCAAATCATCTAAGGGTGTCATGGGGCAGAGGGAGCAGAGACTGTGAAGTCTCTGACAGCAGAGCTGGTACAAATGGAGTGGGAAGAGGAAGAAGAATTTCCAGGAGGCAGATTTCAGCTTAAAGCAAGGAAAACTTTCTGATTATGAGAGATGGCCAAAGATGGTGTGGAAACTGAGCTCCCATCCCTGCCTAGAAGGTATGTTTAGAAGAGATTTGGCTGTGAGGCTTGACAGCCAATTGTCAGAGACATGAAGATTGGAATTGACTAGTGAGACCTGGTAAAATTTGGGATTCCACCAACTATAAATTTTTCAGATTCTGGGAGTCTAAGAACCAATGACCAATGTCATGGAGTTCCACAGTTAAGAACCTACTGGAAAGCAGCAAAATCAGAAATTCGTGACCTGTTTATCTTGCCTGTGTTTCTCTTTTTCTCTCTTTGTCTTTCTTGAGCTCATGCACTTGCTCTTTCATATAGCAGGAACCTTTGACATTTTGCAGGGGATAATCTTTTTCTTTTAAATGTGTTTCTGACTCAGCCTTTGCTCCTTCAGCATCATTTAGAGAGGCTGAGCTTTCTGGAGATTAGCTCTGGCCTGTCACCACAGCAACTGCCCAGGCCCTGTGGGCATCCGTGGTAACAGGCGAGGGCTTTGAGAAACAAGGCTTGTCTAGTGGTGAGAGGAAGCCCCACAGGGAGCCTGATATGAAACAAGCAGGTTGTGTATGGAGAGGTATTTTTCAAAAGGATTAGCTATGCAGGTGTGTCTCACTTTACACAGTTGGCCAGGCCCTGAAAAGTGTGCGTGGGTGTGTCAAATTTTGGTCAAGGGAGGAAATCTTATTTTAAAGGCAGGAAAGAGATTCGCTTTTCCAAGTCCCTGTAGTGAATCCCCTTCATAAAGTGGATTCTCCTTTTGTAAAATGAACCTCTGCCCACATTATGACCTAGTTAGTCTAGTGCTGAGTGTCTGTGAGTGGGGCCATCCATAGAGAACCCCAGGGGCATGCTTCCACTTTCACTGCAGGCAAGTAACAGCAGCAAATCAGCTGAGGGAAGACAGAGTACAACGGAGAAGCAAAGTGGGTGCGGTGCCACAATGAAGGGAGATCAGGACAGTGGGCCTTGCCTAGCATGAGCAGCTCTGCTGCAGCAGTGGCGGGGTGTCCGAGAGACGGGTGTTCTTGGAGGTGCCCAGCAAGGAGGGGTCTGTGTCCAGCGTATCAGACATCTTGTCGCAAATGGCATCCACCAGACACTCGAAGGCCTGCCTCACGCTGATGTTCTCCTTGGCGCTGGCTTCAAAGAAGTCAAACCCTGAGGATAGAAGAGAGACAGCAGTAAGGATCTTTCCCTTCCTCTTCATGCCCCCTGGCCAGAACACTCTGCATTAATACAGCCAGTGCTCAGGAGTAAAGCAAGAAGGCCTAATTCCACGGGCAGAGGATTCTGCCTCAAGGAGAGGGTACCGGGCAGGTATTACCTGCACTGGTTTTAGAGTCAGACGGATCCTGGCTCTATCACTGACCAGCTGTGTAACCCTGGGCAAGTCACCTATTTTCTTTATGAATCAATTCCCTGGTTTATAAATTGGGATAATTTTATCTATCTCATAGAATTATTTCAAGGTTTAAACAAGATGATGCATGTAAAGTGTATAGTCCTGTGCCTGATAACACGGCGTGTGTGTGTGTGTGTGTGTGTGTGTGTGTGTGTGTGTGATAATTAGGTGTCTTCTGAGAGTGACTACTTGACTATGTGTACACAGCACTTGAGCTTCCAAAGCATTGATCAGCATCCATTATCTCATTTGATCCTCATGTCACCCCTAGGGGAAGGAGGGTCCAGGCAGAGCCTCTCCATTTCACTAATGCTCACGCTGTGGCTCAGAGAAGTAAGCTGACCTGCCCAAGGTCACCAGTATAAGAAGCCCAAGCTTTGTCCTTTTTGACCAGGGCTTTCACTCCACTTTCCCCTGCCTCTACTCACCCCAGCCTGGCCAGTCTAGTCTGGTTCTGGGAGACACTCCAAGATCCACACTGGATAAGCGGAGCTTCATTTGCTCTGTCTACTCACAGACACACTGGGTTAACTCCCCTCAGAGGGGTTCCTCCTCCCTGAATTTCCAGGAATCGCCCTGGATCTCTCGCTCCTCACACGGACCCAACAAATTGCCCAGGAAAAACTGCACCTGAAGGGTGAGACATTCTTGTCTGTTTTGCACCTTGAGATCCTTAAAGGTACTTTCTGTGACAATGAACAGAACTTGGTTGTCCCAGGAGACATGAGCAAGGCCCTCCTGATTCAGACAAAGCGGCTGCTTTCCAACTTGGTCTTGGCCAGGTTGGTGGCAGCCCTTAGAAGCATAAGCCTCCATTCTCCATCATGTCCCTGCGCCGGCCTACTCTTTCCTCTGTTGTCTGTCCACCTTCCTCTTTCCCTTCCTTCTGAGTCCATCTTTATTTCTCCTCAAAAGCTTTCCTCTTCCCTTTTTTCCATGTTAGCTCCTTCTTTTCCCCTTATGTTTCTCATACTCCTTGGGATCCTTAATATTAATTGAGTGCCTACTATATGCCAGATGCTATGCTAGGAGCTTTACAAATATTGTTTTCCTTAATCCTCACAACAGCCTGTGGGGTAAATATAATCATCTCCAATTTACAAAAGAAAAATGAAGGCTCTAAGAGATTACCTAACTCACACAAGGTCACGTGACTGTGTTAGTGGAAACTGGTTTTAGATCTGGGTCTGGCTAGCTCCTACATCCATACACACCCCTGCCTCCCGTTTCGGCCTCCTTTGCTTTTTTTTTTTTTTGGCGGTACACGGGCCTCTCACTGTTGTGGCCTCTCCTGCCGCGGAGCACAGGCCCCGGACGCACAGGCTCAGCAGCCATGGCCCACAGGCCCAGCCACTCCGCGGCACGCGGGATCCTCCCAGACCGGGGCACGAACCCGTGTCCCCTGCATCGGCAGGCGGACTCCCAACCACTGCACCACCAGGGAAGCCCTCCTTTGCTTTTATCTGACTACCACAGTGTCTGAATCTGGGCAAGTCACTTCATCTTTCTGAATCACTTAACCTCTCTGAGTCTCGGCCTCCTTGTTTGTCAAATGGGAATAACAACAGCATCTTCCTGCTGAGAGCAGTCCTGGAGGACTGAGCAAGACAATGGATAAATTGCTGTACGAAGTTGCCTGTTACAATGACAGTTTCTTTCTGCTCGTCTTTCATCTGCTCCTCTCACTTCCCCTTCATCCCTTTCCTCCCTCTTTTGTCATCCTCTCACACAGAGGAGGGGGGGTCTCTTTCCTCCTCCCTCCTTCTCCCTATTATCCCATTGTCCACAGAGAGGGCTGAAGCCCCCAGGTACAAACAGGGCTCCTCTTCCCCGGGCCACGCCAGCTTGAAGGCACTCGCAATTCCTGCCAGCCTGCCTCTGGTTGACAGCCTCTCCTGTAGCCCATTTCCCAACATGAGAAAGCAAGGTGCAGAAGTGCCGGCTAATTGAGGACATGTGATGAAGAAGGAAGTGGCTGCTGGCTCCTTATCCTCAGGCTGTAGAGACTTGGCTTGAGAGACCCTCCAGCATGTTGCTTTTCCTTAACGAATATCATAAACATTGACTCTCTGGCCTTTGACTGGTTTGTTACAAGTGACAGTGTTTGGGGAAGTGGGCAGAGTATGTTGCTTGCCTAGGAAAGGGGCAAACAGGTAAAGAAGTAAGTAGGCTTAAACCATCAGTTTGGATGAAGATGGGGACACAGGTCAAAGCCAGGATCACCAATCCCTCCTGAGGAATTGGCACTGAGGGGAGGACGTGTCCCATTGTGCAGGCGGGCAGTGGGAAGAAGTCCAGAAGTCAGACAGCCTGGATTTGAATATAGTCTCTGTCAGCTACCAGCTGTGTGACCTCAGGCAAATTGCCTAATTTCTCCCAGCCTCTGTATCCTCATCTGTAGAATGGGTGAATATCACCTACCTCATAGGGTGGTAATAAGAATTAAATGCACAAAAGTATGTGAAGTGGTTGGCACATGTAATACATGACCATTCCCTTTCCCTTATGTTCCCAGCCCATCTGAGTCCCAGCTTCCTTGCCCCTCCATCAGTCCCCAGGGCCTTTGGGGAAAGCCTCTTTTTCTTCATCATTCAGGGTCAATCAATAAACCAGGTCTTTACTGAACAGTAACTTTGTGCCAGGTCTTGCATTGAGTGCCAGGGACAAGGGGAGACCAAATCTAATTGTGGAGAAAAGACACACTTATCAGAGTGTCAGTCCCTCACACGTTCATAGTCCTTAACGATTCCCAAATACAATTTTAAAACAACTTTTTGGGGGTATCAAGGCAAGGGTTATCACTTATAATTTACAGATAGGGAAACTGAGGCTCAGGGATGGGGCATAAGCCAGGGCTCTATCCCTTATGCCCCCTTGTCTCACTCTCAGTTGGGACAGTGACAGAATACACTATAATCCAGGTAGAGCAAACGAGAGGCTGTGCAGGAATGCGGCAGAGGGAGAGAGTGGCAGGGGAGGAGAGGGGGAATAGGCTTCCAAAAGTTAGTGGCGATGGGTGTCTTTAAGGCCAGAACAGAGCAAAACTCTTCACCTGACTAACTTATTCTTTAGGACTCAGCTTAGGTATGGCTTTGCCTCCTCCTCTGTGCTTCCCTCTGCCACAGCACGTGTTACCGTGCATGGTGGAAGTCCAAGGAGCTCCCCAAGCAGGGACCACGTCATTCATCTGAGCTCCAGTACCAGCCAGAAGAGTAGGGGCTTGGTGAATGTTAACTGAATGAACAGACAGATGGATGCAGGAGACGGGAATGAGCGTGGAGGATGTGGTTGAGGGGCTGTGGACAGTGGGGTTCATGAGAACTCATCTCAATAAGCATGGCAAACCCTGTGCTGGGCACTGGGAACACTGAAGTGAATCAGATGAGGTTCCTAACCTTGAGAAGCGGAGATAGACACACTGACAGTGTGATAAATGCTGGAAGGGTGGGGAGTGAGGGAACTGTCATGGCACAGAGGAGGCACTTATCTGAGCCTGGGGCCCAGGGAAGTCTTCTTGGAGAAGCTGATTCTTAAGCAGATATCAGCTAGATAAAGACATGTGTGAGCACATGCATGTATAGGACACCAGGCAGGGGAAACCGCATAAACACATATAATGGGACAAAAAACAGTCTTGGTGTATCCCAGTATGACCATAGCAGTTTGTTATCATTAGAGCAGCAAGCTCAAAGTGGTGACGGAAGAGGGAGTAAGTAACCAAACACGGAGAGCGCATATGTCAGGCCAAGGAGATGTCATCACTGCCGTCTCAAAGATACCCAAGGTATGAGAACTCTGATTCAAGTAACTGGTGCGTGACCCTGGCCAGCTCGTGGGTCTCTTTTGCTAGCAGAACAATCCCAAATGCACCTCCACCCAACGACTGTCAGACTCCTGGAAGGCTCTTCATTAGTAGGCCCAGGCAGTAACCTTTCCTCAGGTTCATTAGTCAGGAGTCTCAGGAGCTGAGAATCTAGAGAGCTCAGGAAGATGAGGACCACTTAATCAGACTATCCCCCAGTCCTTTCCTCCCTCTAATTGGCTTCAGAACAATGGAATTTCTGCTGCCTTTAATTGGGCCCAATTCTTAATTGAATCTGAGATGATTCCCACCCCCAAAATGCTCCTGTTTACCTATCCTGTCCAAAGGCAGCTGTCACAGCCCCACAGATTCCACTGACTCTGTCCACACTGCCAGCTTCTGAATTTGACTTTAGAACTCTTTTCAGAAACTCACAACTAGCTAAACTTGCTTCTCCTCACCCTGAAACTGCCCCAGAACATTTCTCCTCTACTTTTATGTTCAAATCCCTTCTCTAGCCTGCTCTGATACCTCATCATCTCCATCTTCTATCAGTTTTCAACTCAAGCCCCTCTGGTCACTGATGATTTTGGCAAGGGATTCACTGTCTTCCTTTCCACCCAGGCTTGTACTCATTCTCAGGAACTTTGGGTTTCAGGTGAACAATCTATCCAACACCCTGGCTCTTAATTTCTTAACCATCTCATTTCCAGCAACATTCTCTTCCGTTTTGTTTCTGCTATGCCCCTGTCCTTATAACTTGAGCTATTTTGACTTAGATTTGTGTCACTGGAACTCAAAGAGGTTTAATTCATCCAATATCCAGCTTCATTAGGTTGACACCCAAGATTCTGCATGGCTCAGCCTCTGTCCACTTCCCCAGCCTCATCCTCCTGGTTCACACCATGCTCCAGAAACATCGACACTTTCTTATTTGGTTTCTTTACTCATGCTACTTACTACTCTTTAGTTCCTACACCTAATCCTCTTCATTACTCACCTGTGGAATCCCTGATTCCACAGAGCCTTCCCTTTCTCTCCCCACCCCATCTCCACCACTCAGAACATACAATGCACCGCTCCCCTAGACTCCCATGGTACCTGACATGATTGTTTCAGTCAGAGTCCATCAGGAAAATGGGCACTATTCTTAAAATTTTAACTAGAGGGAACTGGTTATATGGGTGGTAGAAGAACTAAGAGGCCAAACAGAATACTGAAGAAACCCAGAGATTATTAACAGAAAAGAAAACTATTAATGGGGCCAAAGGAAGTTAAAACTGTGGGAGCAGGAGTCAGAGAAGAGGAGCAGCCTCTACTGGGGGAGCCTGCCAAGGGGTGGGGGAGACACACATGCAGGTTTTTCTCTTTTCCCCAACTCCCATCACTTGCCAGTGTCTCTCCTTGGCTAAACCCAGCCAGAAGCCACTGTCACAGGAGGCTGGGAAACACAGCCTGCAAAGGTCAACTCCCCAGGGGGCGGTTTCAAGAGAGAGCCAGAGCTGGAGAAGGGTGAAGAATGCTAGTAAACAGGACGTTGAGATTATCTCTCTACTATTTTGCTTCCCTGGTCAATGAGCAACTTGAGAGCAGGGAACTTATTCACCTCTGTGGCACCAGGGTCCATCATGTGTTCAGTGATTGTGGCAGATTGTTCACCACCCTCCCTGTGGAAGATTTTATATTCCCATCCACTGCCAAGTGGCTTGCAGTGCCTCCTTGTGGGAGGAACATATCTCCCTTGTCAATCAACATCAGATTTCATCATGTAACTTGCGTTGGCCAATGCATGCGGGCATACCAAGTCCCAACAGAAGCCTTGAGAGTCTTTGTGTGGCTTAGGCATCTCAGATTGGATCTCAGAGTTGCATGACATGCACAGAGTTGCAGCTGACTTGCTGCTGGCATGTAATGTGAGTGAGAAATAAACCTTTATTATCCAAGCTCCTGACTTGGGTTATGTGTTACCACAACATAATCTAAAGAATTCTCACCAACACTGGGACTGAGGGTGAAATTTCAAGAGAAACTACTGCAAGCTTTTGGGAAAACACCACTGGGTGGTGATACAATGGAAGCGTTAAGATTTTGAGTCTAAAGGCTGAGTTAGAGTACTGGACCTGCCACCTACGACCTGTGTGGCTTAGAAAAGTTACATAATCTTCAAGTGAGAAAAGAAAGACACGGAAGTGTGGCACAGCTCATTGCATGCAAGAAAACATAAGTGGTCTGAACTCAGCTTCTTCAGTGTAATGGAGCTGAAGACAATGCCGCCTCCCAGACTAGGAGTGAGAGTGAGGGTCACAAGAGAATTGTTGTGAAAACACATTGTGAATCATAAGTCACTACACCAAGGTTAGTTATTCTCAATGTCAGCTAGGTCTTTGTTTCTCTGCACCAGGCTGAGTGATGCAAGGTTTCAATTCACCCCAACCAAAAAACATTTATCAAGCACCTAAAATAAGCAAAGCCCTGTACAAGGGTCTGTGGGGACTGAGTGATGAGTGGGGAATTGTGTGAATTGAAATCATGGAGTCAGAGGGATAGAGCTGAACAGACCTTCCCACTCAACTAATCCAAATCCCCTGTTTTTCAAAAGGGCAAAATTGAGACCCAGAAACAGGAAACAAGATGCTCAAGGTTACACAGTAAACTAGTGGCAGAAGCAGAATAAAACCCTCAGTCTCCAAACTCCTAGGCTGATACTTTTCCCTCCACACTTCACTGAAGTGAGTGTTTATGTGTATGTTTCAAAACCACATTTTGAACAGGTTTCTCCTGCCCTTGTAGGCAGAAGCACATTTCTCTTTTACTAGCATCCCTGGGCTCTGGTCTAGACCCATTCCCAGTCAGATCGAGGAAGAGACAAGGAGCCCCTTTTCGAGCCGCACAAAGAGGTAGAGGCCCTAATGTGTCATGCTTCCTGGAATAGGCGTCCCTGAAACTTCTCTGCCTTCCCAAAGATCCACTTGCCTCAGCGTCTCTACAGCCTCATCCACGTCCCAGGAACTTTGAGCATATAGAAGACCTGCTGCTACTCAAAGCTTTAATAAATGTTAGTTGCTGGCCATATCAGTAGTTCTGGCTGAGAGAGTTGAGAAACACTAAAAGAAAGGGAGTCCTGAAGAGGAGTCCCATAAAGCAGAGGATGGCCCTACTGCACTGGCAAGCAGATCACTGAGACTTACTTAATAGTTGGTGTAGCAGAGAGTGAGGATGAGGAAGGCTGAGTATCCTCTCTCACTGCTCGCAGATATGATCACATCTTTGCGAAATTCTTGACATGGTCTGCAAGATCCTGCATGATCTGGTCCCTGCCCACCTCTCCACCCTCATCTCCCACTACTCTCCCCTTGACTAGTTAGTCCCTGCAACATGGTCTTTCAAATCTCATGAGCGTTTTCAGCTCTAAACTACGTTAGGGCTGGTCTTGATGTAGAACACTCCCCTCCCCGACCCACCCTCAATCTTTGCCTAATCTTTTTCTGATCCTTTAGTTCTCAGCTTAAGAGTTACTTTCTCAGAAGATCTTGACTCTCCAGTCTAAAATTAGGTTTCTCTCTTTTTTACTTTCTTAATAGCACTTGCAGTGGCCTTATGTTACTCTTATCTGTCCACCATTCCTTCCTTTATGGAACTTCTACTTTAAACAACTGTGGTGGGACTATAGGTTACAATACTTGCCTCCCCCAGCCACTGGGACAGGCATGTGACTCACAGGTAGCCAATCACAGTCTTCCCTGAGATTGACATAAAGTAGTTGGGAGCAAGAATCCTCTTTTTGCAGAAGTTGGAAGATATGAATCTGGAGCTGCCATCATCCATCTTACTCCCCATTCAGAGTCTGACTATAGAAAGAGGCTGAAGGCATACACAAAGCTAAGAAATAGTGCAATTAAGTTGCACTCATAAGCTAATAAATTCTATTTTTTAAAATTAAAGCTTGTTTAATTTGGGATTTTATCACTTGCCATAATGAGAGTCCTAAGTCAAATAGAACTTACCACAATTTTTAACAGGTTTATTGAGATATAATTCACATACCATACAATTCACCCATTTACACAATTTTTAATTATATATTTATTTGTATAATTATTTGTTTAGTGTCTCTCTCCCCCATTAGTTCCGTGACAGTAAGAATCACAGCTAAGTGCCAAGATAAAACCTGGCTCAGAGTATGTGCTCAATAAATATTTTTCAATAAACAAATGTACGAGTGAATGAGTATCTATCCTGTGCTGGGTGGCTGGGATAATGAAAAAAAAATTTTAAACGTAACCCCTGCTACTGCTGAGGTCTACCAAGAGAGACAGACATGTAAATAGGCAAGTTCTGGTAAGCAGTAGAGGAAAGCTCAGGAAGTTGTGTAGGACTGAGATGGGTTACCTTGACCTACCCAAATCTAACCAATTCATTAAGGCCCTCTTTAAGTACCTTCCTAAACCCTGTAGTAAGAATTAATCTCACTTCCATCTGTTTTCCTACATCAATTAGATAGATCTTTATTGGCTCTACCACTTCCTGATTGTGTAATCTTGAGCAAGAACCTAATTTTTCAGAGTATTGAACATGACCTACCTTGAAGACTTATAGTGAGAATTAAATGAGATAATTAACGCAAAGCATTTCATATAATGCCAGCCGTTATTACGATATTTGCTGTATAGTGAGGTTAAATGGTTAGAAGCACAGGCTCTGGAGCCAGACTACTGCTTGAATACAAATTCTGACTCTACTTGTTACTAGTTGTATGACCTTAAGCAAGTTACTCAACTTCTCTGTGCCTCAGTTTTCTCATCTGTTAAAAGAACAACTTGGATATAAGAAAAGTACCTATCTCAGAGGGTTCTAGGGGGATTAAGTTAAATGAGTAATACTTTAAACACTTAGAATAGGGCCCGGCACATGGTAAACACCTAATAAATGTTTAACTAACACACCTTTTTAAAATGCTAGTCATAAGGGTCTGGCATGCTGGCTATATTTTTTCCGAATATAAAATTAACTCACCTTTTAAAAACTTAGTCTTGTTTAACATTAAGGGCTTGACATGCTGATTATATATTTTTTCTAATACACACCAAAATATATACATAAAATCATCTTGCACACCTCCAGTGACATGAGTCTCCTGCCTGGAGAAGCACTACTCTAGACTCATACAATCCAATGATTTATGATTCCCTAAACACAGAGTGCTGTTCCTTGCCTTTGCCAGTGTTATTCCCCCGCCTGGAACGTCCTTGCCTTTCTTTCTCACTTGGCTGCTCCTACTTGTCTTCAAGACTCAGAGTGGGCATCATGTTCTCTGACCCCAACTGAATAGGTGCCTCCTCTGTGCTCCCACAACCCCGGCACATCCCTCTATCACAACATTGATCACCAGGTGGATCCCTATTTCTGTCTCAGACCAGGGAACATAGCCTATTTCACAGCACAGTACTTGGCATGGAGTAGGAGCTCAGGAAGTCGTAATTAGAACAAAGTAAAATGACGTAGCCAAATACTTGACTCCATAAAATTTTAATCCAAACATAGTCTTGCAGTGTTTACTCACTGCCAGGCCATTTGCCAGGCATGGTGGGTATAAAGATAAACAAGACTCACTTCCTGTCGTCATGGAGCTTTCTGGAGACAAATATGGAAACAAGTGCACCCAAGTGTGATGGGTACTGTGCCTGTTGCATGTACGGGGTACAGTAAGTGGGGGCACAAAGAAAAGAGCTGGGGGAATACGGAAGAGGCTTCAGAGCAGTGAAGATGTTCTGAAAGCTGAGTGGGCTTTCAACAGCTGGATAAAAGTAGGGGATGGGGAGTAGAAAAGAGCCTTTCAAACAGATGGTATATCGTTGATCCAGGGACAGCGTTGGGAGTCTCGGTGACAGCAGGCTGAAGACATAAAGAGATAGCCTGAGGTCACCCATGTGAGGGCTTCGCCACATGCTCACTGTTCTGTGAACTATGGGAATCGGTAGAGGCACATTCTGGACCCTGAGAACCTCTGTGATGGGGTAAGAACCATCAAGAGCCAAATGGCCCAGCCTCCGTATTTATTAAGCACCTACAGTGTGTTAATTTCTATTCCAGGACACACTGGAGGACAGGAAAGGGAAGAAAGAAGTATAGGACACTCTCCTATACATCTACTCATAATACACATAACACAAATATATACAAGACACA
This sequence comes from Delphinus delphis, assembly GCF_949987515.2. Classification (NCBI taxonomy): domain Eukaryota; kingdom Metazoa; phylum Chordata; class Mammalia; order Artiodactyla; family Delphinidae; genus Delphinus; species Delphinus delphis. The sequence continues at coordinate 42,937,400 of NC_082683.1, forward strand.
ACTCACACTTGTATATTATACAATTTTCCCACCTACCAGCCCAAATATCTGTACTTCAGAAACTGGCAGAGAATATAACTTTAAACTCCCTATTCCTCAATACTTACAGCACCTAGGTTGTAAGAAACACTTAGGGAGACTGGCTAAAAGCTAAGCAGTACTTCATTCTTCTAGAAGACTTCCCTAAGGTGATCCCACATTGAACCCCAATACAGAAAAGAAAAGAAAAAAAGGAAGAAAAGAAAGGCTGCTCTTTTAAGCAAGTGTAGGTAGGTGTCTTGCTGTGCAGTCACTGAGACACAACTGAGGCACCTGGGTCTCAGTGGAGCACAAGGATCAAGGTGCTTTAACCCTGGAAAAAGCTGCATGCTTAAACCACGTTGTCTCATCCCTCATACAATGACTTTTGCCGTGAATTGTATTTTGGTGACAAAGCATCAGTTTACACTGAGAGAAATTGTAAGACACAGCCTACAATGTTCAGCGTTGTAGTTGCTGTAAGGCATGTTAGATATTAAGGATGTTGTCACATTCAGCATATAGAGTCTGCTCTACAGTTGCCAGTGGAGAGCAGTGTTTCTCTGGAATAATGGGTTTGTTTTCATCTTAAGGACCATCTCTGGGATACAAAAACAAGACCCTTACATATGCTGTCTACAAGAGACCCACTTCAGACCTAGAGACACATACAGACTAAAAGTAAGGGGATGGAAAAAGATATTCCATGCAAATGGAAACCAAAAGAAAGCTGGAGTAGCAATTCTCATATCAGACAAAATAGACTTTAAAATAAGGACTATTAAAAGCGACAAAGAAGGACACTACATAATGATCAAGGGATCGATCCAAGAAGAAGATATAACAATTGTAAATATTTATGCACCCAACATAGGAGCACCTCAATACATAAGGCAAATACTAACAGCCATAAAAGGAGAAATTGACAGTAACACATTCATAGTAGGGGACTTAAACACCCCACTTTCACCCATGGACAGATCATCCAAAATGAAAATAAATAAGGAAACACAAGCTTTAAATGATACATTAAACAAGATGGACTTAATTGATATTTATAGGACACTCCATCCAAAAACAACAGAATACACATTTTTCTCAAGTGCTCACGGAACATTCTCCAGGATAGATCATATCTTGGGTCACAAATCAAGCCTTGGCAAATTTAAGAAAATTGAAATTGTATCAAGTATCTTTTCTGACCACAACGCCATGAGACTAGATATCAATTACAGGAAAAGATCTGTAAAAAATACAAACACATGGAGGCTAAACAATACACTACTTAATAATGAAGTGATCACTGAAGAAATCAAAGAGGAAATCAAAAAGTACCTAGAAACAAATGACAATGGAGACACAACGACCCAAAACCTGTGGGATGCAGCAAAAGCAGTTCTAAGGGGGAAGTTTATAGCAATACAAGCCCACCTTAAGAAGCAGGAAACATCTAGAATAAACAACCTAACCTTGCACCTCAAGCAATTAGAGAAAGAAGAACAAAAAAACCCCAAAGCTAGCAGAAGGAAAGAAATCATAAAAATCAGATCAGAAATAAATGAAAAAGAAATGAAGGAAACAATAGCAAAGATCAATGAAACTAAAAGCTGGTTCTTTGAGAAGATAAACAAAATAGATAAACCACTAGCCAGACTTATCAAGAAAAAAAGGGAGAAGACTCAAATCAATAGAATTAGAAATGAAAAAGGAGAGGTAACAACTGACACTTCAGAAATAAAAGAGATCATGAGAGATTACTACAAGCAACTCTATGCCAATAAAATGGACAATCTGGAAGAAATGGACAAATTCTTAGAAATGCACAACCTGCCAAGACTGAATCAGGAAGAAATAGAAAATATGAACAGACCAATCACAAGCACTGAAATTGAAACTGTGATTAAAAATCTTCCAACAAAGAAAAGCCCAGGACCAGATGGCTTCACAGGCGAATTCTATCAAACATTTAGAGAAGAGCTAACACCTATCCTTCTCAAACTCTTCCAAAATATAGCAGAGGGAGGAACACTTCCAAACTCATTCTACGAGGCCACCATCACCTTGATACCAAAACCAGGCAAGGATGTCACAAAGAAAGAAAACTACAGACCAATATCACTGATGAACATAGATGCAAAAATCCTCAACAAAATACTAGCAAACAGAATCCAACAGCACATTAAAAGGATCATACACCATGATCAGGTGGGGTTTGTTCCAGGAATGCAAGGATTCTTCAATATACGCAAATCTATCAATGTGATAAACCATATTAACAAACTGAAGGAGAAAAACCATATGATCTTCTCAATAGATGCAGAGAAAGCTTTTGACAAAATTCAACACCCATTTATGATAAAAACCCTGCAGAAAGTAGGCATAGAGGGAACTTTCCTCAACATAATAAAGGCCATATACGACAAGCCCACAGCAAACATCATCCTCAATGGTGAAAAACTGAAAGCATTTCCACTAAGATCAGGAACAAGACAAGGGTGCCCACTCTCACCACTCTTATTCAACATAGTTTTGGAAGTTTTAGCCACAGCAATCAGAGAAGAGAAGGAAATAAAAGGAATCCAAATCGGAAAAGAAGAAGTAAAGCTGTCACTGTTTGCAGATGACATGATCCTATACATAGAGAATCCTAAAGATGCTACCAGAAAACTACTAGAGCTAATCAATGAATTTGGTAAAGTAGCAGGATACAAAATTAATGCACAGAAATCTCTGGCATTCCTATATACTAATGATGAAAAATCTGAAAGTGAAATCAAGAAAACACTCCCATTTACCATTGCAACAAAAAGAATAAAATATCTAGGAATAAACCTACCTAAGGAGACAAAAGACCTGTATGCAGAAAACTATAAGACACTGATGAAAGAAATTAAAGATGATACAAATAGATGGAGACATATACCATGTTCTTGGATTGGAAGAATCAACATTGTGAAAATGACTCTACTACCCAAAGCAATCTATAGATTCAATGCAATCCCTATCAAACTACCACTGGCATTTTTCACAGAACTAGAACAAAAAATTTCGCAATTTGTATGGAAACACAAAAGACCCCGAATAGCCAAAGCAATCTTGAGAACAAAAAAAGGAACTGGAGGAATCAGGCTCCCTGACTTCAGACTATACTACAAAGCTACAGTTATCAAGACAGTATGGTACTGGCACAAAAACAGAAAGATAGATCAATGGAACAGGATAGAAAGCCCAGAGATAAACCCATGCACATATGGACACCTTATCTTTGATAAAGGTGGCAGGAATGTACAGTGGAAAAAGGACAGCCTCTTCAATAAATGGTGCTGGGAAAACTGGACAGGTACATGTAAAAGAATGAAATTAGAACACTCCCTAACACCATACACAAAAATAAGCTCAAAATGGATTAAAGACCTAAATATAAGGCCAGAAACTATCAAACTATTAGAGGAAAACATAGGCAGAACACTCTATGACATAAATCACAGCAAGATTCTTTCTGACCCACCCCCTAGAGTAATGGAAATAAAAACAAAAATAAACAAATGGGACCTAATGAAACTTCAAAGCTTTTGCACAGCAAAGGAAACCATAAACAAGACCAAAAGACAACCCTCAGAATGGGAGAAAATATTTGCAAATGAAGCAACTGACAAAGGATTAATCTCCAAAATTTACAAGCAGCTCATGCAGCTCAACAACAAAAAAACAAACAACCCAATCCAAAAATGGGCAGAAGACCTAAATAGACATTTCTCCAAAGAAGATATACAGACTGCCAACAAACACATGAAAGAATGCTCAACATCATTAATCATTAGAGAAATGCAAATCAAAACTACAATGAGATATCATCTCACACCAGTCAGAATGGCCATCATCAATAAATCTAGAAACAATAAATGCTGGAAAGGGTGTGGAGAAAAGGGAACCCTCTTGCACTGCTGGTGGGAATGTGAATTGGTTCAGCCACTATGGAGAACAGTATGGAGGTTCCTTAAAAAACTACAAATAGAACTACCATATGACCCAGCAATCCCACTACTGGGCATATACCCTGAGAAAACCGAAATTCAAAAAGAGTCATGTACCAAAATGTTCATCGCAGCTCTATTTACAATAGCCTGGAGATGGAAACAACCTAAGTGCCCATCATCGGATGAATGGATAAAGAAGATGTGGCACATATATACAATGGAATATTACTCAGCCATAAAAAGAAACGAAATTGAGCTATTTGTAATGAGGTGGATAGACCTAGAGTCTGTCATACACAGTGAAGTAAGTCAGAAAGAAAAAGACAAATACAGTATGCTAACACATATATATGGAATTTAAGAAAAAAAAATGTCATGAAGAACCTAGGGGTAAGGCAGGAATAAAGACGCAGACCTCCTAGAGAACGGACTTGAGGTTATGGGGAGGGGGAAGGGTGAGCTGTGACGGGGCGAGAGAGAGTCATGGACATATACACACTAACAAAGGTAATAAGGTAGATAGCTAGTGAGAAGCAGCCGCATGGCACAGGGATATTGGCTCGGTGCTCTGTGACAGCCTGGAGGGGTGGGATAGGGAGGGTGGGAGGGAGGGAGACGCAAGAGGGAAGAGATATGGGAACATATGTATATGTATAACTGATTCACTTTGTTATAAAGCAGAAACTAACACACCATTGTAAAGTAATTATACCCCAATAAAGATGTTAAAAAAATAAATAAATAAATAAAAAATAAAATCCCACTAAATTAAAAAAAAAAAAAAAAAAAAAAAGGACCATCTCTGAACCATGTAACTGATTATGTTTCCCTCTTTGCAATGGTTGCTGGGAAGCTCAAAGCAAATATTTTGGCCCAACTCTTGCACATGCCCAAAAACTTATAAAATATACACTTATCTCACCCCTGGCCTCCTCTTATGTTCTCCTACACTTGCTTTCGCTTTGCTTCAATTGTCTCACTTATTTTTTTATTGATGTATTGATACTACGATGATTTTTATAGGATACTTCAAATCCTTTGTGGAAGGAGCTGGTTAAAAAAATGATTTCATAAATTTACATTTTATTTATACATTCAAGGACCTCCCTGGTGGCACAGTGGTTAAGAATCCGCCTGCCAATGCAGGGGACACGGGTTCGATCCCTGGTCTGGGAAGATCTCACATGCTGCGGAGCAACTAGGCCTGTGCGCCACAACTATTGAGCCTGCACTCTAGAGCCTGCGAGCCACAACTACTGAGTCTGCGCACCACAACTACTGAAGCCCATGCACCTAGAGCCCATGCTCCACAACAAGAGAATCCACCGCAAGAAGAAGCCTGAGCACCGCAACGAAGAGTAGCCCCTGCTCACCGCAACTAGAGAAAGCCCGTGTGCAGCAACGAAGACCCAACGCAGCCAAAAATAAATAAATCTATAAAAAATTGTTTATACATTCAATGTAACAAAATATACATGTATCATAAATAATGAATACCTAGAATTCACTAGCACAAAGCCCATATGTACATCACACAAATATGAAACAATACACACAGAGCACATATGCACAAAATTCACAATCACAGCACATCTTTAATGTCACAAATACAAACACACACTTGTCCTCTCCATTTGCCCCACTCCCGTGCATACACATGTGCCGTGCACATACCCAGCTGCTCTGCGAGGAGCCGGCCCTTCTCGGTGGGAACAACCCTCTCTTCCTCCATGTCACACTTGTTCCCCACCAGGATGACCTGTGCATTGTCCCAGGAGTAGGTCTTGATCTGAGTAGCCCTAAAGAGAGACAGAGAGATGACGGTGTTAACAACATCCTCCTAGGCTAGAAAGGACCCTGCAAAGCTCACAGAAGCCCCTTCAGTGGGGTTCACAACACACGAGATACTGTCAGCTAATTCATCCTAGGACAGTCAGACCTCTGCTCCTGCTGGCTGTCACAGATGCTGACCCTTAAGCCCTGGTTGCAAACTTCACTCACCTATTTGGAGTCCACCTCTAATGCCCTCTCCTCACAGGCAGAGAGCTCTTTCTAAAACATCTATCAGATGATTCGTCCTTTCTTAAAAGTCTTCTCTGGTCCCTGGACTAGCTAAGCGATGAAGTCTAGATCCCTCAGTTAGGCGTTCAAGACCATTTACATCCTGTCTCTCCAGCCTCATCACCCTTCCTCTCACTTCACAAACCTCACCCATTCCCCAAAGGCTCTTCCATGGCATGTGCCTTTGCCTTTACTGGAAATCCCTTCCCCACACTAAGTCATCCTCCAAGGCTCGGGGCTGATCCCACAGTTGCCTGGGGGAGGCTTCTCAAGCTTCCCCTGGCCCAACAAGCCTCTCCCTCCTCCTCTTCACTGAGGCCTTAGATCATTATTATTTGTAGAAACCAAAATGTCAGCAGTGGTTTCCCTCACGTAGGATGATTATGAAATTTTATTCATTTATTTACTTTTGGCTGTGTTGGGTCTTCGTTGCTGCGTGCGGACTTTCTCTAGTTGTGGCGAGCGGGGGCTACTCTTCACTGCTGTGCACGGGCTTCTCATTGTGGTGGCTTCTCTTGTTGTGGAGCATGGGCTCTAGGTGCATGGGCTTCAGTAGTTGTGGCACTCAGGCTCAGTAGTTGTGGCTTGCAGGCTCTAGAGCGCAGGCTCAGTAGTTATGGTGCACGGGCTTAGTTGCTCCGAGGCATGTGGGATCTTCCCAGACTAGGGATCGAACCCGTGTCCCCTGCATTGCCAGGCAGATTCTCAACCACTGTACCACCAGGGAAGTCCCAAAACTTTAAAAAAATACTTTACCTTTCAAAATTTTGAAAGTGAGCATGTATTACTTTTATAATGAGAAACAAACTTTTAAACAGAGGAAATAAAATCAGACCATTTTATTCAGGAGACATCTTTTTGTGTAGTTGGCCTAACTCTGTCCCCAAATACCTCATCAGGTAGAAACAATTACCTTCCCTTTTGTTCCCCTACTCTTTTTTGTGGCGCCTGTCACATTCGGCTGAATTTATCTGTCTCTCCTTGAGAGCAGGGACAGGCTTATTCATCTTTGGGGTACCAGCCCCCAGCATAGAGCACAGAGAAAAAAAGTCATTGATTGTCTGATGAAGGAAGAAGCCAGCAAACGATTGATCCTGAAGCAGATCTAAATAAAATCTGACCCTATCCTGACACTGACAATCTAACTTAACCCTAACTGCAACCTGGACCGATAGCCAACCCTGCTCCTAAAGCTCATCTCACCACCAATCTTCTCTTTAAGGGTGAAAAGCCACTTCCTCAAAGGCTAGAATTTACTCAACCACCATTTGTGGTGAACCGACAGAGAGCCAGGTTCTGTGCTGGGTACTGGGGCTTAGATGGCAGGTGGGTGCTAGGCTGGGACCAAGTTTCCCAGAGGCAAAACTAAAGGCCAGAGCTTGGGAAAGATAGACATTCAGTCTTCAGCTTCAAGACAGGTACATGGAGCCAACTCCCCAAGTCTCCCATGCCACTCTTCTGTCATCTTCCTCCCTCCTCCCACCACCATCCAGGCTCAGCTCCCAGATTAGCAACTTAGGTTATTCTTGGAGGAATCTTCACCAGGTGTTAAAGTCACTGTGTGCCTGAGGCAGAATGAACAGCGACTGATGGAGAGAGGGAGGGAGGTCAAGGCCGACAGGGAATGGGCAGTGTGGAGATACTTAAAGAAAGAGCTAATCACTTTGTGGTGGGAGGTGGGGGGGAAAGATGGAGACATGGGAGAAGGGAGGAGAAGAGAAAAATCATGACTGGAGGAGGGAAGAGAGGGAACAAGAAAGGAAAAAAGCAGGAGAAAAAAGAGGCATAAAGAGAGAGGAAGGGAAAAAAGAGGGAGGAAAGGAGAAAAAAGGAAGGTGGAGAGAAGGACTTGTTAAAAGGAAAGGGGGAGAAAGGAGGAAGAAGGGGATGACCAACAGACTAAGAAGGACAACACATGGGTGACAGGCATGTGGGTGGCACCCTAGACTGATGCTCAGAACTCAGGGGGTGGTGGGGAGAACGTGGCAAGCAGCCTGCAAGGCCACTCCCAGCTCAAGGCTCCAAGGCACCAACAGTGCTGCACATAGTCATGACAACTGTTCCTTGGGAGACAGGAAGTCTTCAAAGGGTAGCTGTTGGGCAAAGAAGAGCGGGAGACAAGCTTGGCACTGGCCAGCTCTGCTGCTGTGTGCCCAGCCTACTCAGCCTCTCTGATTGTGAAGAAGAGCCAGGCACACACGCTCCATCTTCCCCATCCTTTCCACTGATTAGGGGCACCGGGTCCTGGCCCTCTGTCTCACGTGCCCTTCCTCTCGTGCTCCCTTCTCCCTGTGAGTAATGCTCCAGGAAGAAAGATGTAAGTTGCTCAGAGGTTATACCTCTGGGGAACTGTGCCGATTTCTATCGTATCAAGATATTGAATCTTTATGAACTTGGACCCCCGGCCCAGGGATAAACTTTATAGGGAAGCAATATGTGGATTCACTTAGCACTATGTCCAGAATGATGTCTCTAAAACACTAATTTGAACCTGTTGTTTCCCTGTTCAAATGTCCTCACCTACCAGATAAAATCCAAATCCCTCACCCCAGCACACATAATCCTTCATGACCTCTGCTCTTCTTACCCTCTCACTTACCTTCTTATCTTTGCACATCTGTACTATTTTTCTGGAACATTCTTACCCATTTGTCCCTCTGGCTAACTCCTGTTCATCTTTCAAAATGCAGCATATGTGTCAGCAATTCCAGGACAACTTCCCTGACTTCCCAGGCTGGGTCAGAGCCCTCCGCTGGGTTCCCACAGCCCTGGTGCCACTCTCATCACTGCACCTGTCACATGATATTTTCATTGACTGCTCACTGATCTGTCCTCTCCTCTCATCTGTGAACTTTTTGAGGACAGGAGCCATGTCTGATTCATTCGAGTTTCCCTAGCACATAGCACAGAGCCTAGTACATACTAGGTTTTCATGAACAGTTTGATGAGTGGGTGAAGGAACAAATCTCATACCAGTCTTGGACAGCATTGAAGGATTCCTCATTGGTGACGTCATACATCAGGATGAAGCCCATGGCTCCACGGTAATAGGCTGTGGTGATGGTCCGGTACCGCTCCTGTCCAGCCGTGTCCTGGGTGGGAAAAGGAAAGTGTCAGCCTCCTAGAAAGTCTGCTTTGTTTCTAAAGAGTCCCCAGGACAATTAAAATCATCCAAAGTATATTTAAGGAGCACCTATTATGTATCTTTTATTGTACTTGGTGACTAGAATAATATGGTTTCTGAAACCTCATAGAAATTAATAAGAAGATAATTAAAATCCCAATAGAAAAATGAACAGGAGTAAAGAACAATTCACAGAAGAAATGTAAATGGATAATTATTATATTAATAGGTTTTAACCTTATTTTTAATTATAATTCCCATTATAGTTGAGGATGTAGTGAGATGTATAACCTCATACCTTGCTTGTGGGAATGACACTTGGTTCAATCTTTCTGGTAATCAATTTGGAAGTCCCAAGAGCATTAAAAATAGTTGTACCCTTTGAACTAGAAATTTTTCCTTCTAAAAACTTTTTCTACAAAAATAGAATATCAGACAAATATTTATGCACAAAAATGCTTCTTACAACTTTATTTAGACATTGAAAAACTGACATCAACCTATATATTCAACAATAGGAGAATGGTTAAAATACAAGATTTTTAATGTGTTTATTTATACAAGAATATTTATTATAGTGGAACAATTCTCGTATGTGCGATATAATGTCAGTTTCATAACTACATATGCAGAGAAGGAAACTGGAAAGAAACACATCAAAAGGTTAATAGTGATTATCTCTGTATGAAAGATAAGAATTACCAGGATTTTCATTTTCTTCAGCTATTTTTATTTCCTCTATGCTAAGCATGTATTACTTATATAAGGAGAAACAAACATTTTTACTAAAAAAAGACGAAGACAATTCTTTATCTCAAGCAGCTCACAGTCTAGTTGGAAAGACAAACATGTAAGCAAGATAAGCCAAGCCCCACAACAAAGTGCTACTGGAGTACACTGGGATGCTTCACAATGTCCACACGGTCCTTATGTGAGGGACCAGCCGGTCTTCTCTGAATCATTGGTTTTAGATGTGTGATACTTGAGCACGTGTAAAACATTTCCTCATATATTATCTTATTTAAATTTTATAGTAATCTCTATGAGGTAGGGATCAGTATTTACATTTTGTAGTTGAGAATGCAAAAATGCAGAGAGGGTAAGTGATTTTTCCAAGGCCACAATGCTGGTGACAAAAGCTATGCCTTAAATCTAGGACTTCTGATTCCAAGTCCAATGCACATACCATTATACCTCAATCAGTGAAAGATTTATCCACAGGCATTTACTGAACACTATCCATAATGATAATAAAAACAAATAGGGACTTCCCTGGTGATCCAGTGGGTAAGGTTCCATGCTCTCAATGCAGAGGGCCTGGGTTCGATCCCTGGTCGGGGAACTAGATCCCACATGCATGCTGCAACTAAGAAGTCCACATGCTGCAACTAAGAGTCACACGCTGCAACTAAGAAGTCTGCACACCGCAACTAAGATATCTGCACACCACAACTAAGAAGCCTGCATGCTGGACTTCTCTGGTGGCACAGTAGTTAAGAATCCGCCTGCCAATGCAGGGGACACGGGTTTGAGCCCTGGTCCAGGAAGATCCCACATGCCGCGAAGCAATGAAGCCCGTGCACCACAACTACTGAGCCTGTGCTCTAGAGCCTGCGAGCCACAGCTACTGAGCCCATGTGCCATAACTGCTGAAGCCTGTGCACCTAGAGCCTGTGCTCTGCAACAAGAGAAACCACCTCAATGAGAAGCCCATGCACCACAAAGAAGAGTAGCCCCAGCTCACCGCAACTAGAGAAAGCCCATGCGCAACAACGATGACCCAAAGCAGCCCAAAATAAATTAATTAATTAAAAAATTAAAAATAAGAAGCCTGCATGCCACAACTAAGACCTAGCACGCCTAAATAAATAAATAAATGGTTAAAAAAATAAAAACAAATAATGAGAATAAGAATTATAGCCTGCCATTAATTGTACATATGTTGCACCTGTTATCCACAAACTTTAGAAAAACCCTGTAGGGTACATATCATTACTCCCATTTTACAAAAGGGAAAACTGAAGTTCAGAGAGATTGCCCATCAAATGTAAGATTTGGGATTCAAAACAAGTATGTCTGACTCCTACACCCATTACAGTATATTGCCTTGGCTATGAACCATACTTTGTGTGACACAGAAATGGAACAAGGACCATCCTTGCCCTAAGGAAGCCTCAGTAAAAGTAAAGAGGTGGCTAAGACATACCACTGAACTCATAATAGCAATATGTGGCAGTATGTCATCAGTACCAGGTATGTGGCATAAAGAAAATGTGTTACACGAGTCAGATAAGGTAGAAACATGGTGGTTTTAGGTAGTTATGGAAGATGTCAAAGCAGAGATAGTGTACCAGTTAGGGTAGACCGGGTTATTCAATAATACGCAATCTCAAAATCTCAACAGCTTCAAAAACAAGGTTTTATTTTTCACTATTTTTACATATCCATCAAGGGTTGGCTGGGTGCTCTGCTTTTTGTCTTCCTCATTCCAGGATAAAGAGTGACAGGGTGGGGTTTCCCAGGTGGCGCAGTGGTTGAGAGTCCACCTGCCAATGCAGGGGACACAGGTTCGTGCCCCAGTCTGGGAAGATCCCACATGCTGCGGAGTGGCTGGGCCCGTGAGCCATGGCCGCTGAGTCTGCGCATCTGGAGCCTGTGCTCCGCAACAGTAGAGGCCACAACAGTGAGAGGCCTGCGTACCGAAAAAAAAAAAGAGTGACAGGGTGACTACGAAAGGGAAAGAAAGTGTATGAGTCATGTGTTGGCTCTTCCACTTTTCCCATTCACTGGCCAAAGCAAGTCACATGCCCATACCCAAGAAAGCACAATCCTATAATACGCCCAGGAGAGAATGGGAAATGTGGTAGATGGCATAGCCACTCCCATGTACCAAGCCCAGGAGCATTACCTACAGATGTGCTTACTTGGTAACAGAAGGAGACAACAGGGATTCTCCGAAAGAAGAATTTTCCAAGCAGAAAAGTGAAGGAAAGGTATTTTGGCAGAAGGAAGATGTTTTTCCAGTGACTACTCCAGAAGAACTTAAGGAACGGTGGGAAATGAGTAGATGAAGCTAGAAAGAGCTTTGAATGCCATGCTATGGAGTTTGAACTTGATCTTTTTAGGGTCAAAGATTTTGAGACAGGAGATTAACATGATTGGATCTGAACTTTAGAAAGATCACTCTGACTCTGATGTGGAGAATGAACTGGAGGAAGTAGAGATGGGAGGCAGGAAAGCTGGTTGGTTAGATCTTTGCAGTGGTTCAGGTGCGACCTAAGATGGATTTGAACTAGAGTGGTAGCAATGAGGATGGAGTAGAAATAGACTCAAGAGGTATTTAAGAGGCGAATTACAGGGCATGATGACAGATGGGTTTTGTTTCTGGCAGGGCTCAGTTTCTTCATGTCCTGAGCAATTCAGCTCTGACCCAGACTTGCACATTACTCAGCAAAACAAAATCTGCATTTAACACACCCACCATCCTTGGAGAGCATAGGAATCACCATCTTCTGTTTGCTGAGCAGGTTTTTGGGTGTCTTACTCTTTACCTCAAGCAGCCTAACAGAGTATTCCTTCTGACCACATACAGTACTTCTCCCTAAGAGTTCTGGCAAACAGAATTTTATCCAGCTCATGAATGGGTGAGTGGATGAATGAATTAAAGAATGAATGAAGAGATAGATGATTGAGTGAGTGAGAGTGAGTGAGTAAACATCTAACACAGGAATCTTAGGCACTAATATTAGAGAAATATTCACTGTCTGCCATATCTCACAAAAGCTCTGTGTGTACCTATGAAACACTGCAGCAGAATTTGATCCTCCCCTCCCACACTCTTACCTCTGCTTCCTGAGCTCCTCAGAGCCAACACAACAGATGAGACTCCTCCCTCCAATCTACAGGCTCAGACCTTAAATCTTGTCCTGTAGGGTTTGGAATTAAGTCACCTGTCCAGACTGGTGATCGAAAGGCCCAAGCAGGATTTCTGAGCAACTGCACTGCCAGCAGTTCTCATCTCTTCTCATTCCACCCACATTATACCATTTCTCTATGAGAGTTTCCAGTCTCTTATCTCTGCCTGGAGCCTGGCCCTGTGCCCCAGCTCTTTGACAAAGAATCCTGCCACCCAATTGATGCCCAATTAATTGGAAATCCTGGTATAGAATAATAAATGAGCTTGGACATGGAATCAGTTTCACCTCTGTACTCCCAGTGCCTAGCACAGGGCTATGCACACAGTAGGGATTCAATCACCACCTTGTTAAACAAAAAGGCCACATAGTTTTAAGGTTAGGAGCACGGTCTCTGGAATTAGACTTCTGGGTGTAAACCCCTGTTTTAGCACTTACTATGTGACAATGGCAGGCAGCCTCTAAAATGGCTCCCAATGATTGCTGTCTCCTGGTATTCATGCTCTTCGGTAATCCCCTCCTGGGGCAATTTTCCTTTCGGGGGCCTTAGTTTCTTCATTTATAAAACGGGAATAATAACAATACCTATTTCACAAAGTTATCGTGAAGATTAAGAACGTTATTATATCTAAAATGCTTGGAACAGTTCCTGATACAGAGTAAATGTCACTTAGGCATTATTTTTGTACTTCCACAGTCAGCCCCAGGAGCAGGGCCAGCTTCCCAGGGTCTGCCCAACAGGAGTGAATGAGTATCATGCCATGTGCCACTTCCTTCTCATTCAAACCTGCCCAGGGCTGCCTCTACCCAGGGTCTCAATATGATGCTTCCCTCAAGGAGCAGAAAGTGGCCAGACAGAAAGGGAATGGATGAGTTAAGAGTTGAGCAGGCTTTGGACTTCCCTGGTGGCTCAGTGGTTGAGAATCTGCCTACTAATGCAGGGGACACGGGTTCCATCCCTGGTCCGGGAAGATCCCACATGCCACGGAGCAACTAAGCCCATGCGCCACAACTACTGAGCCTGCACTCTAGAGCCCACGAGCCACAACTACTGAAGCCCGTGCACCTAGAGCCTGTGCTCCGCAACAAGAGAAGCCACCCCAATGAGAAGCCCGCCCACCACAATGAAGAGTAGCCCCCGCTTGCCACAACTAGAGAAAAGCCCACACGCAGCAACAAAGACCTAATGCAGCCAAAAATAAATAAATAAATAAATAAAATTTATTTTTAAAAAAGAGTTGGGGCTTCCCTGGTGGCGCAGTGGTTGAGAGTCCGCCTGCCGATGCAGGGCACACGGGTTCGTGCCCCAGTCTGGGAGGATCCCACATGTCGCGGAGCGGCTGGGCCCGTGAGCCATGGCCACTGAGCCTGCGCGTCCGGAGCCTGTGCTCCGCAACGGGAGAGGCCACAACAGTGAGAGGTCCACGTACCGCCAAAAAAAAAAAAAATTAATAAAATAAAAATAATAAAAATTAAAAAAATCGTTGATCTGGCTTTGGTCTGACTCCCAGCTCTGCTACTCATCAACTGTGTGCTTTTGGACAGCTTGGTTCTTTCATCTCTCTGAGGCTCAGCTTCCTCACGATTCGAATGGAATAATAATGCTTACTTTGTAGGGTGTTTGTAATTAACTAAGATTACTTTAAATGTCTGGCTCATAATAGATACTCAAATATAGGAGTATTTGTCATTTGCATTATTATTTTACTTTTCTAAGCCTTAATTTCCTCATCAATAAAGTGGTGATAATAATACCAGCCCTGAAGTGGTTATGTGAGGATCAGTGACAATGTACTGGTAGAGCTTGGCAGAGTGCCAGGCACATAGTAGGTGCTCAATGAAGTTCATAGTAGCTACTGCTATTACTGTTGATATTGTTGTTGTTGTTGTTATTCATCTAAAGAAAAGCAAGGTTGGAAACAACAATCCAGCTCTCACTACCCTGTGCTCAATAGAAAGTAGCCCAGAGAATCACTTCTAAACCTCCCTCTCTCTTTTATTTTTAAAAATCACTTTGACGAACATTGATTCCCCTCCCACTGAGGAGAGTCAGAAATAGAACCAAAGAGGAGACAGGAAGGAGGAGAAAGAAAGAGGCATGACTCACTGGCTACTTGAGGAAGGAGACCGTGTCATCAAGAGCAATCAATTCACTTCTACGAAGCAGACACTCATTGAGCTCTTCATATGGGCAGAGCCTTATGCCAGAGAGCAGACACCATGATGCACAAGCCACCATCCTGGCCTGCAGCAGCCCTGTCAGTGTGGCCGACAGACACTTGCTATGTGCCAGGCGCTTTGATAAGTGCTTCATATATGGGATCTTATTATTTGTACTAACAAAATAAAACTGCTATGTGCCAGGCACTATGCTAAGCACTTTTCCTACTGTACTTAATTTTCAAAACAGCCTTGAAATACTGTTATCTTTATTTACAGATGAGAAAAATTTAAATAACTTGCCTACAATCTTGCAACCAGTTCATGGCAGACAGATTCAAAGCTAGGTCTGATTCCAAAGCCTGTGCTCTTCCTGGGATGCCCTTTGCTCTACGTTATTTCTCTTAATTATTATCTCAGCCTGAAGCAGGACGAGTTTGAGTCCCCATTTTATATATGGATTAACTGAGGGTCACAGAGGTTAAGGAAATTGCTAGAGTCACAAGCTATAAGGAAGCAGAGTCAGGATTCAGATTCAGTCTTTTGACAAGTGTGTATTTTCAGCACAGCCTATAGCCCAACCAGACTGTGTATTCTGAATCCCTCTCTGCCCCTCAGGACAGGACCCAGCCCACCCTGAAGCCTTCCAGATAGGAGATCCTCCAACCATGTCTAAGACTTCCTAAGGCCAACAATCTCCCCTCCACCAGAGGGTAAGGCTGGAAATCACCCACAAAGCTTAAATGGAATCACGTGTGTCTGGCACACAGATGCTCAACAATATTAGTTATGTTCTCTGTCTTGATTGAATCATTGATCCAACACAGATCCATCATTTCTTTCTGGAGTTTCCTCCTTGTCACCCACACATGTAATACTAATTTCTGCTCCATATGTCTGTTCATGCTACTCTCTCTGCCACATATGCCCCCTCCCAGCTCCTCCACTTGTCTTGACTATCAGATTGTTGAGTTCTAAAATTAAAAGTAAATCTTAGAAGTTACTCAATCCACCCGCTCACTTAAAAAAGGAATTCCTTCTACAGCATACTTACATTGAGTGTTCCCAATGTTGGATGCCTACCACCTCCAAAGGCAGCCACTCCACTGATGGACAGTTCTGAGTATTAGAACATTTCTTCCTTCCATAGAGCTGAAAGCTGCATGTGGTAATTTCTATTCATTGATTTAACGCTGTTCTCTGGAGACCCAAAGAATAAATCTATTTTTTCACTCATGTGGCAGCCCTCCAAATATTTAAGTTCTAGGTTTGTTTAGCTCTTAGAGTTTACAAAGGTTTTTTCTTACTATCTCAGTTAGTTCCCAGAGAAATCCTGTAAGAGAAGAACCAATATCTCCATTACACACACACACACACACACACACACACAAAACAACTGCACCTTGAAGAGGTGAATGATGAAAAGAGGCTTAAATAAAACCAGGTCTTCTGACTCCAAGAGACCAATGCACATGGCACAGGGCTACATCCCTGATGTTTTAAATCACGTGTGACAGGCACCACAATTAAACAGAATGACCAGAACAGTGACGGGAACTTGAAACTGTGTCATGGGAGAAGCAACTGAAGGAAGGAAGAAGCTTTGGGGAATCGTACTGCTATCTTCAAATATCTAAAGTGCCTAAAGGGAGGGTATTCCTCCTTTTCCTTTCTATTTTTTTTTTTTTTTCAAATCTTCACTGGGCACTGATTCTGTGGCAAGTGTTGGCTAGGTCCTGAAGATAAAAGGTTGAATACTACACATACCTACTTGAAGTCTACACTGTCTGTTGACTGGAAAGAGAAATGTGCATTGGATGGGAATTCTGAGGCAGGAGAAGCCCATTCCCATAGAGCCTTCTAGCACCTTTCCTTGAGGCAACACTCTTCCTTTGGAGCTCAGCTCAGCAGAGGAACTGGCCTGACCATCCTGGCAATGTCAAATGCTCCAGTTACAGGTTCTCCTGGCACCATGTACTTCTTCTTTTTAGCACTCCTCCCCACTGTAATTTTGTATTTATTTGTGTAATTATTTGATTAAAGTCTGTCTTCCCTGCCAAACTGCAAGGGCCACAAGAACAGGATGTCTGGTTTTGCCTACTATTGTGTCTCCAGTGCCTGGCACAGCCCTGGCACATGGGGTGGGGGAGATTTCCAAAAAATACTGGTTGAAAGGGTGAATTTTGTGGGTGACTGCAACATTTTTGACAGAGCACACTGAATGTCAGATGGGAATTTCTAAAAATCCAAATCTCATCTCCTTACTCTGGGTCTAAATCCCTTCCCCGGCTGCCCACACGATGGGGTCCAAGCAACTCCATAGAACGTAGACCCTTCAGGATCTACTCAGGTTTCCTTTCCAGTTTCTTCCCTCCCATTCCTCCACTGAACCAGTGAGTTCCAGCTTTGCCTAACTAGTGGTTTCCCAAACACTGCTCCTTCACACCCCTGGGCCTTAACCTGATATGCTCATCTTTGCCTGAAATCCCCTTTCTCTTTTATAATTCACAATCTTCTTCAAGGTCACATCCTCGGAAACTTTCCTTGGCCTCCTCTCCTCTGACAAAGTAACTTCTTCCTCTGCCCTTTTACGATTTGGCATTATATCATCGCACACATCACATTTATTATAGCTACTGGTTCATTCATCTGTCTCCTCTTCCAGATTATGAGCGTCTTTTTTTTGCCACACTGCGCGGCTTGCTTGTGGGACCTCAGTTCCCTGACCAGGGGTCGAACCTGGGCCCTGGCGTTGGAAGTGCAGAGTCTTAACCATTGGACCACCCAGGAATTCCCTATGAGCATCTTGAGACCCAATCTTTATTTAGCTAAATCCCAGGCCCTCAACTATAGCATCTGGCATATAGTAGGCACTTACTAAGAATGCTGGTGAATGAAACTCAAGGGCTGATTATGTGCTGAGGAGGGAAAACTCATTTAGAACCTCAGGATTGGTTGGAAAAGCACCTGTGAGAAAAGGGTCACCTCTTCTTTCTGATTCCTTTCCATGTTATAGACAAAAGAGGGAGGCCCAGAGCAGTGACAGACTTAAGAGATCACACAACTAGCAAGAGGTTATCTCTGGGGCCTCCATCCCTGGATCCTGCCCTGTTATATACATGCTCCCCCAGCCAAACTCCTCCATCCCCCCCTCTTCAATTCATTCCCTCCAGGCCAGGTTGGGGGGTGGGGATGATGACACCAGGGACGCAAGTAATAAGAGCTTCTGGGCTGGTTCTCCCCTCACCCTGCGCCCCAACCCACAGCTGCCAAGCTCCAAGCCCTTTGTATTTTGCAGCACCTGGGAGCCGAGACATTATGTCCCATGGGACTGGGAGGAAAGCCGAGGGAGAGAGCTTTCTGGGGAGGTTCAGTGTAGCCAAGGAGAAGCAGAGGACTGAGGAAAGGAAAGAGTATTCCGTTAAAGCTGGCTTGGTGTTACACCCATCTGTCCTCAGTAGTACAGACCACACTCAGAGCACCCTACAGTTTACAAGCGTTTTTGTTGCATCATCTCATTGGATCCTAAGAATGACCCTGTGATACAGATTTTTTAGAGCCAGAAGAAACCAATCTTTGAGGTCATCCAGTCTGACTGCTTTATTTTGCACGTAGGGAAATTGAGACTTAGAGAGGTAACTTTCCTAAGGTCATGCAGCTACTTATTTTTTGGTTAGGCTGGGACTCAAATGCAAATATTCTGACTCCACATCCAGTATTCTTTCCAGCACACCATGAATTATTGTCACTATTGATTTACAAGTGAGAAAACTGGAGTCCAAGTTCACATAGGTAGTAACTGGTAGATCCTTGAGGGCAGAGGGCAGGAAAGAGGTCACTGGAATCCAGGACTTCCCTGCCCACTGTAATCCTATCTAACCTTTGAGGTCCAAGTCAAAGGGCACCTATTCTAGGAAGTTCCTTGGGATCCAGCAACATTTTTTCTGGGCCTTCACAGAATGTAGTTGGGCCTTTAATTTAGCCATAGCAGAGCACAGAATATTAGATCTAGAAAGTCCCTGCGAGAGTCATCAAGTACACAAATATTTACTGAGCCTACACTGTGCCGGTAAGACCCACGTGATCCCTGCCCTCGGAATTCTCAGACTAGCAGGGAAGCTACCTCACACGTGACAAATCCTGTGACAGGTACATGTAGGGTCAACTCCCTCATTTTACAGATGAGGAATCTGCGCTCAAAGAGGTGAATGCCCTGGTTCTTATTTTTAGCCTTGATCTCACACAAAACCCTCAAAACCTCAAATCCTCTCACAGATACTTTCCACTAAGATGTAGGTACTACATTTTACTTCATGCAGATAAACTGAAAGTTATAGGGGTTCCTTTCATTGCCCTTCAATGCATCTGGCATATCTTAGGTGTTCAATAATTTTTTTTTTTTTTTTTTTTTTTTTTTTTTTTTTTGCGGTACGTGGGCCTCTCGCTGTTGTGGCCTATCCCTTTGCGGAACACAGGCTCTGGACGCACAGGCTCAGCGGCCATGGCTCATGGGCCCAGCCGCTCCGCGGCATGTGGGATCTTCCCGGACCGGGGCACGAACCCGTGTTCCCTGCATCGGCAGGCGGACTCTCAATCACTGCGCCACCAGGGAAGCCCAATAAATATTTTTGAATGAATGGATCACAGAACCTATATCAGGGATTTGTTTCAATTCTCATCTATAAATCCTCATTTAGACTGTGGATTTGGGGCTATGCCTTTTATTTCTGTAATAAAAGGAACAATGTCTAGAGTAATGTCTAGAGCAATACATGGCACCTGGCAGGTATTCCAAAAATACTGAATGAACAAAGGAATGAATGAATGAGAGAAGCTGAGTAATATTATCTCTCTGTTGCCTTAAATAACAAAGAAGACATTCCCCAAACATACTCCTCTTCTCAAAACCCCTCCTTTCCTCAGCTCCTCTGAAACCTCGCTTCACCAGCGCTCTCCCTACATCTCCCCTGCTCCTGCTCTGTCTCCTAAATTGGCTCTTTATCCCCTGGGCCCCTTACTTCCAAGTTTCAGATGGAAATTTCCAACTGTCTGCTGGACATCTCCACCTAGTCTGAACGCCTTAGACATGTACATAGTTGACTATTAAGTATGACCTATTTCATTTGTGTCTTCTCCAGCTAATATGCCTTCATCAGTACCTGGCACAGATCTAGGCACGTAGCAGGTATTTTAAAGATGCCTGCTGAAAGAACCATCATCCCTAACACCCCAGTGCTTTGGCATGGTCAAATTTAGCATTACAGTTGCCAATCCATTTCCTCTTCAGGCTTTTTGCCTCCCAATTGACATCAGCACCATTCAGAGCATTCTGCGAAGTCTCTTTAGGGAATTTGCTTAATTTGCCACCTGCTGTACACTTTAGGTGACTCACCCAACTCCCCTTCAAGACAGGAAGAAATGGGGGCAGAAGTGATGTGGGAGAGGGTCAGGAGGAAAAAGAGAGGCTTGAAACAAGATTATACTTAATATATCCCCAGGTCACAGCAACCAAAAGGAAATGAGAGTCAGGTCTTGTACTAAGAAACTGCTGGTGATAAAAATAGGACCCTTGTCAGGCAATTTGAAATAATGATACCATTTTTATCCTATTAAATTAGCTAAAATTAAACTAAGATAATATTTGATTCTGGCCAAGGTAGAGTACAAGAGGAATTTCACTACTGAAAATCTATCTAAAGGAAATAATCTGAAACCTAGGAAAAGTTCTACACACAAAGATGATCACTGATCACTACAACGTTATCCATAACAGCCCCAAATTGAAAAGTAGTTAAACGTTCAAACAATGGAGAACAACTAAACTTTGAGAGGCCAGAGATTGTGCCTCATTACTTTACCACTGTTTAGAGTGCCCAAAATATGGTAAATGCAACAAACATTGTTGATGAAAGAGTTAATGAATAGATATGGTATATCTTCCCTATAAAATACAATGAAGTCATTAAAAACGTATTTATACTATTTACAATAGCCAGGACATGGAAGCAACCTAAGTGTCCATCGATAGATGAATGGATAGAGAAGATGTGGCACATATATACAATGGAATATTACTCAGCCATAAAAAGAAACGAAATTGAGTTATTTGTAGTGAGGTGGATGGACCTAGAGTCTGTCATACAGAGTGAAGTAAGCCAGAAAGAGAAAAGCAAATACTGTATGCTAACACATATATATGGAATCTTAAAAAAAAAAAAGGTCATGAAGAACATACGGGCAAGTCAGGAATAAAGACACAGACCTACTAGAGAATGGACTTGAGGACACGGGGAGGGGGAAGGGTAAGCTGGGACAAAGTGAAAGAGTGGTAGTGTATATATGGACATATATACACTACCAAATGTAAAATAGATAGCTAGTGGGAAGCAGTCTCATAGCACAGGGAAATCAGCTCGGTGCTTTGTGACCAGCTAGAAAGGTGGGAGAGGGAGGGTGGGAGGGAGGGAGACGCAAGAGGGAAGAGATATGGGGATATATGTATAACTGATTCATTTCGTTATAAAGCAGACACTAACACACCATTGTAAAGCAATTATACTCCAATAAAGATGTTTTTAAAAAACATATTTATAAAGATTTTCTAACAATTTAGCTGTACTTATGTCATAGTTTTACCTTCAAAAAGGTAGGATTTAAAATTGAATATACATACATTGAATATACATATATATTCAACTGAGGTTGAATATAACCTCAACTATGTTAAAAATTCATAGAAAAGAAACTGGAAAGAAACCAACCACAATGTCAGTAATATTTTCTTCTTTATGCTTGGATATAATTTCAAAGTATTTTTTAATGAGCATATGTTACCTTTATAATTAAGAAAAACTAAACCCATAATGATTAATAGCAGTTGCTATTATTATTAATAGTCCAAGGAGAAGGAAATATGGGAAAAATATGAAAGATAAATCATGAGTTGATCATCATTGTAGATGAATGATGGTGTTCAAGTACTAGTTAGTCTCCCTACTTGAGTGTATGTGTGAAATTTTCCATTATAAACAGCTAAAAAGAAAAGAAAACTAGTAAAGCCTAAAACAGCATGGCATCTGGGCAGAGTACAAGCAGTCCCATTTTCACCTGAGTGTAAATACAATATTATATGGATTTTAAGATGCCCATTTCTTTTCACGTTTTAGCATTTCTGAAATAAGGATATATCTTATTGATAGCATTTTCAATTTCTGAAACACAGTACTTAAAATAGGAAGTGAGGTTGGAGCTATACCATGGAGGTATCGAATGCCAGGCCAGGCACTTGGACATTGTCTGGAAGGGAACAGGGAACCACTGAGGGATTTAGTGGCACCCAACATAGGGCCTATTGCCTAGAGGACATTCAGTAAGTGTGTGCTAAATGGTGAGGCTTTTGAGGATGGGGACACTACTGCTTATGTCAAGGGCCAGGAGACACAGACCTCTATGGGGGAGGTATTTGAGGCCTTGCTCTCCCCTCTTTGTCATCTCACGAGTCCCATCTCTCTCCAGCTCTGCAGGGCAAAACCATCAGGTTGTCTGATAAAGCCTTTCTGTCTCCAAACCCCCACATTACTTCCACTTTCCTGATAGGAAGAAATAATTCCTAAGAATCTGAGCCAGCACCAGAGCTAAATAAATGTGAATTTATTTATTTTAAATGTGAATCCACAGGCCTGGGTTCCACGGCACCTTCTGACACAACATCCTAAGTCCAAAACCTTGGATGGAAGCCTGGCCCAGAGACCCTCTTATGAACTCATTTCCAAACAGAGACATATAGAGTTGACATATACAGGGTAAGTAAGAGATTAGAATGAACTCCCTAGAACTTCTGGGACTTAACTAGAAAGACAGTCCAGGATCTCCATCCTGCCCTGGGCTGTGTTTTCCCTTTGGTCTCATAGCTGCTTTCTTTTGGGAGTTGGCCCAAGTCACCATAGCAGACAAGTCCCCTGAGGAACATTTGCATACAGGTGCCAGAGTGCTCTAAAAATAGGATAAACACTCAGCTCCACAAAGCAAATGCCTTGAAATTTATTTACAAGGGAGGGGAGACAATCATCTGAAGAGGGAGGGGGAACCTGTCAGAGGCAGCCTGATGATAGTAAGGGGGCCACATGGTGCAGGCCAGGAGTCAGGAGGCCTGGGTATGATTTAATTCGATCATTAACTTGCTTTGTGGGTTTATGAATACCATCCCCCCACACACTCTGGGCCTTGGGTTCTCCATCTTTAAAACAGGGATATTAGACTAAATGATTTTTAGGGCCCCTTCTAGCTCTAAGGAGTCAGAATAAATAGTAATAATAATAACTGCTAACATGAAATGAGTATTTACCAAGTGTCAAGCACTGTGACAAGTATTTTTCATGCATTATTCATCAATCCTCACAATCAGCTCTTTGAGGCAGGTAGGGTAAAGAAACTGAGGCACAAAGAAGTTAAGTACTCACCCAAACTAACAAATGTTGGAGCTGGGAGTTTAAACCCTGTGCTATACTGCCTTCCAGGATGCTAGAATGCTACACTTATTCCTGTTTTTTTAATCTAACAGTTTCACCTCCTTTTTTGCCACCCCTCCCATTTTTTCTCCTCAGGTTCTAACCACCCTGGGCTAATCCCCCAGGTGCCAAACACTGTGCTCCTCAAAGTTTCTTTGCTTTTCTCATGCTGGTCCCTCTGCCTGGATCAGCCTGATCCCCTGCCCTGCTGAACCAGTCACTACTCAGAATTCAGTTCAAATGCTTCCTCCTCAATGAGTCACATTTCCTCCAATACCCACAGGCAGAAGTGATGACTGATTGCCATTTGTTGAGACTAAGAGTATGCCAGTTACTATGCAAATTCTTACAACTTTCGGAGAGAGATTCCACTATTATACCCATTTTACAGGTGAAGTTACTGAGACACAGAGGTTAAATACTTGCCTTAGGTCATACAGCTGGTTAAAGATCTGAACCAGACAATCTGACCTCACAGCCTTCCTAAGCCCTTTTCTACCCCCTCTCTAATGAAATATGAATTGCCAAGATGTTTGTCTCCTCCACCAAAACTTCTAGTTTTGTTTTTTGTTTTATAGTATTGACTGAACTGCTGGGAGATCATTTGGAGCAGCATACTTAGAAAAAAAAATCAGCCTAGAGTCTGACCAAACTGAAAAAAAAAAAAAGATGAAGTCCCTCATTCTGTCTAATCTTTCTCTGCCATTTAAATCCCTTTGGGAACAAGACCAAAAATATATAACATATATATTTTTTTAATTCTATACCTTGGCACTATTTCTGTTTCCATCTCAGGGGGTGGGGGAATCACCTCCTCCAAGAAGCCTCTTAAAATCCTCATTCTCATCATCCCCTTAATTTTAGTGTTCTTTAGCACTTACATGTCATTTAATTAAACACAGCAAGCATTAATGAGTGGGTACTGTGAGGGGCAGTGGTAAGAGTATAGATTTGGGGGTTAGGCACATCTGAGTTCAAATTCCAGCTCTGCTGCTTCCTGGCATGTGACCTTGAACCAGTTATCTAACTTTCTGAGTCCATTCATTAGCTGCAAAATGAATATCCTTTTCTTGGTGTTGTTGGGTAGATAAAATGAAATAAGTGTTGTGATAGTGCTTGGGTATCTGTAAAGTTCTGTATAAACATTAGTCATAATCATTTAATTGACAGTTGGCCCTTGATAATCTGCTGTTCTTCCCCTGGTGCCACATCCAGGACAGGCCTCAGATTCCTGGAGAGCTGGAGTTGTAGGAAAGTGCGAAGAGGGAGGAACCCAAGAAAGCAGGGCTGATAACTGCCTGAGCAAACTTCCGCTGGAAGGAAATTAAAAGGCTAATTATGCCTCTGCTGATAGCTGGCCTTGGGCTCAATCAGGTGACACAGCAACATGACAGTGTGGGGAGGATAGTATCCAAAGAGTACGTTTTCTCTCCCCACAAAATGGCACCTCATGGGAGCCTGGATACAATGTCCAACCTTAGAATCACCTCTGATTTTCTCTATTCACTCTTCCTCTTCTCTCTTACTTCCCTTTTCTCTTCCTCCCCAAGTCCTAGTGGAGAAAACTGAAAGTTTCAGCCAGTTTATGGAACTGTGGGTTCAGCCTGCAGCCCTATTAGAACATTCCCTGCAGAAGAGACTGGGATATACTGGAATGGCTCCCGAACAGCACTTAATTGTTGCTTGTGGTTAGGTCTCACTTTTTTGTTGTTTTTTTTTTGTATTTTTGTTTTCTTTGCGGTACGCGGGCCTCTCACTGTTGTGGCCCCTCCCGTTGCGGAGCAACAGGCTCCGGACGCGCAGGCTCAGCGGCCGTGGCTCACAGGCACAGCCGCTCGGCGGCATGTGGGATCTTCCCGGACCGGGGGACGAACCCGTGTCCCCTGCATCGGCAGGCAGACTCTCAACCACTGCGCCACCAGGGAAGCCCAGGTCTCACTTTTTATATGTGGAAATTGTGTGGTCCAGTGGGAAGGTTTGGAGGTGAGTCACAGAAGTTTGGGTTCAAGTCTCACGTAATCCAGCTGTGTGACCTCTAGTAAAGCACAAGCACTTTACCTCTCTGGGCCTCAGCGTCCTCATGTATATAATGAGGACGACAAGATCCTCCTCAGGATCAAATGAGATCAGATGTACCAGATGATCTGACTGGACTGGTATCCAGAGGGCTCTGAGAGGAAAGCAGGTAAGAAAGCAGCATGTCCATTCCACAGAGACTAACCCGAAAGAAACCCCAAGCCTCCCAGCCACTGAGGGGCAGAACGGGCTAGAGGAGGTTCCTGGGGAGGTAAAACTTGATCTGGGGCCAAGAGAAGGGTTGGACATGTCGGGTGCACGGAGAATGCTGGCTTTGACTTTGAGAGGTATAAAGCTCAGCCTGAGGACTCACTTTTATTTTGCAAACTTCTATTGAATGCTTACTCCTTGCCGGGCCTTGTGCTGTGTGATAGAGCTATAGACATGTATCAGACCTGGCCCTTGCCCTCAGGGAGCCTGCAATCTGAGAGGAAGACAGGTAAGTTCCAGACACAGTACAGTTGGTAAGTGCTGGAAGTAAAGGAGGGGCCCTTAACCCAGGCTCAGGGAGAGGTGGGTCAGGAAAGGATTCCCAGAGGAGGTTATACCTGAACTGAGTCTTTAAAGTCAAATGGAAGTTTGCTGGTGAGAAATAGGGAGGAGGGGTAATCTCTAAGGAGAGGGGGAAGGAAGTAGTAAAAAATTGCATCCTAACTCTCACAGCCAAGAAGAGCCTAAGGAGACATGGCAATTAAATGCATTATGGTATCCTGGATAGGATCCTGGAACAGAAAGGGGATATTAGGTAAAAAACTAAGGAAATCTGAATAAATTATGGATGTCAGTTTATAATAAGTTATCGATATTGGTTAATTAGCACAAATGTACCATACTAATTAATATAAGGGGGTAATAATAGGGGAAACTGGGTAGGGGGTAAATGGGAACTCTCCGCACAATCGTTTGTAAATTTTCTGCAAATCTAAAACTATTCTAAAAAATAAAGTTTGGGTTTTTTTAAATGCATCCTGTGTTTGGATTGGCGGTTTGGGGAATGCATCGGTGGAGTGTGGACTGCCTGAAGGGTGAGTGACTGAAGATGGAACTGGGAAGGCAAGAAAGGGCCTGGAATGCCAGGCAAGGAGTTTACTGGGTATGGATGGGCAGCCCTCCCTGGGTTTTAAGCAGTGGAGTGACAGTGATCGGAGAGCATATGGAGGGAGGAAGATTGAGGGCAGGGAGATCTACTGGGGCTGCTGATACAGGCTAAGGGGGAGAGAACAAGAATCCGAGGTAGGAAAGGAGCAGAGTGCCAGGCTCAGTTTGCTCTGGATAAATGTTTATGGAACAGAACTGAGGAGGGGATGCATTCAAGAGAAATTTGGGGGATAGAATTAATGGTTCTTATGAACAACTGGATGAGTAGGACAAGAGCTGAGAAGAATAAAGGAGGAGCCTCAGTTTTAAGCTGGTGGCAGTGGTTGGGGTGCTCAAGAGAGGGAGCATAGACACCTCCTTGGACTTGACCTCCCATCATCTCCCCTCTCCTCCACCTCCACCCCGGGCCTGAGCTCAGAGCCTCTGCGTCATTAACACAGAGTTGACAGTCTTCACAGAGGAATGTGAGAAGCACAGGCGTACAGAGAGGGTAAGAGTTTCCAGCTGTCACCTGACAACCCAAGGTGTGGGGCAATGGTGCTGGGCCATGGTGTGGGGGAAAGGGGAGTCTGCAGAAGCAAGGAATTATAAATCCTCAGTCGAGTGGCCTCCCCGACTCCTGCCCCTGCCCTTAGCAGCATATCAGGCAGGACCCAAGCAAGCTAGGAGAATCTCTTGCCTTTGAAGGTAACTGGGCATCTTCAGGGGCAGAGCACTGCTGCTCTCTCCATCCCCCACTGAAAATGGGAGTAAAAGGTCCATGGCTCATATCTAATTTCTCTGCTGATGAACTCTACCCTGTAAATGGCTTCAATCTCAAAAACGGCAGTAACCAAGACCAATCACAACAGTACAGCACAATAGAACATTCATGAAGTTATCCTGCTCTACCACTCACTGTGCGACTGTGGGCAAGTTTATTGAGCACCTAATATGTTACAGGCACCACACTAGGTCCTTTCCTTATATTGTCTCCTTAATCTTTACCGCACTACTAAGAAGTAGCCATTAATGTTATTCCTATTTTACAGCTGAGGAAACGGAGATTCAGAGACAATCATAACTTGTCACACTGCCGGTGCCATGTTTTCATTTTACTTCTACCACAACTAAGGAAGCCCCCACCCCTCCTCCCACTCTGCCAGAACGTGCAGCAGCTCCTCACAGAGCACTACATTAAGTGTCAAGCCACTTAATGACATACCTGTATATCAGTGATGCCCATTAGAATCACCTGTGAAGCTGTAGGGGTTGGAGAGAGAGGAGGGCTGGTAGAAAGGGAAGGGAGCTAGAAAGTTAACAGGAGACAGTTTGCAACAGATAACCCACCCCTTTCTGAGAGTGTTTCCTTGGAGACGCAACTCCAAGTTTCAGCTGTGACACTGACTGTCAACCACCTGTGAGGTCCCTGGGGCATCACAGGGCAATGGGAAGAATGGGGAAGGCAGTTGACTGTAAATAGAACACAAGTTCTGGCGGCAGACAGCCTTAATTTTGAATTCCTGTTGTGCCATTTACTAATTTTGATAATATCTGGTCAAGTTCCTTAACTTTTGAGTCTTAGTTTTCTCATCAGTTTTGTGCACCATCATTGCAATGACTTAAAAAAGAAAGAAAAAAAAAGGCATGTAAAATACCTGTACAATATATAGTTGCTGCCCAATAATTATAACTCTTAACATTTTCACCATCTATTGAGTGCTTTCTGAGCACCCAGGTCCTTATGTATGTAAAGATATAACAAGGAGGGTGGGGTACAGGGCATGGGGCATACATGGGTTTTGAAGTCAAATATACCTAGATTAAAATCTGGACTCTACCACTTACTATTTATATGAACTTAAGTAAGTTATCTAACTCCTCTGGACCTCAGTTTACTTATCTGTAAAATAGGGATAATAACAATACCTAGCTCACAAGGTTGTTGTAAGGACGACATGAGTTGCTAAAAGCACTGAGCACAGTGCCGGCCCCTAGCCAGTGCCACTGTCAGCTCACGCGAACGCTGCGGGAGGTATTATTAGCCCCATTTTACTGGTGAGGATATTTTACATAAATGGTGGTTGCTGATTATTGCCACAATAATTACGGATGTGTGAAATGGAGAGGGAGGCATTCTGAGTAAGAATGGCAGCTCTGCCAGCCTCTGGGCCTCTAAAAGCAGGGATTAAGAGGAAGCAAGGCCCAGGACTGCCCTGGCAGTCCAGTGGTTAAGACTCTGCGCTTCCAATGCAGGGGGTGGCGGTTCGATCCCTGGTTGGAGAACTAATCTCACTTGCTACATGGTGCAGCCAAAAAATTCTTTTAAAAACTCATAAAAAAAAAAAAAGAGGGGGCTTCCCTGGTGGCGCAGTGGTTGAGAGTCCGCCTGCCAATGCAGGGGACACGGGTTCGTGCCCCGGTCCGGGAGGATCCCACATGCCGCGGAGCGGCTGGGCCCGTGAGCCATGGCCGCTGGGGCTGCGCAACCAGAGCCTATGCTCCGCAACGGGAGAGGCCACAGCAGTGAGAGGCCTGCGTACCGCAAAAAAAAAAAAAAGAGGAAGCAAGGTCCTTATCCCTCCT
This sequence comes from Delphinus delphis, assembly GCF_949987515.2. Lineage (NCBI taxonomy): Eukaryota > Metazoa > Chordata > Mammalia > Artiodactyla > Delphinidae > Delphinus > Delphinus delphis. Next base: position 42,966,900 of record NC_082683.1, read on the forward strand.
CTCATGACCCCACACAACCACTGTCTGCCTTGGTGCCATCTGTCTGCGTTACAATTTGGCTTGTTGCACCTTTTATCCCTCTATTCGTGTGAGTCATGGCAAGAAGCCTGTCTCCCAGGCCATCCCGAATTACTGGACTCTGATTCCCATACAGCTCTGTACATCATCTTTTCCAATCCTATCTTCTCCTCTCCCCACTGAAACCTTTCCCTGGGCCTTCTGAAACCCCCAGTCGGTCATCAGGAAAATCTCATTTTCCTCAACCTCTGGTCTGGGTGTTTTCTTCACCTCCCTGCTGTGATTGAAACCTGGTTCTCCTCGAGGACACGGCTTCTCCCAAAGCCTCCAAATTGATGGTTGCTCCTCTCTCACCACCTTTGAATCTCTGGGCCAGAAAGTGGGATACATGTTATTGCTTTTCACCCCTGCCTGCAGATCATTCTCTTTCCCTCCTTCAAAAAACAAAACGGCCTCCAGCTTTGGATCTCACATCATGAGCTTATGCCACCCACTCATCCCTCTGCTGACCAGTGAACAGCTCCTGCTTCACTGTTACTCTCTCCATAATTCTTGGTGATTTCATAGCCACAGAGGTGAGCCTTCCTACATCTTGAACTCTCATTCCCTCAAATTCCTCTCCTCCAGTGATGCTGATCTCTACCCCTACCTCAGCCACTCACCCACAATCATGCCCTGCACCTTGTCAGTACCAATAGGAACTTCAACCTCCCACTCTCAGATCGCTAGCCATTAATGTTATTCCTATTTTACAGCTGAGGAAACGGAGATTCATCATTCCTAGATGATCTTTCTAGCTCATTCTTTCTAGATTACCAGCTGCAAGAGTCTTAAACCTCTATCATCTTTTCACTGCCCTTACATCATCACCTCTTCTCTGCCCAGCTTGAACTCTATGGCCAATTATGACAATGGCTTCCCGCACACACACCCCCGCCACTCTCTTGGCTCTCTATTGCTTTGTCATAGTCATTCAGCAAAACAATACTTTCATTAGAGCCAGCTCGCTGCCTATTCTATGACTGCAACCACAGAGCAAAACACGATTGGAGAAAAACACACAACCATGCTTCAAATTCATAAATTTAAATTTACGATCCCCAATTTCAACTGGAGCCTTAATGCCAATCAGCAAGCAAATTTTATTTCCCTAGTCTATTCACTCTCCCACCTTCCTCCTCTCTCCTTGAATCGCTACGCCCCGCCCCTAACCTCTCTCAGCTGAAGACCTTGCTTCCTATTCCACCAAAAAATTGTATCCAAGAGAACTCCCACCAGCACACGTAGCCCCTAGCTGCCCCTGGGGCCCCTCCTTCTGTGCTCTGCCACGTTAATATGGATGCACAGTCTGTGCTCCTAGCAAGGACTCGCGCTGTGCTTGTGATCCCATCTCCTCTCACCAATTCAAGGATATTGTCCCAGAAATTCTCTTCTCTCTCCTATAGTGTCAGTTTTGTGTTGTTTCTTTGTTGGTTGCTTGGTTTGTTGATCTCTATTGTATTGTTCCGCCAACACACAAACACGCAGCTACTTCTCCCATCTTAAAAAAACAAAAACCAGGGCTTCCCTGGTGACGCAGTGGTTGAGAGTCCGCCTGCCAGTGCAGGGGACACGGGTTCGTGCCCCGGTCCGGGAGGATCCCACGTGCCGCGGAGCGGCTGGGCCCGTGAGCCGTGGCCGCTGGGCCTGCGCGTCTGGAGCCTGTGCTCCGCGGCGGGAGGGGCCACAACAGTGAGAGGCCCACTTACCGCACACACACACGCACAAAAAACCGAAAACCTCTTCTGACTCACATCCCCCTTCACCTTCAGCTCCCACTCAGTGGTCTCTTTTTCCAAAGAGCAAAAATCCTTGAAAGGACTATGTACACTTGGTTATCTCCAGTTTCTCTTCTCCCACTCTTAGCAGGCTTTCATCCCCACTACTCCACCAAAACAGGTCACAACAAGGTTACCAATGAACTCCCTGCTGCTAGATCCAGGGGTCAAGTCTCAGTCCTCATATAGACTAAGCAGCAGCATTGGACAGTTATCTCTTCTCCCTCTGGAAGACTCTCTGTTTGGCTGCAAAGGCCCCACACGTTTCCTTTCCAGTTGCTCTTTTTCAGTCTCCTTTGCGATTCTTCCTCATCTTCACAGCATCTTCATATTGGAATGTCTCTGGTCTCCGTCCTTAGAATGTTTCTATCTTCACTCCTTCCCTTGTTGATCTTGTTGGCTTCTTTTAAATACCAACTCTATGCTAATGACTTGCTAATTTATATCTCCATCCAGGGCCTCTGCCCTGATCTGTAGATTCATTTATCCAACAGCCTGTTCTGTATCTCTACTTGGTTATCTAATAGGCATCTAAAACTTAGCATAACCAAAACTCAGTCCCCAATTGTCTCCCCAAATCCTGCTTTCCCTGAAGTCTTCCATATCTCAGTCAGAGGCATCGTCAGCCTTCTGGTTGCTTAGCCCAAACATTTGGGGTCATCCTTGACTCCTCCCCTTCATTCTCTCCCACATCTAATTCATCTGCAAATCCTGTTAACAATATTTTCAGTGTATACACACTCTCACTACCACCACAGACCCCCTTCACCACCACCACTGCTACTCCCCTACTTCAAGCCACCATCATCCCCAGCCTGGATTATTACAAGTCCTAACTGATCCTGCCGGCTTCTGCCCTTTGTCAGTTTAGAATTTATTCTTGAAACAGACATAAGTCTGCCTCAGAGCAATCCTGTTAAATACTAAAATGTAAGACACTAAAATGTTCTGGAATTAGTAATGATGGTTGCACAATTTTGTGAATACTAAAACTCACTGAACTGTATACTTTAAAAGGGTGAATTTTATGATATATGAATTATATCTCAATTTTTTAAATGTTATTAAGTACAACATGGATTGGATCCCAAAACAGTAAAAGAACATTAGTTGAAAAACTAGTTAAATTCAGATAAAGTCTATAGCTTAGTTAATAAAACTGTACCAATTTTAATTTCTTACTTTTGACAAATGCACCATGGTTATATAAAGATGTTAATCTTAAGGAAATTGGGTGAAGGATATATGGGAACTCTCTGTACAATCACTGAAAATTTTCTATAAATCTAAAATTATCAAAAAATAAAGTTTATTTTAAAAAATATAAGTCAGATCATGTAATTCCACTGCTCATGAGATCCCTCCCATCTCATCCTGAGTAAAACCCAAGCCTTTAAAGATTTTTTTGAGGAAACTCCATACTGTTTTCCGTAGTGGCTGCACCATTTTACATTCCCACCAACAGTATACAAGGGCTCCAATTTCTCCAGGCTTTGTCAACACTTATTATCTTTTTAATTTTATAATAGCCACCCTAACAGGTATGAGGAAATATCTCCTGGTTTTGATTTGCATTTCCTTAATGATTAGTGATGCTGAGCATTTTTCATATACTTATTGACCCTTTTGTATGTTTCTTTGGAGAAATGTCTATTCAAGTCCTTTGATAGACCTACCATACGATCCAGCAATTCTACTTCTGGGTATGTACCCATAAGAATTGAAATAAGAACCTCAGAGATATATGCAATCCCATGTTCATTGCAGCATTATTCACAATAGCTGAGATATGGAAACAACCCAAATGTCCATTGATAGATGAATGGATAAAGAAAATGTGGTATAAACATAAAATGGAATATTATTCAGCCTTAAAAAAGGAAATTCTGCCATTTGTAACAACATGGATGAACCTGGAAGACATTGACCTAAGTGAAATAAACCAATCACAGAAGGACAAATACTGCATGATTCTATTTATATGAGATATCTAAAATAGTCAAATAAAAGCAGAAAATAGAACAGTGGTTTCCAGGGACTGAGGGGAGGGGAAATGAGTCGATCAATTGGTATAAAGTTTCAGTTACACAAGATGCAAGTTCGGACTTCCCTCGTGGTGCAGTGGTTAAGAATTTGCCTGCCAGTGCAGGTCTGGGAAGATCCCACATGCCACGGAGCAACTAAGCTCACGGGTCACAACTACTGAGCCTGCACTCTAGAGCCCACGAGCCACAACTACTGAAGCCCACGCACATAGAGCCCATGCTCCGCAACAAGAGAAGCCACTGCAATGAGAAGCCTGCACACCACAACTAGAGAAAGCCTGCGTGCAGCAATGAAGACCCAACGCAGCCAAAAATAAAATAAATTTTTTTTAAAAAAGATGCAATTCTAGAGATCTGCTGTACAACATAATGCCTATAGTTTAAAAAAACTGTACTGTGCACTTAAAAATTTGTTAAGAGGGTAAACCTCACGTTAACAGTTCTTACTGCTAAAAAAAAAAAGAGGGGGTGAGGGGACACAAGGAAACTTCTGGAGTTGATAAATAAGTCTATTATCTTGATTGTGGGGATGGTTTCACAGGTATATGCATGTGTCCAAACCCATCAAATTATATACATTAAATATGTATAGTTTTTTGTATATCAATTATACTTTTTGGGCTACAAAAACTGAAAGTCTTTACAAAGGCCTCCAAGGCCCTATACAGTCTGGCCCTCCCACTAACTCCAACCTCATCTCTGACCACTCTCCTGCTCCAGCCCCACTGGGCTCCTACTATCCCTGGAATGTCCCAGGCATACACCTGCCTCAGGGCTTCTGCACTTGCCTTTCCTTCTGCCTGGAATCCTCTTCCTCCAAATATCCCACACCTTCTTCAGGATTTTATTGAAAAGTGTCCTGCTCAGTGAAGTTCACCATGACCACCTTGATTAAATTTATAAACAGCCCTCCTATCCTATCCTATCCTATCCCCCTTATCCTGCTATATTTTCCTCCAGAGTGCTTATCATCACAGAACATACTGTGTATTTACTTTTTTATTGCCAGTCTCCCCCTTAAATCTAGGGGAATGTGGGATAGGGGATTCCATTTGTTACTTTCACTGCTGTGTCTGTAGCACCTAGAACAATGCTTGGTGCACACAATGTAAATATTGCTGAATGAATGAGTAAATAAGTGAACAAACGCATAGAAGTTTGTTGTGGCTGGAATGGCTACTGCACACGGGATGTGGAGCAGAGGCAGGAGCTGTGGCTGAGAGATAAGGGAGGAGTCCAGTCATCTCACAGAAAGACCATCGTACAAAGCACATGGCAACTCACCCTATCCCTTAAAGTCTGCCCCCATCTCAGCCTATGTTGACCCCTCCTTTGGTTGGAATGTCTCTATTACACCCTCCTCTCTTGCCTTACCCTGCAATGCCCGCCACCTTCCTCCCAGAGGCCTTTCTTACCCACTCTACCCAATACTGAACTCTTTCTTCTTGGCATTCTACTGCATTCACTCAGCACCACACATCTGAGCTCTTTATGGTTTTCTGAATCGTTTTCTATCCCCAGCTAAGCAGCATGTGCCATCAGGGCAGGGCTCTGCCAAAGGGGTCAGCCATCAACCACTGCAGACTCAGCTCAAGACTCAGAGAACGTATTCGGGTGGATGGTCCTCAGCCCCTAAAAAGGATGCAGAGTCTAGCTCAGATCACATTCAGACTTCCAGTTGCCACAAATCAACCCTTGAGAGTAACAGAGTTATTAAGAATAAAGGCTACCAATTAAGGATCATTTACTATGTACCAGCCACTAGGCTAAGGATTATCTTGTATTATTCTCTCAACAGCACCATGTGGTTGTTACTAAAATTATCTTTCTTTTAGAAAGAAGAAAGTGAAGTACAGGGAAGTAATGGGACTTGAACAAGGTGACAGGGGCAGAAGTGGGTTTGGAGCACAGGATTGGCTCGCTCCAAAGGCTGCGCTCCTGGCAATGTGCTGCATTGCTTCTTGAACATACAAATAATTGCAGGGATGTCAGCTTACTGCCGCTGAGTCAAAAACTGAGATCAGCCTGGACCACAGAGCTGGATGAATGAGACCGAGAGCCTCTGAGGATGTTCTTACATGCTAGAGCCAACTTTCATTACCATAAAGCCACCTCCTCCATGGAGCCCTTCCTGATGCTCTCAAGCTTAGAGGGAGCATTCCCTCTCTGAACTCCTCAAAACTTTCTGTACCTCTCTCAAGGCATCATTCATATCTGTAGCATCGTCGCTATTTGTGTACATGCTATATCTCTCTTACTACGTGAGCACCCCCTTAGAGGTAGGGATGTTGTCTCACAAATCCCTGCAGAGCCTACCACAGTAAGGCACAAAATGGGTCCTTGAAAGCAACTGTGATTTTGCGCCTGTCTTTTCTTTTGCTTGTAAAGATCTTCCCCAACATTAACCTGAAATACTCTTACTCATTTGCCAACACCCAGTTCAAATGCCCCCTCTTTTGCAAAGCGGAAAATAACTTTTCTAGGTAGAGGTAGCAGCTCCTTTCCCTGTGTTCCCACAGCACTTTCTTCATCCCTTTATATCACTTATGTTGTATTGTAGCTGTTTATTTGCCCTATGATGACAGTGCCTGGCACCTAATAGGCATGTGACACATGTTTATTGAATGAATGAATGTGCAAATTTCTTTTTCCCCCACACCAGTTTGGGTGGAGGGAAGGCAGTGGTGGCCCCAAAGTGTGGAGGCCCCTTGAATAGCCAATCAGGATTGCTGGTTAATTCATTTGCAAATTACAAAGGCGGACTATGCCTGCAATTCTGACTTGACCTCCCATAGTCTTTGTTGTGATTTTAAAAATCAGATTAAACCTCCCCAGCAGCTGGTTCCTACCGGCTTCGGGAAGATGAAAGTGTCAACATGTCTCTGCAGCCACACCAGGAAACTTGCTGCCTAGAAAAATCAATTCTGAATATTGTAAGAGCTAAGTACAGGATGTTGTACTCAGCAAGTGTTTCCATATTCCTGGAGCCACAGGGACCTGTCGCAGCCCTCATGTTCCTGTTCAGCCTCTGTCCTCTTCTGTGCTGCCCATCAGTTTCTCTGGGTCCCCATTATATTCTGGTGGCCAGATTTCAACTTCCTGAAGGTGGCATAAGGAGTTTTGGAATGAGCCCTTAGTAAGTCCTATCTCTCTCTGGACCTCAGCCTCCTCATGTCTAAAATGAGACTGAGATGTGATAAGCTCTAAGCTCACAGGCTTGTTGGCACCTAAGAAGATGACAGGCATTCTCAGCAGGTAGTCTTAGCCTAAGACACAGACAGTACCTGTTTCAGGGAGTTAGCAGAGGGGGCTATCATTAGAGAAGAGGGAACCTGAGTTAGAGCCTTGAAAAAGGGGGAGAATTTATACTAGATCATTCCCATGTTATTAATGGATGCTGTGGTAGTCAGAATAATGGTCCTCCAAAGATATCCATGTCTTAATCCCCAGAACCTATGAATATGTTACCTTGCATGGCAAAAGGGACTTTACAAATGTGATTAAATTAAGGTTTTGAGATGGGAAGATTATCCTGGATCACTCAGAAGAGCCCAAGGTAATCATGTGGGTACTTATCAGAGAAAGGCAGAAAGGTCAGAGAGAGAGAGAAGTTGACAGAATTTATACCGCTGGCTTTGAAGATGGAGGAAGGGGCCCTGAGCAAAGGCATGCAGGCAGCCTCTAGCAGCTGGAAAAGGCAAGTTAATGGATTCTCCCCTTGCCCCCAGAAGAAACACAAATCTGCCAACACCTTGATTTTTAACCCAGTGACATCCGTTTTGAACTTCTGACCTCCAGATCTATAAGATAATAAATCCATGCTGTTTTAAGCCACTAAATTTATGGTAATGTGTCAGAGAGGCAATAGGAAACAAATGCAGATGCCCATTAAACAGTTGACCAATCGTGTATAATAATCCATTATTATATATTCTTAAATATACAAGGGAAAAGTCAATCTCTCTTGATGTCCCAGTTTGCTTCCCTTAACAGAACAAGAGAATTATGTTACTCATTTTACTTCACTTTTGGAGCTCAGAGGTAAATTCATTCTCACCAGTTCCTGGAGAGCAGAGAATGTGTCATATTCATATTAACTTCTCTAGCCCCATTGTCTGGCATAGTAAATATTTGTTAAATGACTGCTCAAGAGCCACAATCCTCCTTAGTCTGGGTTTCTGGTATGGCCTTTCCCCACATTCCTAAGTTCCATTACATTTTATTACACTCTTATATTGTTGGTCCTAAGATATAGGTCTTTGACATTCCCAGATTTCATATTCACGTTTTAATATTTATAAGTGATTCCAAAGCCATGTGGCAACCTAAATGTCATCGAGGCAGCTATGTGGGTGGTTGGCTAGTGAGTGAAAGAAACTAGCTGACTACCAACAGCCTATCTCACCCTAGTCTTATTGTTCTCAGCTCCTGGTTATGTAGGGAGTCACTCTCAACACTATGGAATTTAGGATTTCCACGAAACCCCCTAAGACTCCTCCTGTTTTTCCCAGATTTCATCATTCTGCCCAACCTCTCTTTGGAGCGAATGCTTACTTCTATTTCTTTAATTATAAAAAGAGCTATTGGAGGAGGGATCCTCCTTTCCCCCTCCATGAAGAAGACTGTCCATGGAGATTGAGGCTTCTACTGTAGACCTACCCTTAAGCCTTAAGCATTAGTAAGTCTGGGCCACATGGACTTTGACCCTGGGTGCATGTTGTAGGAGCTAGTGGCAGCTAGCCACTCATGTCGGCCTGTGATTGGGTCTGTATGTCTATCTGACTTCAGGGTGAAGTATTAGCCAGCTCCAATTCCCTGAAGACTTGGGCCATGTGCTTCATCCTAGTTTTATCACTAAGAAGGCTGTCGCATTACTCCCCATCTCTCTGACTCTTGTATCTATCTCTCAATTGGTTCCAGACTTAAGCGGGGAAGACAAGGAGTATCATTTCTTGATCTCCCTAGAACTTTAATAAAAACTACTATTTGTTTAGTGTTTACTCCATGCCAAAGACTACGCTGGTGCTTTATACACATTATCTTTTCAAAATCATCACCAAAGAGAATTCCCTGGCAGTCCAATGGTTAGGACTCTGCACTTTCACTGCCATGGACCTGGGTTCAATCCCTGGTCAGACACGGAGATCCCGCAAGCCTCACGGTGTGGTCAAAAAAAAAAAAAAAAATCATCACCAACACAACAAAACAAGTAGAATAATGGAGGTAGATGCAAGCACCGTAGTGACTGAGGGTTTCAGAAGAGGGAGTTGCAGAGAAAGAAAGAGGATGGAGAATAGCAATACCAGGACAAGCCCAGGAGTGAGCTTAAATCCTTCACAAAACACAGAGTTCTCAAACTCTCGATAGAAAAATGTTAGACCAGCCAGTCCATTCCCCAGTCTCTATACAAGTAACCCTGGACACATGAGACACTCCTATCTTTAAAGTCTTCTTGACAAGAAGGTCACCAAAAAAGCCTCACTGGTGGGAGCGAGAAGGAGGACATTCTGTCCTTCCACAGTGGAGGCCCCTGCCACCACGTCCCCTGACAGAGACCAGGCTTGGAGTGAGCTGGTGTGGTGAAGGTCATCAGCCTTTTAAATTGTGAATAGAATGGAGCCTGACCCCAGCTGCATGCGGGGTATGAGACCTAAGTCACAGTTCAGCGATTCCTGAGCTCTGTGACTCAGTGCTTGAGTTTGAAACAAGTCTATTTTTTTTCCTTCACAGCCCTTACCACAGATGAAATTAGATATTTTTCACCCATGTACTTAGCATCTATCTTTCCTGCTACAGCATTAACTCCAGGAGAGCAGGAAGGGTGTTTCCCCACTGCTAGCACAATGCCTGGCACAGAGGGAGTACCAGATGAATGTCTATTGAATGAATAAAAGAAGGAAGTTTACTGTTTGGCTCTGCACAAGTAACTTGACATCTCTGGGCTCAACACCCATTCTTTAAGGAGATAACTAACTCCCTGGGTCAGAGGGAAGGTGGGAAGACACAAAGAATGACTTAAAGCACGTACAGGAGGAATTCACATGGTTGACAATATCCACAGTCTTTCTGATCTACTCAAAACTTCATAGTTGTCCTTGGGTTTTCCTTTCCATATCCTCCCTTGAACTTCACAACATCCCATGAGGCAAGAAGAACAAGGATTATTTTCTCCATTTGATAGTTGGGGAAACAGGTCCAAATAGGTCCATGGAGGGGAGGGGTTATTCCAGATCACACAATGACTGAACTTCAGGGAGAGCCAGGACTGGAATGCAGGACTCCACAGTCGTGGGTCAGCTCAGTCATCCCACAGACCCCCGGATCCTTCCCTTGGCCAGCACCAGACCCAATATCCCCTGCAATGGGCCCCACATGGAGGTAGTGGAAGGCCCTCTCCCACTCTTCTCTTCCCACGTGTCTCCAGGAGTTGCTTGGCAACAAGCACCCAAGCAGTAAGTGGCCTCTAGTCAAGTGTGTTGCTGTGGCGTTACCAATTCTCCCTCCCTCCACACCTGTGCATGCTCTCACTCTCTATTAATGAGATTTGTCCCCTACCCTCACCTCCCCACTAAGATTCTCTTCTCTATTCCACAATAATTAACCTCTCTGGACACAGAGGAGACTCTCAGTGACCTATATGGCAAGGAACCCCAGAGAACAAGGCACTACCAATACCATCATCATCCCCCAGAGATGACAGAAACTCCTTTTGTGAATGGTCCTGCTCAGTGATGCTCACAACCTCCTCTTCTTCCCTCTCCAGCTTCCACCCTGACAATGACTTTTTTGAAATCCCCTGGGAGAGATCAAATGAGCTTGAAAAGTTTATATGAACACTTCATACAGTGCTAGTGAATCCCTGGATGCTGTTCCAGCACTTCTGGAATCACAGGTGGGAAACCTTGTGAGGGAACCCAGTTACCATTTGCATGAAGATCAGGAGGAGAGAAAGGACAGAACTTAACAGTTATTGTATTCCTACTATGTGCCAGGCACAATACTATGTTATCATGTAGCCCCTCCCTCAACAAACCTGTGAGACCTTTACAGTTGAGAATATTATCTATTCATAGAAGTAAAGTGACTTACCAAAGCTCACACAACTTTAAAAAATCACAGAATTCTCAGAGAAGTAAATATGTATAAATAGATGTGTATAAGAAGATACCTGTTCCTCCCTCTCCCTATACAATTAATTAATCATCAAATCCTGTAAATTTTAATCTTAATTCTCTCTCCTCATTTCCATCACTTATGTCATTTTATCACTTTCTCAGTGTTATGTACTGAATGTTTGTATCCTCCCAAAATTCATGTGTTGATGCCCTACCCCCCAGTGTGGTTATATTTGGAAATGGGGACTTGAAGGAAGTAATTGAGGTTAATTGAGGTCATAAGGGTGGGGCCCTGATCTGATAGGATTAGTGCTCTTGGAAGAAGAGGCTCCAGAGAGCTCGCTCACTCCTCTCCAGTGTGAGCACCGAGGAAAGGAAGTGTGAGCACACAGCAAGAAGCCAGCCATATGCAACCCAATGGGAGAGCTCTCACCAGACATCAACACTGGCTGGCACCTTGATCTTGGACTTCCAGTCTCCAAAACTGTGAGAAAATTAATGTCTGTTGTTTAAGCCAACTAGTCTGTGGTATTTTATTATGGTAGCCTGAGCAGACTAATACATTTAGTAACTTACCCAAACCACTAGTTTCTTTGCCTCATAACCATCTACCCTCCCAAACTGAAGCCAGAAATCTTTCTAAAATGAAAATCTGACTTTGTTAAAACTCTTCTATGCTCCCCAGTGCCCGTGGTAGTAGTCTCCAAATTCATATCCCTGTAAGAAAAATGTAGGCACAGCACTCACAGTATTTGCATATTTACTTAGATTACATATACATATATATTATACCTACTTCTGTACACAAATGATATTAAAATACATTAAAATAACAAATAATATTTAAATGTTTACATTTTAATGCATATATGAACAGTACAGAAAATTTTTATTTTTTGCTACAGAAAAGTATGCATGCACACACGCACACACACACACACACACACACACACACAAACCCTGTCGCTTTTTTTTTTTTTTTTTTGCGCTATGCGGGCCTCTCACTGTTGTGGCCTCTCCCGTTGCGGAGCACAGGCTCTGGACGTGCAGGTTCAGTGGCCATGGCTCATGGGCCCAGCCACTCCGCGGCATGTAGGATCTTCCCGGACCGGGGCATGAACCCATGTCCGCTGCATTGGCAGGCGGACTCTCAACCACTGCACCACCAGGGAAGCCCACTAACTTTTTTTTAGCAAAAGCAGTGTGATTGACTATGTCAGATCTAATTAGATTGTCATTGATTTTACCTCAAAACATGGCTGACAATGAACTTGTGCTAGGTGTCAGGGAGATATCAGTCTAGCCATTTTCTGTGCTCACTTAGGCTTACTATAATTAATATAGTCTTCAATCAGAGGTTTCTTGGTAGGACTCTTTTAAATCCACATATCCATCATGGAGGTTCATTTAGTTAAAATGAGGTAGTACAATCAATAAATCCACTTAACTAAGCACAGGAAAACTGCAAAAGTTCACAATGGGCTGAAAATGTATAAAAGAGTGAGGGAGCCACTACTGCCAACCCCTTAAAAGGAAGAGTATCTCCTCCCACCTGAAGATTTTTTGAGTGTAGGATCTGTGAGCACCAAATGTGGAGATCAAATGAAGATATCCATGTCAATCCATATGGTAAATATTAGTAAACATTTATTTTATATACAAAGACAAGAATAAACTCTAGTAAGTTTCTTCAGTGCCCTAAGGAATAATCAGACATGTACCCTCTGGCCCATTTCAAAAACCTTCTATTTGTTGTCCAAGGTCTCCCTGACTCCCAAGCCACCACCTGACAGCCTCTCCAGCAAATTTCTCTCTCAGCATCCCCTCCCTGCTCTTTCACAGCCTTGCTCCATTTTCATTGTATTGCTCACAATGCCCCAAATATCCTTTGCTTTCAGCCCCCTCTGTGCACTGGCTGCAGGGAGGATGTCAGACTACATAAATGGAAGCACTGGGCACAGAACAGGTACTTAATAAATGCTTATTGATTCTCACCATGAGGTAGCTAAACTAGATCAGTGGTTCTTTAATTTTAGCCAACCTCAGAACCACCTGGAAGGGCTTCCCTGGTGGCGCAGTGGTTGAGAGTCCGCCTGCCGATGCAGGGGACACGGGTTCGTGCCCCGGTCCGGGAAGATCCCACATGCCACGGAGGGGCTAGTCCCGTGAGCCATGGCCGCTGAGCCTGCGCATCCGGAGCCTGTGCTCCGCAACAGGAGAGGCCGCAGCAGTGAGAGGCCCGCGTACCGCCAAAAAAGAAAAAAAAAAAAAAAAAAAACACCTGGAAGACTTGTTATAACACAGATTGTTGGGCTGTACCCCAGAGTTTCTGATTCTCTGGGTCTGAGGAGAGACCTGAGATTATGCATTTCTAACAAATTCCCAGTGATGCTGACGTTGCTGATCTGGAGACCACACTTCTAGAACCAATAAACTAAATGGAATGCGTAGCTTCTTGCATTTCTAATGGTTTGATTCCTCAATGCTTTTAATAGAGACTAAATAAACAAAATGAACTTTTATCTCTATATAAAGTAATACTTGACATGATCACAAATGAAAATATGAGCTCTATAAGACCTAATTGCACAGTGTAGAGAAAAGAGCACATACTTTAGAATCAGAAGATTTGAGTTGGAATCCCATTTTGTAGCTGCGTGGTCAACCTAAGGCAAATTAATTACTCTCTGAATATCTGTCCCATGGGGTTGATTGTGAGATAGTATTAACACATGGAAATAATTTGTAAAAAGAAAAGTACTGTATACAGACTATACTAATAACATATATGTACAATGTATTAATGTTGAGTGGACTGATAATAAATCTATTTTGAATACTTTAAATCACAAATTTCTAATCCCAGTGCTAATTAAGTATAGAAAAATATATGATGTACATGTTGCTATATCATCTCAAATACATATAAATTTTATTAGTACCACTGGTAAATGCCAATAATAGTAGCTGTGGTGGCCAATTTCCAAGATAGTCTCCAATGATCCCCACCTCCCAGGATTCATACCCTTGTGTAGTTTCCTCCTACATTGAATCAGTGACCAGTAGAATACTCTAATAAGAGACACTGCCACTTCCTGTTTGGTTTCTTGGATCTCTCCCCCTAGGAGATGCCATGAAGACACTCTGTGGAGTGAAGCAGATCTGTGGAAAGATCCACGTGGAAAGGAATGAAGGCCTCCTGCTAACGCCAGTGCCAGACATGTGAGTAAGCCACCTTGGAAGGTAATCCTCCAGGCCCACTCAAGCCTTCAGATGACTGTAACCTAAGCCAACATCTGGCAGCAACCTCATAAGAGACCACAAGCCAGAAACCAAGCCACTCCCAAATATCTGATCCACAGCAACTGTGTGTTAATGAATTATTATTGTTGTTTTAAGCCATCAAGGTTTGAAGTGATTACAGAGTGATAGATTATGGATACAGTAGCTAACATTTATTGTGCACTTATTATGTTCCAGGAACTAGGCTAAGCACCCAGCAACCCTATGACATAGGTGCTAGTATAATCCCCAAAGAGGAAAGCGTGGCCCAGAGAGGTTAAGTAATTTAGTCAAGGTTCCATGACTAGTTACTGGCAGAACTGAAATCTGAATACAGGTCTATAACTCCAAAGCCCAGATTCTTGGTTACTCACCCATATAAGCCAGGATAAAACCTTTCAGACAGTTAAGCAGCAGAAACACCTGAGTTCCCAGAGGAGAGCAAAACCGTATAAAACCAACAAGGGATAGGCCAGGGGCCAGATACACAATAGCACTGGTGCCTAATGTCATAAAACTCAGAAGTTCTAAACTGGCCTCACCGCCCAGTCTTTGTACCAGCAAACGAGTCAGCTCTTGGGACACTTCTACCCAAGATGCCCAGGACTCACCCAAATCTGCAGCTTCACTCGCTTCTCGTGGCAGTAGACTGTCTTCACCTTAAAGTCAATACCCACGGTGCTGACGAATGCTGGGGTGAAGGTGTCGTCAGCATAGCGGAAGAGGAAGGATGTTTTGCCAACACTGCTGTTGCCGATGATGAGCAGTTTGAACATGTAGTCAAAATTCTGGTCAGAAGCATCTTTGACTCCGGCTTTACCATCAGTCACTGAAGCCATCTGCAGGAGAGACCTGTGGTCACTCAGGAACACACCTCCAGTGTCACCCTGGATCACCTAACTTTTAAAGGTCACACCGCCCTGCATACACTCACTCCACGCCCCAGCATCACTGAGGAAATACACACTACTCAGAGTTACCCCCTCACTGCACCTGCCCCAAATGTTGTCTCAGGATTGGGGTGGAGCCCAGCTCCTCCCATTTATTCCTTCAGCAAATATTTACTGAACACATTGTTCTGGGTCAAGCCCTGTGCTGGGCAC
This sequence comes from Delphinus delphis, assembly GCF_949987515.2. Classification (NCBI taxonomy): domain Eukaryota; kingdom Metazoa; phylum Chordata; class Mammalia; order Artiodactyla; family Delphinidae; genus Delphinus; species Delphinus delphis. Next base: position 42,982,280 of record NC_082683.1, read on the forward strand.
AAGGAATACAAATATGAATCAGCCATGGTGTCTGACCTCTGAGTGACCACAAATTAGAGTAAAAAACTCATAAACACAGAGTAACAAAGCAGTGGATAAGTGATAAGACAGAGGGAAGCCTTGGCTGAGGAAGCCCATAAGAAGTATCTAACCCAACCTGGAGGCATGGTGGGCAAGGAGAGGCTCCTGTAGGGGTAGCTCCTAAGCTGAGTTTGGGGGAAAAAAAAAAAAAAGGCCAAAACAGCAAGTCAAGACAAGGGAAGCAATCACAACGACCTCATACCATCCTCCACTCTGCTGCTAGTCGTCTTTGTTTGTTTACAAAAGAAAATCTCCTCTTTGAAAGTATATATCCATTACAAAATGTTAGAAAAAAACACAAGAATGTAAAACAGAAAATTTTAAATTACCAGACACGGCATCCACTCAGAAACTGCCACTGTTAACATTTGAAGTTTATTTCCTCCTTTATTTTTTCACACACCAGAGTGCCATCTATTTTGAAATTATACCTTATTATTTAATTTAAAAGGTAATACATTGTAGTATACCTAGGCCTTAATATTACCAGCAAATATTTGTCAAGTACTCGTTATTTCCCATGAGAGATATGATGGTGACAATAACCATATAACAGTTCCCATTTATTGAGCACTGCGATATTGTGATATAATAAAAGACATGTATTTGGTCTGGGTTCCTGGTTCCAGGCAGAGCTCCTGAAACCTTTGCAACCTCTGGAAGTGCAAGTGAGAAGTGTCTTGTTGTGCGCTGATGAGATGCCTGGTGGCTGGGGCTCCAGGACAGCCTCAGAGTGGGGGCTGGTTGCCAGAGGCACCAACCACATGATTAGAGGGTTGGAACTTTCAGCACCACCCCCTAACCTCTGGGGAGGGGAGAAGGGCTGGAGATTAAGTTGATGACTAAAGGCCAATGGCTTAATCAATCATGCCTACAGTAATGAAATCTTCATAAAAAACCCTAACCAAAGCGGTGTGGAGATCTTCCAGGTTGGTGATCACGTTGATGTACTAGGAGAGACCCTGGAAGCTCCAAGACACCCTTTCCCCCTACCCTGCCCTATGCATCTCTTCCATCTGGCTGTTCCTGAGTTGTATCCTTTACACTTTTACAATAAACCAGTAATTAGTATTTTTAAAAAAAGGGTAATACACACACTGAAAATAATTCAGACAAACTTTACTATTTGCAAGTATTACTTTATCACCATCTGCAATTTGCATTATTTTCTTAACTTTTTGCACAAAAAGAAGGTAATATGGAACCTAAAGGTTTACAGTGAAAAGTAAGTCTTGCTTCCACCCCTGATGCCCAGTCTCTAGTTCCTCTCCCCAGAGGCAAACATGTTAACGATTTATGTATCTTTCAAAGATATTCTTTGCATATATAAGCACAGAGGTCTGTTCATACTTTATAAATATATATATATATATAAATGATAACATACAATACATTCTAGTCTATATCTTCCATGTATATTTTAATAGCTGAGATAATTAGTTTTGTATCCTGCTCCTTTTCACTTAACATTATATCATATACTGAGATTTTAAAAATTCTTCGTAAATATGATTTCAATTGACTACACTTTACTCCATCCTATGGTTGTGTCATATGATCAATTCTTTAAAGTCATATATTTATTTTTCTGTTCTTAATTATAAAAATTAAGTTGCAGTGACCATTTCTTTACATATTTGTTCTCTTTCCTATTTATTTCCTTAGGAGAGATTCCTAGAAATGGAACCCCTGGTCAAAGAATAACTCTACTAAAACACAGATTTTATCCTTACCTCAATTTCCTTTATCTTATTTTATCCTCTAGATAGACCTGGGAGATAAAACTGGAAGGACAAAGATTACTATCCCCATTGGATCAAGAAGGGAACTGAGGGCTAGAAATTATAAGGATTTACCCAAGCCTCACAACTAACAGCTGAGACTAGACCTAGTACCATGACATAATATGGGAGAGGTCAAAATTCCTGCTCTATTCTTCAGCTGAATTCTTGGGTGAGTAATATCAGCTCTCTAAGCCACAGCATTTTACCTTACAACAGAGAAAATGCCACCTACTTCAATGAGCTATGGTACCAATAGCTATGGTATCATATGTAAATAATCTGGCATGGTTTCTTGATCTATGGGAGGTACTCAATAAATATTAATTCACTGGCTTTTTAATTCACTTCTGCAGTCAAATCTTGTTCAAGTGTCCTCTCCCTGATCTGGGCTCCATAATTTGAGCCTGTTTTACAATTAACTGTCTGTCTCTCCTTCTGGATTCAGCTGAGTTTTATCCATCCTTATACCCTGTCAACAATAAACCTAGAGTAAATCCTTGGGCATGTTACTCCTTTCAGTAAACATTTATTGAACATTTGCCATGTGTCAGACTATTGATGTAAATGTTGTATTATTGGTTTTCATTTTTCTGATGCAGCTGTTTGCACTCTTAGATTACTGGAATTAGAAGAGATTTTAGAGTGGCAGCGTTATCATAACAAAAAGCCTGGCTACTGATCCCAGCTTTCCCAGTAACTCAATGTATGAACTTGGACAAGTCACCTAAACTCTGAGCTTCAGTGTCCTCATCTATGATATGATCACATTACCTACTGCAGAAGGCTGCTGTGATTTTTAAATAAGAAAATGTAGGAAAAGAAGAAGTAAAACTGTCACTGTTTGCAGATGACATGATACTATACATAGATAACCCTAAAGATGTCACCAGAAAACTTCTAGAGCTAATCAATGAATTTGGTAATGTTGCAGGATACAAAATTAATGCACAGAAATCTCTTGCATTCCTATACACTAACAATGAAAGATCAGAAAGAGAAATTAAGGAAACAATCCCACTCACCATTGTAACAAAAAGAATAAAATACCTAGGAATAAACCTACTTAAGGAGGTAAAAGACCTGTACTCAGAAAACTATAAGACACTGATGAAAGAAATCAAAGATGACACAAACAGATGGGGAGATATACCATGTTCTTGGATTGGAAGAATCAATATTGTGAAAATGACTGTACTACCCAAAGCAATCTACAGATTCAATGCAATCCCTATCAAATTACCAATGGCATTTTTTACAGAAGTAGAACAAAAAATCTTATTTGTATGGAGACACAAAAGACCCCGAGTAGCAAAAGCAATCTTGAGGGAAAAAAACAGAGCTGGAGGAATCAGACTCCCTGACTTCAGACTATACCACAAAGTTACAATAATCAAGACAATATGGTACTAGCACAAAAACAGAAATATAGATCAATGGAACAGGATAGAAAGCCCAGAGGTTAACCCACGCAATTATGGTCAACAAATCTATGACAAAGGAGACAAGGATATACAATGGAGAAAAGACAGTTTCTTCAATAAGAAACTGGAAAAACTGGGAAAACTGGACAGCCACGTAAAAGAATGAAATTAGAACACTCCCTAACACCATACATAAAAATAAACTCAAAATGGATTAAAGACCAAAATGTAAGGCCAAACACTATAAAACTCTTAGAGGAAAACAGAGGAAGAACACTCTTTGACATAAATCACAGCAAGATCTTTTTTGACCCACCTCCTAGAGTAATGGAAATAAAAACAAAAATAAACAAAAGGGACCTAATGAAACTTAAAAGCTTTTGCACAGCAAAGGAAACTATAAACAAGACAAAAAGACAACCCTCAGAATGGGAGAAAATATTTCCAAATGAATCATCGGACAAAGTATTAATCTCCAAAATATATAAAGAGCTCATGTAGTTCAATATTTAAAAAAAACTAACAACCCAATCCAAAAATGGGCAGAAGACCTAAATAGACATTTCTCCAAAGAAGACATACAGATGGCCTAGAGGCACATGAAAAGATGCTCAACATCACTAATTATTAGAGAAATGCAAATCAAAAGTATAATGAGGTATCACCTCACACCAGTTAGAATGGGCATCATCAGAAAATCTACAAACAACAAATGCTGGAGAGGGTGTGAAGAAAAGGGAGCCCTCTTGCACTGTTGGTGGGAATATAAACTGATACAGCCACTATGGAGAACAGTATGGAGGTTACTTAAAAAACTAAAAATAGAATTACCATATGACCCAGCAATCCTACTACTGGGCATATACCCAGGGAAAACCATAATTCAAAAAGACACATGCACCCCAGTGTTCACTGCAGCACTATTTATAGTAGCCAGGTCATGGAAGCAACCTAAATGCCCATCGACAGACAAACGGATAAAGAAGATGTGGTACATATATACAATGGAACATTACTCAGCCATAAAAAGGAAAGAAATTGGGTCACTTGTAGAGACATGGATGGACCTAGAGATGGTCATAACAGAGTGAAGTAAGTCAGAAAGAGAAAAATAAATATCGTATATTAACGCATATATGTGGAATCTAGAAGAACGTTACAGATGAACCGGTTTGCAAGGCAGAAATAGAGACACAGATGTAGAGAATAAATGTATAGACACCAAGGGGGGAAAGCGGAGGGGGTGGTGGTGGTATGATGAATTGGGAGATGGGATTGACATATATACACTAATATGTATAAAATACATAACTAATAAGAACCTGCTGTATAAAAAATAAATAAATTTAAAAAAAAAAGAAAATGTATATAAGGGTGCTTCATACCTACACTGTGTGGAGAAAACTACATCTGGCCTTGCATAGAATCCAGTTGGAAAAGTGCCTGCCTTTATTAGCTATGTCTGCCATAGGTGCAAGGCAAGAGTAAAAAATACTTTCAGCTCCTGGTCTGATCTACTCCCCTTCATTTTCAGGTAAAAAAAAATTGAGGCTCCACAAAGAGAAGTGATTTGTCAAAGGTCATACAAGTCAGTTGGAGCATAATTACTAGAACTTCTGTCATCTGATTACCCCCAGATTGGACTGGGATTAGGGAAAATAAAAACTACAACAACTTTAGGGTGAGTAGAAAAGCATCCCCAGCACCCTGAGATCTCTTTCCTAGCACTTGCCATACTGTACTGTCAGCATTTGTTTATGTGCACCCAGCATAGCTTTCCCAGAAGGTGGTATGAAAACAGGGAGAGCTGAGAGGTACAGTTGGAAGGCAGGTTCATGTGGACGCCCCCAAGGGGATCTTCTCAAGAGCGGGGCAGGGGCTACACAGACATTCGGAAGAGAAGTAAAAACCACCCCAGCAGGCAGCTGCCTGAGGCAGATCTGAGCAGACAGGTCAAGGCACAGGTGGTGTCTGCAGAACTGCATTTGTCAGATAAGCATCAATCAGATCTTCTCTCTTTTTTGACAGTCACATAAATGACAGAGCTGGGTAGCTCACTGTCTTCTGACAAGCAATACAGATGAAGGCCCAGGGAAGTCATATCTGGTCCTAGGCTGGGGGAAAGAAGGAAATGACTCCTCCAAGGGTTGGTGTGAAAAACAAACAACACTTTGAGTCTGATAAGCATCTAAGGAAGAACCCGACTTCAGGCAGGAAAGAGGAGGGAAGAGGAGACAGCCTTAAAATCCAGCAAGAAGAGATCAACTGAATACATGTAGTGAAGAAGTAAATGGATGAACTTCTCTTTTGAAGGAAAGAGCACAAGACAAAGTCAGAGACACCCGGGCTGAGCCCTGGCTCTCTAAGCAATTGTGTAACCTTAGGCAGATCGCACCCTGGGCCTCAGTTTCCTTATCTATAAAATGAGTTAATAAAGTGACTTCCGGGCAAACTATTGGAAGAATTAAAACCAGTACATGAGAGAGGCAGGAGCACAGCCACAGCTCAATTAGTCATTCAATCAACATTCATTGAGCACCTACTGTGTGCCAGGCCCTGTGCTGTACTCTGGGGAGATGAAGAGAAACCACAGAAGTTCCAGCTTAGAGGAGAAACCTTCTTAAACATCCTCTATAGGTTGCTGGTGTCTCCCTTCATATTGTAATCCTTAAGAAACTGGAGATTTATTTCTTGGACTGGAGATCATTTTATATTTTTGCCTGCTTCCATACTGTTTCCTCTGATAGGAACATTCTTTCCTCTGTGGCTAGCTAAATCCTTCATGACCAGGAAGTCTTCCCTGACCTACCACCCTCTGGCAGAATGTCTTTGCTAGGGCAAACTCAGCACCAAGGCTTCCCAAGTACCACAGACAGGGCTTTTCACGGACTTCCATTGTCTTCCTCCCTTTATAGGCTCAGAACAGGTGAGCAAACACACACACACACACACACACACACACACACACACATCCAACTCCTTTTACTATCCCCCACCCTTTTCCATCTGGATTCCAAGAAGCTGGGATGGATGGCCCTGTCCTTCTCCCACTCCCCCCCACACCTCTATTAGCTGCCACCTCCCTTCCTAAAATCTCTTCCCACACTTGGACTCCAGAACAGAGTCAGTCTGTGGATGAATTTCTCTGTCAACTATTCTCTTCTTGTCTCTGACCCCAGGTAGCTGTGTAACAGGGTCCAGTGCCTGCACCCCCTCCTCAGCCTTCTGAGGAGCCAAGACACAGCTACCAGATAGATGCCCTTGGACTCCACTCTGGGCCCCAATCATCTTCCCACTCCCACACCACAACCCACACCTGGCTTCCTCCGCACAATGACCCAGCCCATCTACCAGCCTAAACTCTCCAAGTTCCCCGACAGTTCCTCCACTCCCGGCTGCCAACCCCTTGCTCTATTCCAGTGCCTCTCCATGCGCCACCCCTAGCCAGAACTCAGGTGCCCACAGCCCATATCCAAGGCCTTGGCTCTCTCCCTCCATCAGCTCCCCAGCCCCTTTCTCTGCAGCCTGGATAGACCCAGCCTTGCCTCCCACCTTCCCATTCTTCCAAGCTTCCCACCTCCAAGCTCCATCCCTCTCCCGCACTCAGGTTACCCCCCTTGCCTAGACCCACCTGGGCTCTGGCACCACACCACACTCACACTCACTTTACCTTCTCCCGGCCCAGCACCTCCTTCCTGCCCAGCGCCCCTTCCCCTCACCATCTCACTCCTCTCCAGCTCGAAACGACCCCCGCCGGCCAGTCCCTCCCCTTAGCTCTTCACTTCCACGCCTCCCTTCCCTCGTTCCTCTCAGTCCTCTCGCTTCAGCACCCCCTTCCCCGCCCCTCGGCTCACTGGTACGCTCTTCCCGTACTGTCCCTCTCAGCTCCTTCCTTACCTCTCCCCCCATCCCCCCCCCCGTTTCCCCCTCAACGAGCCCTCACTGCGCTCCAATTGCCGCTCATCCTTTCCCCGAGCCCCGGCGCCCTCTTTCTCGTTCCCCCAATCCCTCTGCCCCTGCCTTTGGAGCCCTCCTTGCGGCCCTCACAGCCCGGGTAGACGCTCCTCAGCGCCCCCTCCCCAGGCTACGCGCCCCTTCACTGCCGCGGTGCCTCTCCTTAGTGGCCTCGCCTGGCCCCTTCTCCTTGGTGTTCCTTCCGCTGCCCTGTGCTCCTTCTCAACGCCCACTCACAGTCCCCAGCGCCCTGCGCCGGGAATCGGTCCCAGATCCTCCCCGGGCGGGCTGCCGGGCCGCGCCCCTTACCTGGGACTCCGGGTGAGGACGAGCGGCTCGCTCCCTGGCAGCGCCGCGGAACCGCTGGACCTGGCGGCGGGCGGCAAAAGGCGCAGTGGGTTCGCGGAGCAGGGCGGTGCGGGGCGGGTCTGGTCCCCACCGCAGCGACTTCGGGCTGAGGTTCGGGCTGCAGCTGGGCTGGGCCACCACCGCGACCAGGGCCCACCCATGCCCCGCCCAGGGGCGGAGTCCCTATTCGCCGGGCCCCCAGCTCTGGGCAGGTGTAGGAAATCCGAGGTATCTTGGGGGCCTGGCGCTCCCCAATATCTGGGTGACTATCGTGACTTATCTTAATTCTCACGCCTCGTTCCATACACTGAACTTACTAGGGTGATCAGAGAGCTTCTATGATAGTGTAGGTGATGATGGGTTTGTAGCATGGCCATTTCTAAAGCACTTCCCTGTCGTTATACCGCTTCATCCTCACAAAAGCCCGGGTAGAGAGGCAGAATCTGGACGGCTGTCTACAGGTGGAAACGAAGCCAGAAACCTGGGCATTGTTCTCTACCCTATGCACTCCTTCACACCCTACATCCCATCAGCCTGGTGGTGACGCCTCTGTAACATATCCTATCCCTTCCCCTCTTCTCCGTCTTCACTGCTCTCGCCCTGGTTCAGCCCTCATCACTTCTTGCCTGAACTAATGCAACAGCCTCCTAATGGGTCTCCCTGCCTCCACTCTCCAATCCATCCTCTATGTTGGCAGCCTGAGTGATTGTTCTAAATGTCACCATGTTACCATCAACCCTGAAGAAACAAACAGAAACAAAACATTTTCAATGGCTTCCCATTACCAACAGTAGCCTGGAATGAGAAAATGTTCTTGCCTGGTCATTAGGAAGTCCCAACTCTGTCAGAGAAGGCAGGTCTAAGTGGTGATTAGCACCCCACCCTCACACGTGGACCTGGACTTCAAGTCTTCCTGAGGTCACAGGAGCCAGCTGCCAGCTTTGGTTTAGAATCATCATCCCTCCCCATACTCTTCCCCCTTCTCAAATCTTAGAAGTCTTGAAAAAGAATATATATATATATATATATATGTATATGTGTATATATATATATATATGTATATGTATATATATCAGAATCACTTTGCTGTACACTTGAAACTAACACAACATTGTAAATTAACTATAATTCAATTTTTTAAAATCTTAGAGGCCTGAGTCATATACCAAAACAATTATTTCCCACATTCCATTATGACCTGATCTACAATTTGTCTCTGTGGCCCGAGGAACCACCCAGTAGACAGCCCCTCTCGTTGTCTGACTTCTCCCTCAGACTCATCCTTGAACTGTTCTGAGCTTCTCCACCCACTCCCTTTCACTCACCTCCCCACTGTCCTCATCCTGGCAGCCCTTCCACTGTGCCCTCTAGAATCCTGTTCATTTGTCAACAAACTCTCCTACACCCTCTGCTTCCTCAGAGAGTACTCAGGTTACTTCTTTACCTTTGTTAAAGCTTGACCCTCCTCCAGGACTCCTCCTGTAACCCTCTGCAGGAAGGCTTTTCACTTTCTCACTCCCCATACACCACAGGACCAGGAGGTGGGGTCGGCATTGCCACTTCCACACTTGTACAAAAATTCCTCCTCCTTTGGTCTCCAGCCATACCACCTTCCACCCTTCCTCATCAAGGTCATGATTGACCTCCAAGTGCTCCTATGCATTGAAGATTTCAGCCCCTGGCTCATGGTCATTCTCATTAGCCCTGTCTTGCCATCCTCCTGGTGCCTTCGGTAGCCATGTGGTTTCCTGATCCCTCAGTCCTTGGTCTCCTCTTCACATTACCTCCCATGGTCATACCTTGAACTTCTTAATCACACAGAACTAGTGCCTCTGTGATCTTAAAATCAAATGTCCTGCACTGCCTGCTCCCTCACTCCCTTTCTCCCGTAAGGCCTTAGTTTCCTCATTTCAAAATGGGTGTCATGATAATGATTATTCATTCTTCACAAGAATAACGAGATAACACATAAAACCATCCTTTTAGAGTTGAGAGACAATATGAGAACAGATGGCATTGTGTTTACATTGCCTCAGGTCTTCACATCACTTTCTCCTTCTTCCCTGAAAGGCCATGTATTAAAGTGGACAGAGCACAGACTTGGAGCCAGACAGATATGGTTTTCAATCCATTTTACACACTTATTTGCTGTGTGATCTTATGTAAATCACCCCATTTTTCTGACACATGCACCTCATGCTCATGTGTAGAAAGAGCAATAATGTTGTGAAGATCAAATAAGAAAATGAGATAGCTACTGGAAAGCACCTGACAGGCACATAGTAAGCCAGGCACATAGTAAGCCCTCAATAAATAGAAAACACTGTGGTTATAACAGAACAAAAAATGCTATTTTCTTAACCACAACTGCCTTCCAAGAAAGGTAGACCCTAATGTTCAGAGGTCCTTTTGTCCTACTTAGGACCTTGAGGAGTGTGGATATGTAAGTGTGAGAGAAGAAGGGAGACACCAACTTGCTCTGTGCAAAAAAAGGAAAAGAATTTGGAATTCACTTAGCAATATGGGTGAGAGAGGTAATAAAGAGAGCCGGGGGAAGGAAAGGAAAAAGATGAGTAAGAAAATCATTGTAAGGGTAGGTGCTACATGGATAAAGGGTCAGAAGAAACCCTCCCATGGCAGGTGTACAAAGGGTGTTTAAACACTGGAATGCATTAAATGGGAGAAGCTGTTTGTTGCACATATAATGTAACCAATTTCTGTGACTCTCAAGAGTTCAGTAAAGGCCATTACACTCAGGAATGCTTTCTGAGAGAGGAGTTGTAAGGATGAGTGAGTGGGAAAATTGAGCAATGGGCTTTGTTTTTCTGAGTTGAAAAAGGAGAGTAGAGGCAGAGACGAAGAGAGCACAAGCCCTCGTGGAATTTGCGGAAATCTCCAGGAGGTCTTCCAACTTACAAGGGTTATCAAATGTAAAAATCAATGTAAAAATCGAGGTTCAAGCTCACTGCTTTTAGATCTTAAAGGGGGAGGGAGGCCATATCTGACATTTGGGCTGTGTCATTTGTGCCTCCCTATTGGCTAGCAGGTGACCACCAGAGAGAATACAAAACTAATCATACTATATTGGACTGTCTTCACTTCCAGATCCAAATGCCAAGTAAGAATAGGAAGAAAGACAAAACGCTACCTTTTGTCTTCAATCAGATTGGCTAACAGTTATAATCATTAAGACCTTAAAATATACTGGGCTCATTCATATCTTTTGTCTCATTTAGTCCTCAATACAATCATACAAGGTATGGATTGCCATCCCCTTTTTATAAATGAGCAAACAGAAGTCAGAAAGTTTAAGTGACTTTCCAAGGTCACACATCTGGTAAATGGCAGAACCAGATACCAGGTCTGTCTGACTCCAAGTCCAGGGCTCTTTCTATTAGACTCCAGAATCATGGTTGCTTGGTGAACACCATTTGTGGTTAAGAGTCCTACAAACAAAATTACCTTAAATCTTTTCTAGTTGCCAGAGCAATCAGACTTCTCTAGCTCCTAGTTTTTATATGAAATATAAAAGTGATACTTTTTATTGAATGAGAATCAGTCACTTAGAAAAGGTAGTAGCCTCGTTGTAAATCAACTATACTTCAATATAAAAAAAGAAAGAAAGAAGAAAAGAAAAGGTAGTAGCCTAAGTGTGGATTGCACTTGGAATGTTCAAATCTTTACAAGGTTCAGATCTACACCCCCGCGTGCGTCCCTCATGGCCAGCCTAGGAATGCAGATATGTTGGCAGGTCAAGCGTTTTTCTCTCGCCCCTTCAGTGGGTTGCCTCATATAACAGGGGAGCTGGAGCAGGTGCCAGAAAGTCACCAGAACATGTAAAGCCGCTCTAGAAACATAGGGTTCATGGGAGGAGTGGTGGAAGACAGGGCTGGGAAGAAAGGCAGAGACTAGATGGCCTAAGGCCTTGTAAATCATGTTAGAGGTTTGGGAAATTACCTTGCAAGCAAAAGGTTTGAAGCAATGGAGTAACCTGGTTACATATGCATATAAGAAGAATAGCTCTGACTGTGGTGAGTGTGGTAGATGGGATGCAATGAGTAGGGAGCAGGGAGAAAGGAGATAGGGAACAGTCAGAAATTGCTTTAAAAATCCAGGTGAGAGATGAAGAGGACCAGAAATCATGTCATAGCAGTGGGGAAAGTGGAAAGTACAGGGATTTGATTTGTATTTAGGACCTGGTGGCAGATTAAATGTGAGATGTGTGGGAAAGGGAATTGGCATAAACAACCAGGTAGACAGTGAAGCCATTTACTGGTAACGGGAGCAGAGAAGTTGTTTTAGTTACCTATTGCTGCATAACAACCACTCCCAAAAATTCAGTGGCTTGAAACAGCAATAATTTATTATTTCTCACAATTCTGTGGCTGGCTGAGTGGATTCATCTGGTGATTTTACCTTGAATCACTCGTGAGCAGCATTCAACTGGAAGGTCACTCCAAGGCCTGGCATTTAGTACTGGCTGAGGGCTAAGTGCCATGGTTCTTCCGCATGCGGCTTTTAATCCACTGGTAGGCCAGAGCAGTTTACATGGTGGTCTCGCAGCAGTGTTCCAAGAGAGCCAAGGCAGAAGATACAATCTCTTGAGGCCTAGCCTCAGAAACTGCATAGCACTCCATATACTGCATTCTGTTGGCCAAATCGAGTCACAAGCCCAGCCCGGATTCAAAGAGCTCTGAGTGAGAAGAAGAGCAAAGTCGCATCACAAAGGGGTATGAATAGAGAAGGGAGGAATCAATGGCCTTTAACCAATCTACCACAGGAATGGGAACAGATCTGGATAAGGAGAAAAAATGATAAGTATCTCAAACACCACTTCATATACTAATCATTCCTTCTTTCTTCTCTGTGCCTCAGTTTTTTAATTTGTAAAATAAATGAAAACGCATGCTGAGGACACTGCCCCATCATCAGGGCACACTGCTGTCAGCAGGGGAGGAGTCTGAGACACACACACACACACACACACACACACACACACACACACACACACGAAGCATTCAACATGTGAATATTCAGAACCCAGGTCCCACCCACCACCCCTCCCTCTTTCGCCCACCCTACCAATCCTTCACCAAACCTGTCCGTGATACTTCCTGAGAGCTCTCCATTGCACGGCCACAGCTTTCTCACTGTCCTATCCCCACGATAGCCTCCAAACTTCCCCTGTAATCCACACTCCATTCTGCAGCAGAAGACTCTTCCTAACCCAGGTTAAATCTGTTAATGTGCACATATGGCCTCTTGTGGTCTGGCCTCAACTACCCTCTAGCCTCATTACTGGACACTCCCCCATCCTGCCCTAAGGCCGAACGGCATAAACTACTTTTGGTTCCCAGAGGGTGACCTGCTCGTAACATCTCCATGAATTTGCCTCAGTTTCTCCCACTACCTTGAATACCATTCACTCATTCATTCATTCACTCACTCACTCACACAACAAATATCACCTGAGCACCTGCTGTACACCCAAGTGGATAACAAATGGTCCCTGACACAAGTTGCTCAGGGTCTGGTGCAGGATAGCAGGCTGTAAGACCTACTGTTCTGCGTTCACAAAGGCATAGGCCAAACTGCAACCCAACATGACCTCCTGGATCATTCTTAGAAGGGGTCAGGGGATATTTGCTGAATAAATAGGCATACAAATATTCACAAAATGTATCTTACATCCACCGTCTCATTTAACTTTCACAGTAAACATATGAAGTGGGGACTGATTCATACCATCCTGGATGTGAAGAAGAAATAAATAGCCCGTGGTTTCTCAGCTACTGAAAGTAGGGGAAGCCAAGACTAAAATCAGCCACATTAATGGATTTGGCAAGACATGGCTGTTTTCTCACTTTGGGACACATCAACGGGGAGGAGCCTCAGAGTTAGGCCTCATGCTAGGAGGCAGGTCCTGGGATGCAGAGTTGAGACTTAAGCTGAGTCTTCGAGGATAAGTAGGAGTTAAACTCACAGAGAAGGAACCCAGGTAGAAGGACCAGCATGAGCAAAGGCCAAAAGTTATGAAATTATATGAAGGCTTCAGGGAACATCAGGGACTGTAGGTCTCTGGAAGCACAGACATGATGGGCACAGTACAGGTGATGAGTGAGGTGGGAGGGTAAGTGAGAGCCAGAGGTCAGCCAGGGCCTGGGGAGCCATGCTAAGGATGATGGACTCAAAGATCAGGGCAATGTGGAGCTGTTACACTGCTTTCTCCAGGGGGAAGATGGCCAAATTTACGCTTTAGAAAGAACTCAGCTTATAGAATGGAGATGGATCAGAGGTTCCAAGATACAGAGGACAAGGAGACCAGAGAGAAAGCTGGTGCAGTGACTTCAAAAGAAATTGAAGTAAACTAGTGTGGGATAATCAAAAGGACATAAACTTTGGAATCAGAGAGGTCTAAGTTCAAATCCAACCTTCACCATTTGCTAGTTATGTGATTGAATTTCTCTTGATCACACAGGTTACTCATCTGTAAAATGGGGATGAGAATTATTTCATTGGCTCCTTAAGAGAGTTCAATTAAAAGTGATAATGTATGTAAATTAGGGGGTGATAAATAGGATATTCAATTCAATAACATCAGATACTTTAAGGGATCTGACAACTCATAACTAAGTATATCATGCTTGCCAATGATTTCTCCCTTCAGATACATGTCTAGGGAACTTACGAACAGTTGCACTCGCTTAGACTCTATAAAATAAGTCAGGTTGCCTCTCTAATTTTGGAAAAACATCTGTTTCCTCGTTCTCAGAGGGCTTGCTGAGGGATGCTGCTTAAGATGCCCTGTGACCCTTTGCAAAGGTTCAGTCTCATACTCCCCCTTGTGCTCTAAAGGGGAACTGCAATCTCGCTGGACTGACCAGCAGTCATGGTGCTGACATCAGCTTGAACATAGGGGCTGAAAGGAAGGGAATTGACGTTTGGTAAGCACTTACCATATTCCAGAAACCTTCTGAAGTGTCTTCCATACACTATCTCATGTCTCTCATCAACCATTCAACAAGAGGAGACTGAAGCTCAGCTAGGTTAAATGACTTTTACAAATATCCATGGATAGTAAGAGAGAAAGCAGACCTAAACAAAGGACAGAACTGGAAAAGCTGGTGATGTTTACTGCATGATAGAATAAAATACAACCTCCTTAACAAATTCAACTAGGTCCTTTTCTCTCTAGATTTATCTCCCACCACCAACCCCCTTGGTCCTTTTCTCTGGCCATATAGAATAACTTATACTGTAAGTCTGCAGTATAAAAACTGCTTTATACATCAGCATTTCGCATAGGCTTTTGTTTCTACATTGAGTGCCTTCCTGAATACCCCTCCTTTATCAAGAAGACTCCTCCCTACTCATCCTTGTATCCATCTCATCCTTACTTGGAGGGAATTTAATCACTCCCTCCTTTGTACTACTTCTGGACCTTAGGCTTGCAGTTGGTACATGATAGCTAAAATAAAATGTTCAGCCCTAGGAAATTAACAGTGCCCATGCTTTAACACAATTATTCATTTATGGTATACCAGGCATGGCTGAAGGTACTGAGCACTAGAAATACAGTAACACGCAAAACAGATACAGTCCCCATTCTCACAGAACTTACACTCTGATAAGGAAGACAGACATTACACAACTAACCATATCAATAATTACCATTGTGATCATTGTTTTGAAGGAAAAGTAATGGGAGATATAAAAGAAAAAGCTGTTTTGGTTCCATGATCAGGGAAGATTTCACAAAGCAACATTTAGGTGGGATTTCTGAAGAATGAGTTAGGCAAAAATATGGGGAAGGACACTGCAAGTAGAGGGAATAGAATGTGTAAAGACCATGAGGAACCTTGAAAAATGGAAAGAAAACAAATGTGGCTGGAATATGTGATAGAATGAGAGAATGACTTGCAATGAAGCTGGAGAGAGACTTGAGAGCCAAATTATACCACTCACTTAAACAGTATTATTGATTTTGGACTTTATCCTGGGAGTAATGGAGGAGAGACAGTGAAGAGTTTCAAGCAGGGAAATGATATAACCAGAATTCTATTCTGAAGAGAGCAGTCCCTGTGGAGAACATGTGGAGAGAGGGGCAAGGATGGATGCAAGGAAACCAGCTAAATAGCTATTCATTTATTTAGCCATCTCATTAATGTTTATTGAATGCCTACCACGTGCCAGATTCTATACTAGGCTTTGAGGATACAGCAGTGAACAAGACAGACAAAAGCCCTGCCCTGATGGATCTTACACTAAAAGTCTAGGTGACAAATGCTGGTGGTTTAGACGATGGTGGTGATGATGTGGATGAAGAAGAGTGTATTAGTCAGCTTGGGCTGCCATCATCCAGTACCACAGACTTGGTGGTTTAACAACAAATTTATTTTCTCACAGTTCTGGAAGCTAGAATTCTGAGATCAGGGTTGATTTCTTTCTTTCTTCTTCTTTTTTTAAAAAAATATTTATTTATTTATTTGGCTGCTTCAGGTCTTAGTTGCGGCATGCTGGATCTTTAGTTACGGCATGTGAACTCTTAGTTGTGGCATGTGGGATCTAGTTCCCTGACCAGGGATCAAACCCAGGTCCCCTGCACTGGGAGCATGGAGTCTTAGCCACTGGACCACAGGGAAGTCCCAGGGTTGATTTCTTAAGACCTCTCTTCTTAGCTTATAGAGGACCATCTTCTCCCTGTGTCTTCACATGGTCTTCCCTGTGTGTGTGTGCCTGTGTCCTAATCTCTTCCTGTGAGGATATCAGTCATATTGGATTAGGGCCCACCCATATGACCTCATTTTAACTTAATTACCTCTCTAAAGGCCCTATCTCCAAATACAGTCACATTTTGAGGTTGAGGGTTAGGACTTCAACATATTAATTTGGGGGAGGACATGATTCAGCCCATAACAAGGAGTGAATGGATTTTTAAAAAAAATATTTAGGACAGAGAATGAACAGTAATTGACAATTAAGGAGTAAAGAGAAGGAGATGTCAAGGATGAGTCTCAGGTTTCTGGCATGTAAAACAATAGGGTGGTGCTATTGACCTATTTGATAAGGAACACTGGAAGAAAGTTCACAAGGATCCAGTCCCTCTTTTCAGTCGTTGTGGTCCTTTTAGGGTCCTAAAGCAATGTACAAAGATATGATAGTTTGGCCAGCAGCATATCACAATATTTATTGGCACATGATATCAAATATATGGGGGAATTGTATCATCCATAAAAATCTGAATTAGAAAGAGAACTTTCAAAAATGATTTTGTCAGCCAGACTTTCCTCATT
Organism: Delphinus delphis; assembly: GCF_949987515.2. NCBI lineage: Eukaryota > Metazoa > Chordata > Mammalia > Artiodactyla > Delphinidae > Delphinus > Delphinus delphis. The sequence goes on from NC_082683.1 coordinate 42,999,161, forward strand.
CACTTCGAAATTCCATATCTCCTCCCATTACCTTAACAGGAACCATTTAGGTGGAGTTGTGAAGGCCAAAGCCGGAGTGTAACAGGTAGAATGTCAAAGAGAAAATGAGGTGAGGAAAGGTTGACAGTGTGGGTCAGGCTGGAGAGACACATAAGGTCCACGGATGGTTTGTTTTTAGATGAGAAATAAGTGTTTGTTTAAGTTTGCATAGGAATAATCCAATAGAGATAGAGAGATTGATGATATAAGAGAGAAACATTTATGGCAAAAAAAAAACTGAGGACAGGGAAGGGCTGACTCCAGAGCTCAATGGAAGGATTAGCCTCTGATAAGTAGAAACCATCTCTTCCACTGGAATAAAAGGATGGGAGGAGAAGATGAGACAGATACAGGGAAGGTCTGTAGATTTATTTACCAGGGCAAAGTTGAGGAAGTTATATCAGAAGATCTGGATAAGGTCAAAGTGTAATGGAAGATATTGATCAGTTAGGTTGAAAGGATAGATAGGTGGTTGTGCTCAGAGAATGGAATTTCTGATTCAAGGCTTCAAAGGTAGAAGAGTTTTGAGTGATAATGAGACCATTCGAGTCAGTGGCTGCAATAGAGTGGAGGTCATTGATGTGAAGGAGGCCAAATAAATGAGAAGCCAAGATATTAGATGAAGGTTTTTTTTGTTTTTTTGTTTTTTGCGGTACGCGGGCCTCTCACTGCTGTGGCCTCTCCCGTTGCGGAGCAGAGGCTCCGGATGCGCAGGCTCAGCGGCCATGGCTCATAGGCCCAGCCGCTCCGCAGCGTGTGGGATCTTCCCGGACTGGGGCACAAACTCGTGTCCCCTGCATCGGCAGGCAGACTCTCAACCGCTGCGCCACCAGGGAAGCCCTTAGATGAAGTTTTTCATGGCTTTTCATGGCAAGTAATGGGAAGCCAAGCTTCAGCTGACTTAAATTGTTGGAATATTAGGTCATATATCTTGAAGTCCACAAAGTGGTATTCAAGGTTGACTTCATCCACTGGCTCCAAACGTGTTTCACTGCAGTTTTCTCATTATTTCCCCCACTCCATGTGTTGGTTTCACACTCCATCTAGTAGCAAATAAAAATATCCTGTGAGGGTTTCCCTGGTGGCGCAGTGGTTGAGAGTACGCCTGCCGATGCAGGGGACACAGGTTCGTGCCCCGGTCCAGGAGGATCCCACGTGCCGCGGAACGGCTGGGCCCGTGAGCCATGGCCGCTGAGCCTGTGCGTCCGGAGCCTGTGCTCCACAGAGGGAGAGGCCACAACAGTGAGAGGCCCGCATACCGCAAAAAAAAAAAATATCCTGTGAGACCTCTCAGAATTTCTAAAATATTAATTTTAAATCATTCCAAGAGATACATTGTTATCCAAACTTATTTAGCCATGGAATGCCTTTCTAGGGACACTAGTGTTGCATGGAATATGCTTTGGAAAATGCTTCTATAACCTTGCTAGACAAGAGTTGTTGACTATTACAGTGGCTAGCCACAGAAACTTACTCTGGCTTATGTAAGAAAAAAAAGAATTTATTAAATAACACTGACTAGGGACTTCCCTGGTGGCGCAGTGGTTAAGAATCCGACTGCCAATGCAGGGAACATGGGTTCGATCCCTGATCTGGGAAGATCCCACATGCCGCGGAGCAACAAAGCCCGTGTGCCACATCTACTGAGCCTGCACTCTAGAGCCCGCAGGCCACAGCTGCTGAAGCCCGCATGCCACAAGTACTGAAGCCCACACACCTAGAGCCTGTGCTCCACAACAAGAGAAGCCACCGTAATGAGAAGCCAGTGCACTGCAACGAAGAGTAGCCTCCGCTCTCCACAACTAGAGAAAAGCCCTCACGCAGCAACGAAGACCCAATGCAGCCATTAATTAATTAATTAATTTAAAAAACATAACACTGACTAGATCATAAACTACCCAGGGATGCTGGAGAACCAGGTTTGGGGTACACATTGCAGACATGCTGGGGAAGACACCATGGCTGTCACCACTAAGTACTAAACTTGTACTGCTTGAAAACCACTAGCCTCCAACACTGGACACCACTGTGGGCATTATAACCACCACTGCCCCAAGAACTCAGTCTTCCTGCAAATGCTGTTGTCTGTGCTGCAGGAAGGTGTATCTGATTGGCTGAGCCTAGGTCATTTGCCTATAGTCTAGCTGCAAAGGAGGCTGGGAAAGCAATTATCTAGTATTTCCAACTTCTAAAATAGAAAGAGAGTTCTGTCTCCCTCCAAATTTATAAGGTGAAGGATTTCTTGAATCTAAGAAGGATAATTTAATGGCTAAAAAGAATTTTTTAATGGCTACATAATACATTAATTTCTTTGCCCAACCTGAACTATATTATTTCCCGCCTACCCATATTTACACTTAAAAGAAAAAAACACTTCAACATAATGCAACTCAAAATGCAATTACCCACTCACCAAAAGCAGTGCAACCCAAAGTCTCATTATTTACTACATCCAGTTACAAATCTAGAACTTCTAAGTGCTATTTTTGGAATCACACCTGTATATATGATATCTTAATCAGGAAGTTCACTGCTATAATAAGCAAGGTTCTATTGTGGATAATAGGAACCATGCTAGCTATTTTAATCAGAAAGCATTTAATACAGGGAATTAGGTACTAAAAAAAAATCACTGAAATGACTAGAAGAACAAACACTAAACTGGGCCCCAAGGAATGACTCCAAGACATCGTAGGCTGTCCCTACATGGGAAATGAAAGTTTTACATCACTCGGGAAGGAATCTGCCCTCCCAGGTTATGGTTTCGGGATCACACCATCTTGGCCACCATCTGGAAATAAGCAAGCCATTGTCCTCCTGGAACACTGCGATAGCTACAACCTGGGATCAGGAAGCTGCTGCCAGAACACTTGTCTCCAGAGCCACATCACACCTGCGAAGTCACACCAGCAAAATGGAGGCCTCACAGTCTGCCAACTCTTCCCCAACAGTTCCCAATTCAATCTCACATGAAAGCATCACTGTAAAGTGAGTGCACTTTAGAGGCAATACTGAGTGAGACAGCATGATGGTGACTAAGATGGTCAGCAAGCCCACAGATGGTGGTACCAAAGCAGAAGCTTGGCAGAAGGGAAATCCAGATTAAGACTCTCTTCCAATAAAATCAGATCGTTGCTTCATCCAGGATAAAAGGAATCCAGTGTAATTAAATTGACACGAGGGGGAAATTCCCTGGCAGTCCAGTGGTTAGGACTCAGTGCCTTCGCTGCTGAGGGCCCAGGTTCAATCCCTGATTGGGGGAACTAAGATCCCACAAGCCATGCAGCACAGCCAAAAAAAAGAAAGAAAAAAAAAAAAAAAAAACCGACACAAGATACCTTGCTGTTGGAGTCTCTGGATTGTGTCACCAAGTCCAAAGGTTCAGTGTTGGTTGCTGCAGCTGACAAGTTAGGCGCTCAGCAGTGACAGGTTATCCTTGGAGAGGCTGCCTAACTGTGATCAGTGGCCCTGATGCTCATGGCCTAGAGTGGCATGGGAGAGCAGCCCAATTATCCCGCCCAATGAAGGGAAGAGAAGTGGTGCTGAGGAGCTGAAAGGGCCACCTGGACGGGCCTTGTTGACAAGATAAAGGGGCAGGGTGCGTGGACTGACCACTGGAGACTGATAGGAAAATAGACATCTCAGCAGATGCCTTCGTGGAAGGATGTGCCAGGACCAGGTAGGATGCATTATACCTCAGAAGATGCTAGCATGAGCAGTGTCTCTTATCTGATGTCATGACACTGTTTAATTCTCTGAGATTTAAATGCCATCCAGGGAAGGAGAAAAGAGACAAAAAAAATCCTAAAGTTGATCAAGTTTCAACCTCAAATAACCTAAAAAAGCTTGGACCTGACTGTAAGTGGTTTCTCTGTCTTCAGGCAGAATGGCAGTTTGAAAGGGAATTGTTATTGGAATAGACTATTATGTTTCTATTTTTGTAATTGTATAAGTTGGCTTGAAAATTTATACTTGCTACACAGCATAAGGCATTGATGCAGTCCTTGAGTTGGCTGACTTGAATACAAATTGCCTAGTATGGTGTAGTAGTTAAAAGCATGGTTTCAGGGGCCAAATTGCCCACATTCAAATCCCAACTCTGATCCCACTAGCTTAGGTAAGATACTTACCCACTGTGTGCCTCAGTTTCCCTATCTATAAGGCAGAGATGATGATGATGGCAATAGAACCAAATCCATCAGGTTATTGTTAGGATTCAATGAGTTAATACGACTGGATGATTTAGAACAGTTTCTGGCACACAGTGCTGTATAAATGTTTGCATCTCTAGGTAAAGAATGTTTGAAACCTTTAGTCTTGAAACTTCTATGGTTGCATGATCCCTGAAAGAATTTTGGAAAAGTAGGTACTTTTTTTTTTTTTTTTTTGCAGTATGCGGGCCTCTCACTGCTGCGGCCTCTCCCGTTGCGGAGCACAGGCTCCAGACGCGCAGGCTCAGCGGCCATGGCTCACGGGCCCGGCAGCTCCGCAGCATGCGGGATCCTCCCGGACCGGGGCACGAACCCGTGTCCCCCGCATCGTCAGGCGGACTCTCAACCACTGCACCACCAGGGAAGCCCAAAACTAGGTACTTTTAAGTTGACTCTTTTGAGATCTAAAAGCTTCATCATTTAAATAACGGCAAAGGACATAATTTCTGGTGTACTGTAAATATTAACATTTAGAAAAAGCTGTTATGTCACTTAAAAAAAATGTATACGCTAGAGCCTAAGTACCACAGGAATTTTATACCCACCTTATCCACTTAATTTTTTTTTTCCACTTAAAACTAATACATGGACAGGCTCTTCTTAACGGTTGGAAATTTTACATTATTCTCTTTCTTCTTGAACTTGCATTTCTTTCACTCCACCCACAGAATTATAAGCTAATGTAATGCATTTATATGCTTAAAGTCTCTTATTGATCACCATGTCATACCTCTCTATAGTAAATTTATGTATTTAATAGGAATTAAAATGCTAAAATTCTTATAGTCAAATTCTTTGAGTATAAGAATCTAAGTTACATTAGACAAGTTTTGTACCCTAGTTTACAACCTCTTTATCTTTCCCCCCATTTGGCTGTCACTGTGGTAACCAGCTACGTTTGGAGGTTGAGGACACCTCTATAAAACTGCATTCCCTTATCTCTTGCTTTCTGCTTCCAAGGCTCTTTGTTACCTCTGTGTCGAGGTTCTTCCAGGAAATTAGCTCCTCTGAGGCAACCCTGGATCAGAGAGGTAAACAGCTCAATAATAAATCCTATTTTGGTTCTCCCTCCTGTGCTTCACTTTCCCCAGTCTCTCATTCCTGTCCCCGAGAATCTCTTCCTAGAATATATTACCCGTACAGGCCTTATCTCAGGCCCTACTTTTAGGGGAACCTAAGCTAAAATCTAAGAGTTAAAATTTTTTTTCCAGATTCAATTATCGTTACAAGAATTATTAGTATGTCAATCAAAACAATAAATATTACAAATGTTAATAATTATTAAACATAAAAAGTAAAGTTTTATTAAAATTGCATCTTAGTGACATGACTTTTTAAAATGTCATTCATATATCTGTGGGAAGAATATTACTTATGGCTAGAATGGGACAGGATTCAGCATTAACTACTTTTTATATCAAGAGTATTCTCAAAATGTTAAAAACTTAATTCTCGGACAGATTTTAAGCACATGCCAAAATTTTAACTTATTAATCAGGACCAGCAAGATGACAAAACCAGTTCAAAGTTGAAATAAGATTATTAAATCAGATACAAAATTGGTTAATGACCTAAAGGCATTAAAGCTATAACCTATGAGGTTATCTTCTCCCTGGGAAAGAAATCATTTGCTTCTTATCAGTTTTCTATAAATTGACATCTAACTCTATAGAGTTGTAAAATGTGTGTGCCCTAATTAACAGTAAATAGTAAATCAAACTAATTTGTATTCTCTTAGAAAGTCAGATAACCCTTTAGGGAGGCTTCCTGCTATACAATATACATTGTATATTGTATATATACAACCCTTTAGGGAGGCATCCCCTGCTATACAATAACATTAAAAGTTTGGAACAATTTTTCTTAACACTAGTTATTGCGTTTAGAAATATAAATGCTTAGAAATGTTCACATAAATAAGTACATGAGAATGGAAGTTTTGTTAGTGCAATAGCATTAAATTCTTTGAACTCTTACTGAGTTATATGCCAAAAAATCACAAGTGACCTAACATCAAAAATTTAAAATACCAGTTGATACATCAATTAGGCCCTCTTTTAGTCATGTTGTAAGCAAAGAAATAGAAAACACTTACCTTGTGGAAGAATTTGTTACCCATTCATTAAAGTCATTCACTTTCTCAGTTTCTGGAAAGTATACTACAAAGACATCAAATACTTATTAACTACCTCTCAAACATTTTCACTTGCCTTGGAGGTACACCACACAACCCAAATGCCACAAAAAGGGCTAAGAAATCTTTGCCAATGCAACATGCTTTGATAAACTGTGTTCATCTTATCATGTGCTTCAAGTGTATTTTAATGAAACACTTGTCTTTCATTCAATTTATGGAAAAAGTATTATATATTAGCTAAATGGCCAAGTCAGTCTTCACTGTTAAGTCAATCAGCTACATCAGTCTTTCATTTAAAAAGACTTCATTTTGGAGAGTTAGAGTGTTTTATTTTATTTTTAAATTTATTTTATTTTATTATTTATTTTTGGCCACACTGGGTCTTTGCTGCTACGCGCGGGCTTTTTCTCTAGTTGCGGCGAGTGGGGGCTACTCTTCATTGTGGTGCGCAGGCTTCTCATTGCAGTGGCTTCTCTTGTTGTGAAACATGGGCTCTAGGCATGTGGGCTTCAGTAGTTGTGGCACACAGTCTCAGTAGTTGTGGCGTGTGGGCTTAGTTGCTCCGAGGCATGTGGGATCTTCCCAGCCCAGGGCTCGAACCCGTGTCCCCTGCATTGGCAGGCAGATTCTTAACCACTGCACCACCAGGGAAGCCCCAGAATAAGCGTTTTAAAATCAAATGTATTAGGACTTCGCTGGCGGTCCAGTGGTTGACTCTGCGCTTCCACTGCAGGGGGCACGGGTTCCATCCCTGGTTGGGGAAGTAAGATTCCATATGCTGCACGGTGCAGCCAAAAAAAAAAGTAATTCATTATCTCTAAAATCAAAATGTATTGATATATACATACAGTAAAATGTCTATATAGAGTTTACAGTTGGATAGGTTTTGACAAATACATACACCTAGGTAAGCATCACAATCAACATTTGCATCACCACAGCAAGTTCCCTCACGTGACATTGCAGTTAAATTCCTCTCCCCACACCCCCAATCTCAGGTAACCACTGATTTGATTTCTCAGACTACAGACAAGTTTTGCCTGTTCTGAAACTTCATATAAATGTACTCTTTTTTGGTCTTTTTCACTCAGCATGTTTTTGAGATTCATCCATGTTGTTTTATGTATCAGTAGTTTGTTTTTCTTTATTCTGGGTAGTAACCTTTTGTATGAATATACCACAGTTTATCCACTTATTTGATAGGCATTTAGGTTGTTTCCAGTTTTTGGATATTATGAATAAGGTTTCTATCATTCTTGTACAAGTTTTTGGTTTTTTCAAATATTTATTTTGGCTGCACCGGGTCTTAGTTGCGGCACACGGGATCTTCTTTGCGGCATGCAGGATCTTTTTTTAATTTAATTTAATTTATTTTTTTATTTTTTTGCGGTACGCGGGCCTCTCACTGTTGTGGCCTCTCCCGTTGCGGAGCACAGGCTCCGGACGCGCAGGCCCAGCAGCCATGGCTCACGGGCCCAGCCGCTCGGCGGCATGTGGGATCTTCCTGGACCGGGGCACAAACCCATGTCCCCCGCATCGGCAGGCGGACTCTCAACCACTGCGCCACCAGGGAAGCCCGGCATGCAGGATCTTTAGTTGCGGCATGCAGGCTTCTTAGTTGTGGCATGTGAACCCTTAGTTGCGGCATGCGTGTGTGATCTAGTTCCCCAACTAGGGATTGAACCCAGGCCCCCTGCATTGGGAGCATGGAGTCTTATCCACTGGACCACCAGGAAAGTCCCTCTTGTACAAGTTTTTGTTTTTGTTTTTGCAGACTTCTGTTTCATATAAATCACATAATCCTGTAATCCTGGAATTGCTGGGTTGCATAGTAAGTGTACATTTAACTTTATAAAACACTCCCAAACTGTTTTCCAAAATGTTTGTACCATTTGACCTTCCCATCAACAATAAACTGGAGAGTTCTAGTTGCTCCACATCCCCTCTAAACTTGGTATCAAGTTTTTTTAATTTTAGCAATTCCAGCAGGTGGGAAATAGTATCTCATTATAGTTTTAATCTACATTTCTCTGTTGCCTAATATCACACATTTTCACATGCTTATTGGTCATTCTTATATCTTCTTTTGTGAAGTATCTGTTCAAGTCTTTGCCCAGGGGCAACAACGTAACTTCATTTTTCAAGTCAAATAAACATGTTAACATGAGTCTGTATGACAACTACCTTAGTTTCAAATCCTAACTCTAAAACTAATTCCAAATTCTAAGAGGTGAAGACCTGTCATGAATTTGTCACTTGGATGACTTCAAACTTCCTTCTCTTCTCCTTAGACCTCTCCCGCAGGAGAAATGCCTTCTTTAATAACTGGGGACTGGAAGAAGCAAATTTTCGTCACTTCCACACTACAACATTTCTGAATTCAAAACATCTCCAAATGGTGCAAACTGCCCATTTCTAATGTTAGGTTTTACTCTTGACAAACTACGCTTATGACAACTATGTACAAGACATAAAGCCTTTCTTTAATCAAGGAAGCTTAGTACTATTTCAATTTACCTTGGTTTGGCACCCCAGAGGTGTTTGCATAATACAGCAATGCACCATATTAAAATTCAGGGTAAGAGGTATGCCTTTCTTCTGTGAAGTGGGGAAAGGTGGATAGTGAGTGATAAGGGAGGTGGGAATGAACCATCTTGATGACATATCCTGGGAAATCTTTTTTGTTTAACTGTGGTAAAATGTATGTAACAAAATTTAAACTACTTTCAAGTGTACAGTTCTGTAGCATTAAGTACATTCACATTGTTGTGTAACTATCACCACCATCCATCTTCAGAACATTTTCATCTTTCCCCACTTAAATTCTGTATCCATTAAACACAAACACCCAACCCCCCTAGTTCCTGGCAACCACCAGTCTTCACCTCTATGAATTTGACTGGTACCTCATGTAAGTGGAATCATACAGTATTTGTCCTTTTGTGACTGGCTTATTTTACTTAGCATAATGTCTTCAAGGGTCATCCATGTTTTAGCATGTGTCAGAATTTCCTTCCTTTTAAAGGCTGCATAACATTGCATTGTATGTATATACCTCATTTTGTTAATCTACTCATCTGTTGATGGACCCAAGTTGCTTCAACCTTTTTTACTCTTATGAAAAATGCTATAAACAGAGGTGTGCAAATGTCCATTCAAGTCCCTGCATTCAGTTCTTTTGGGTATATACCCAGAAGTGGAATTGCTGGATCATATGGTAATTGTTTGATTTTTTGAGGAATCCTAGGAAATCACTTTTGGGAAAATGAAGACCTGGATATCAATTCAGTAAAGATTTTGTGCCCATGTATTTCTTGTAAAGTCTTTACATACCCCAGACTGAAAATGCTTGTTCTGAGTCACACCTTAGAACATAAAGGAGGTAATGTGTGGTGGAAAAAGTATGAGTTTGGAATAAGACAGGGGTGGTTAGAATCCAGTATTTAGACTAGAAACTGAGGGCAAGCCACTTCTCTCTCCAGTTTCCTTTTCCATAAAATGAGGCTAATAATACCTATCCATTAGGACCATTAATGGGATTTAAATAGAATGAATGAAAAGAACCTACCACAGAGCTTGACAATTCACTTGAAAGGACATTGTTTAGAGACCTTGGTACACAAGACAGAGGAATAGCTCTGCCCTAGAGCATGGCTGCCTGATGACAGCTACATGTGTGCAAACAGGTAATTACAATATAATGTAGTACTGAGCCAAGATAGATGTATTGGGGAGAGGGGCATTTTATCCTCCTGAGAAAAGCCAGGTCTGCAAGAGGCGGCTCAAAATGTGAAGAATGAGTAAAAAGAAGTTTTAGGCAGAGGAAACAAGCCAAGGAAAGACAAAAAAGCATGAAAGAGCATGTTGTGAGGGGAACTTGAAGCAATCTGGTGTCACCACAACACAAAACGCAAAGACAATGGGAGCAAATGATGTTGAAGAAGCTTCCTAAAAGGCATGGTAAAGATCTCGACTTGATCCTGTGCCTTGGTTTCCTCGTACACCTCAAATTCTTGTATAAAATGGAAATGATAATAGTACCTTTGTCATAGGCCTGTTAGGACTAAAGGCAAACGAAATGGGATAATACACATAAAGCACTTAGAAGAGTGCCTGCCACATACTGAGGCCCAAATATTTTCTAATGTTAGTATTATTTTCTTGAGTGTGGCAGGAAAGGCTTTAAGCAGGGGAGTGACATGGTCACATCTGTGTTTTGGAAAGATCACTCTGGGGGAAGTAAGGAGGATGGATTGCAGGAGAGAATATTGGAGGCAAGTAGGCAAGTTACAAGGCTACAACAATAAATAGTCTAGGAAGTAGAAAAGGCCTGCCCTGTACAAGAGTGACAGTGAGGAAGGAGGGAATTCAGGTATTTAAAAAGTAGAAGAGAAGAGCTCTGATGCCTGTTAGAATGTGGGAGGTGCAGGTGCACGAGGAGTCCTAGACAGAGCTCCTAGATTAGGTCCTCAAGGTTAGTTTTCTTCCTAAATGATCTCCCTCCCTCCATTCTCCAATAACAAAAAGGCCATCAAACACATTTCCTTTTAAAGTTTTATTAAAGTTTAATGGAACAATTTATATATATATATATATATTTTTTTTTTTTTTGGTTAACCCCAGTACAAAAATACAGTTGACGACTTGACAAAAATGGCTCCGTCTAGGGCTTGAAGGTTTGAGTTTCTCCAACAGCAACAGGGGAAAGCATGCTTCCAGCTGGGCTGAGTCCAAAGCACACAGCCATTCCCGCACACGCATGCGTGCAAACAGGGAAGCCAAGCCAGAGAAGAGGAAGGAAGTTGAAGGGATTCAGGAAGAAGCCCAAGATTATTCCCAGGAGAGAAAGAGAAGAAACAGGCTGGTCTCCTTGGTGGGGTAGAATTACGGATTTACATTTAGGACTTGTTTTAAATGATAAGCTATTTCTGCAATTTTAACATTATAAAAAAGATGCTTCTGGTCTCTCTTCACCACTAAGGTGAGTAAAGCAGGAGGAAATGGAAAGATTCAACTACTGCAGTGTGAGGAGTAAACCTCCAAATGGCTCAAGTTTTGTGTCAAAAGGTGTCATTCTTTACCTTCAATGACAGAGACATTTAGGTGAGAGGGGACAGGAGAAGGAAGTCTGCCACACTCTGCTGGATCACAAACATGGAGACCAGCTTCTGGCAGCAGAACTCTTCCACAGTGAGAGGGCCCCTTCCCATGGAGGCAGGAACAAGGTTTAAATGTTCTGAGTGATTCCTCAATATTCCCTTCCCTGCTGCCTTCCTTCTAGAACAGTAACTTTGATGAAAGGAGGGATACATTCATGTTACAACTCATCTTCGAGATGTTTCTCTCTGAAGGCATCACCCGTCAGCCTTTCCTGAGCTTCCTTCATCCCCTGAACAACTGTGAAATAAAGGTTGAGGGGAAAAGTATGAAGCACGTCTTTAATATTTGACATGTGACAACCAATACAGATTTTTATGTTTTAGGAGAAATATAAGAGGAGCACAGGATCTGGATTCAAGATCTAGTTCTGGATTTTAGCCCTGGAAAGTCTCTTGAATTTGTTTCCTCATCTATAAATAAGGTGATGCTACCTACTTCACACAGATTATAAAAATTAAATGAGAGAATGAATAATAAATGTGCTTTATAAACTATGAAGTCTTAAAAAAATGTTAGTAGTTACTTTGGCTTACCCTCCAGGATTAGAGTTGAACCCCTGTCACAGGCTGTAGATATTCACTTGACACTAAGGGAAAAGAAAACATCTTCCTACCATCCCCATCATCTCTTCTGGAGGATCGCTGCATTTAGTTCATATCCTGTGGAGGTTACAGTTTACACTGGTATGTGAATGTGTGCGTGTACATGAAGGGAGGATGGTCTTCACTGAAAGAAGTCATCATATCTAGTATCAATTACGTATGGAAGAAGTCAAGTTCTCAGGCACAGGAGAAACCTGGAAGGCAGGTCCTGGTCAGACGGAAGATGAAACTTCTCATCTATCTTGGGCATCAAGGAGGGCAGCTGTTTTGGTACAGGCTCCCCATACAATGGCAGGCCAGTTGTTAGGCTGAGCCAGAGTCTGTGGATCTCAGAAAGCAAACCAGGTAGTATAGTTTGTTACATCCCTTTTGTTTTGTCCAAGCCTTTAGTAAAGCCAGGTTTGAATATTCCAGTTTCATGTCAGCTGAGCCATGGAGAATTCAGGCAAAGGGTTCTGTGTCCACATTTGGACTAATGTGTTAAAGGATGATGCTGGTGTCAAGATGGAAGTGGTAACTTCATGAAATTCTAAAAGGAAGGTGAATTTCAGGGTCAAGAGTTGGGGACCTATGGGAATTCCCTGGTGGTCCAGTGGTTAGGACTAGGTGCTTTCACTGCCGTGGGCCTGGGTTCAATCCCTGGTCGGGGAACTAAGATCCCACAAGCCTCACAGCCAAAAAAAAAAAAAAAAAAAGTTGGGAACCTAAAGTTCAGCTACCCTTCTCCATGTGGAAAATTTCCCTGTAACACCAACCTCCAGTGATCGGCATTTGGGTAGGAAAGATGACATTCTCCTTACCCATGGAAAGGAGAGGATAACCTCTGCAGATCTCTTTCCTCTACCTATCCTGAGAAATTAGAGTTCTGAGGACTCAGAACATAAAGTGATCAACAACCTGGCAGCATGGCAATGGGAGACACATGGCAACTTAGCAAACAACCCTCTTTTACAGATGGCAGGGAGAAATTCAGAAGGAAAACAGGGACATTATGTGGCATGAATTCCAACCTCTCCCTCTAGAATGACTGTGCTCAAGGATAAGAGTACAAAAAAGCATGACTGACTTATGATTTCAATCTTCCCTCACATGTTTGTGCTGACGCTGTTCCCTCTGCCTCGAATGATGCTTTCCGCATTCCTCTGCTGGCTAGGACTCAACCCAGTCATCATTCCCTCTAGCATGCCTCACGCCCTCTCCATGTTGGGCTATACTCCCCCCTACACACACACACCCCTTGCTTCTGTAACTTGAAATGCCCTCTTCATATGTGTCCATAGAGACAAATTCTTATCCGTATCCATCTAGATCCAGTTAAAGTTTACTATCTATGAAACCTTTCAGACTAGATCAGCTAACAGTTAGCATTCCCCTTCTTTGAATTCTCACAAGAATAGCATTAGTGCAGTGGAAAAAAACTAAGTTCTGGACTGAAATCCTGGCTCTGTGACTTTTTAACTGTGGGTCCACGGGCAAGTGACTATTTCTGGGACCTTCAGTTCTTAACAGTTTCCTGTGGGTCAGTTAGCTCCCAGCTGGATTATAAAAAGCTAGGGAAGGGGCTCAGTCTTATCTTTCTCCTATATTCTACACAGCATCTAGCCAAAAGCTAGTCATGCAGCAGATGCTCGGCTAACATGTTGAATTAGTTTCCCATCACAGACCTTGCATGTGGTTCATCCTACTGAAACCTAGCAGCAACCCTCCCTCTTCTCTCTCAACATAACCATACCTTGCTCAGCACTGGTGTAGAAATACTTGTAGCTGGGGTTTCCATTCTCATTGATGATTTCAGGACGCACCTTGCCACTGGGATCTATTGTAGACAAAATGGCAGAGGGATTGCAATAGTTACAACAGAGAGGTACTTTAAGCACCATATGGTACATTAGGCCTTCTGGAAAACGAGACCTGCCCATCTTTGCAGCCCATTATCTCACCACCTTACCCCTTGTTTTTTATGTTGCAATCACAATGAATTCCTTGTAATTCCCTGAACACAACCCACCCCTACCCTCACTCCCCACCATGCCTTGGTATATGCTGGTCCCTCTTGCTGGCATGTTTCTTTTCTGTTTGATAATGGTGGGATCTATATTTTTATTTGTTTCCCCCATAGAATCTAGCAGAATGCTGAGCAAAGATTAGGTAGTCATTAAATATCTTTTATAAAATTGTTTGTGGAAATACATTTTTCTTGTTATAGAATCCCATTGCTTCAACCTCACTACAGGGTCAAGGGTGGGAACTGTGGCTTATCTCAGTCCCTGTAGTGCCTAGCAGTGCTTGACATATGGCTGATGCACAAATGATTGCTAAATGGATAAATGAATGATCACTACTCTCCCACTGCTCACAAAAGCAGTTAGTTTTGGGGTTTTGTTTTGTTTTTTACAAAAGCACGTAGTTAATGGGAAAAGTTTTCCTTCAGATCCAAGGTTCTGGCATTCAGAACTCCCCATTCTCTCTTGAAACTGGTTTTTGTTTTTGTTTTTAGCCATCCCAATAAAATTTCACTAGGTGGAGTCAGTGCCTTGATTCATTTCTCTCTCCTTCTGCATCACAGATCCCCAGATTAAGACCTTTCACCTTACCCAGGAACAGGATTCGTGGAATATAACCCCCATCAGGGCTGAAATCTTCATCTTTGGGTTCTTCTTCATCCTGTTAAGTATAAACCTTAAGTCAGATCATGTTCCCTCTCTCCTCAAAACCTTTCAGTGGCTTCCCCTCCCACTCAGGGTAAAACCTTAAGTCCTTGCAGTGGCCTAAGAGGCCCTACTTCAACTGTCACCTGGGCACTTCTCTAACATCACGCCCTACCCCTTGTTCAGTCTTTTCCAACCACACTAAGTTGCCTGCTGTTGCTGTCATTAAACAAGCCGGGCATGCTCCCCACTCAGGCTTTTGTATTTGCTCTTACACTCCTCCTGGACACACTTCCCCCTTCATCCACATGACTCACTCCCTTTTCTGCTTCAAATCTTTGCTCAAATGTCACCTTGTTTCCTAACTACCTAATTAAAATTGCAAACTATCCCCACCATTCTTCATTTTTAGCCATAGCATTTACCACTATCTGACATACTTTACTTATTTGTCTGCCTCCCCATATTCAATTCCTCATATGTAACTTAATGACAGCAAAGAATTTTGTCTGTTTTGTTCACTGCTGATTCTCAGTACCTACATCACTGACTTGCACAGTTTTTCTTGAATGCATGAATTGATGAGACTGACATTTTAGTACAATTGTGAAGTTACACTTCTCCCAGGAGACAAGACCACACAGTTAGCTTTCTTTTTACGAAATCTCTCAAGTTGGAGAATGCTCACTGAACACATTTCTGTTTCCTGTGAGTGGTGATTCTAACTCATCACAGAAAGTGGTGAGGCGTTTAGATGCATAGAAATCAACAGTAATTTTGTCGTTTATGGTGTGATTCCCATTTCAGAAGTTATATCAAATAGTTAATATAACTTTGCCTTCAGTGAGGTGTGTCAGCGTTCAGGCTATCCACTAGCTTTATAAGCAATCCCTTAGCTATCTCAACATTAACTGGTAATGTGTTCAGAAGATTTCCAGTCCTATGTTTAAATAAACATCATTTTATAGAAACAGCGCTAGGAGTATCATCACAGAGCATCCGAGCATCCCACATTGGAAGAGTACAGCCTAAAAGGCAGCACAGCTAGGTCACAGTACCTATTCTTATCACCTATTAGGCTCTATGACCTTGACTAACCTAACTCCTTCAGGCCTAAGATGATCAATCTGTAAAACAGGGATAGCATCAATGGCCTAAAAATCCCTTCTAACTCTAAGATCTGATATTCTGACTTGGGATTCCAACACCTCTGGTCAATGTGAAATACATAAAGGATATCTAATGAAATAAGAAGAAGCTCTACATATAAGCCCAGCACAGAGTAGGGTTTCAACTGAATCATATTTTGCAGGGAATCGTGGCCTACACATGTGACCACATCTTTAGTTCAATTATACAAAGATGTAAAAACATGTCATAATCATAAGCTAAAAGTGAAGGGACCTTAAAATTTAGTCATCTTATCCAATCTTTCTTCTCTTACTTCCTCCCACAAATGGGGGCTCGATAGCATTCTACCATATCTGATGCAAGACTTAGTATTAGAGTTCAAGAGAAAAACACATACAGACAAGAAGACAGCTCTGCTGAGTAAGATTTTATACCATCAATGAGGCTAACTCTAAAACAGTAAAGACTTAAAATCATAGCACAAAGGAGAAACTCTGGAAGTCTTACCTCAAGATTTACCATAACAAAATTATGGGAAAGTTCTGAAATTTCTGTAGATTCTGCAAATTTGGGCTTTAAAGCTAGGGGGAAGAAAAGATTTTGGAATAGAAGAAAACATCATTGTCATACCCAAACCCTAATTTGTTGAGATGATTCATATAACTGACCCTTTTGCTAATCTTAAGACCCAGAAATTAGAACACTTGAATTCTGGTCCTGCTTCTGCCATTTACTTGCATAGTTATGTAACTTAAGTGGCTGACTTTATTTCTCTTAAGCTTTCATCTAATTTATAAAATATAGATAACGGCATACTGACAAAAAAATTATTACTATTGGCTTTTTTACGTATTTCAATAACATCTATTTAAGAATAGATGTAATAAAGACAATAGAGTAACAATACTCTACCACTTATGTATATATATTATTAAACTAGCAATTTACACTAATTTTATACTCTTTTTCCTACATGATTTTATTAAGTGTAGCATACCAAACAGAAGGAGGAATCTGACTGGGAAGTGGCAGGCTGGTATACCAGAAAGAACACAGGCTACAAAGTAAGAAAACCTGGGCTCTAATTTGGTTCCCACCTCCTCCAGTAAGACCACTCCTCATGTCTCTCTCTGTTACATACAACTGTCCATACAACTATTGTAGCACCTGATCCCATATTCTACATAACCATATCTTAATTGTCTCACCCTCCAACCCCTTGCAAATATAACTGCAAATTTCTTGAGGGCAGGCAATCTATACCATAAATTTCTTCGGTATTCCTTCAAGCAATAAGCAGTGCTGAGCCAAAGTCAGTGTTAATATATTTTAAACATTAATATTTGAGAACACATCTGAGGTCTGATCATTTGCACCTACCTTTGCAAGCTCCACACCAGGACTTATGGATAATCACCATCAGGGGTAATCCACTTAAAAACAAAATGAAGAAATTATAATCTAGTAATTCCACTTCTTGAAATATATTCTAATAAAATGACTAACCAATGAAGACAAAGATTAAT
Source organism: Delphinus delphis (assembly GCF_949987515.2). Lineage (NCBI taxonomy): Eukaryota > Metazoa > Chordata > Mammalia > Artiodactyla > Delphinidae > Delphinus > Delphinus delphis. The sequence goes on from NC_082683.1 coordinate 43,016,615, forward strand.
GTACAAGGATGTTCATGTAGTATAATTTCAATAAGAAAAATTTTAAGACAATCTATTCAATAATAGTGGACTATTACAACAAAATTATTGCTAAGTTCTGACATTCCAGTAAATTCTGCAAATTTGGGCTTTACAGCTAGGGAAAAAAGACTGTAGAAGAAAACAACAAATTACAGCATTTCTAAATGTTATGGTTATATAACCACTGAAACGTTAATAAAATTTTTCACTAGTACACTGTTAAAGGCTAGAATATAAAATTATTATCTATAGTTTAGTTTTAATTATACAAATATGTAGAAAAGAGTCTAAAAGGAAATGTTCCAAAACATAATAGAGGTTATCTCTGGATAATGGGATTGTGGGTTTTACTATACTTTTCCTGTATTTCCCGATTTTTCTACAATTAAGTGTTTTTTTGTTTGTTTGTTTGTTTTGCCACACCATGTGGCTTGTGAGATCTTAGTTTTCCAACCAGAGATTGAACCTGAGCAGCGACAGGGAAAGCACCAAGTCCTAACCACTGGACCACGAGGGAATTCCCAATTAAATGTAATTTTTATAATCAGGGAGGAAAAAGCTTTTTCTTTCATAAAATAATAAGCAACATATTCCACCTGAATCACTCTTGGCCAGCTGAAGCTCTTACGCTCTCAAGGCTCAAATGCCGACTTGTAGAAGGGTCCTATGTAATCAGACGTTGGCTTTCTCCATCATCCAACCCCCATATCACCACATCACCACATGCTGTACAATACTATCACAGCATTTAACACATTGAACTGTTATCTTTTATTTACCACATTGAACTGTATCTTTTTATTTACTTAGAGTTTCTTAAGGAAGGAACTCTTAGCTGCCTCTATACTTCCTACACCTAATATAGAGAATAATATTACTGGTAGCAAAAACTTATACAGCATTTACTGTGTACCAGGTACTATTCTAAATATATATAAATTAATTTAGTAAGGGTCAAACGAATTAGTCAGCTATCTCATCATAGGCCTACTACAAATCTGGGACAGAATGGTGCCTCTAATACTTGTAAAAGCTTATAAACTAAATGAGCAGGACAAGGTTAGGTAAGAAGTGTGATCTACATAGCCATAATAATAATAGCCAAATGTGCTAAATATTTATATGACATTGTTGTATGTCCTTTACACACATTATCTCATTTAAATTCTCACAACAGGGCTTCCCTGATGGCACAGTGGTTAAGAATCTGCCTGCCAATACAGGGACATGGGTTCGAGCCCTGGTCCGGGAAGATTCCACATGCTGTGGAGAAACTAAGCCTGTGTGTCACAACTACTGAGCCTGCACTCTAGAGCCCGCAAGCCACAACTACTGAGCCTGCGTGCCACAACTACCGAAGCCCGTGCACCTAGAGCCTGTGCTCCACGATAAGAGAAACCACCGCAATGAGAAGCCCGTGCACAGCAACAAAGAGTAGCCTCCGCTCACCGCAACTAGAGAAAGCCCGCACATAGCAACAAAGACCCTACGCAGCCAAAAATAAATAAATAAATTATATATATAAAAAAATCCTCACAACAATCCTAAGGTAATGGTCTCATAATAGAAATGAGAAAACTGAGACTTCCAAGAAATTAAACATTTGACCACATAAATTCTAGGTTCTGCCACTTTAGTAGTTAACTTGTAAGTCTGACTCCAGAATCAATATTCTTTCTGACCACTATGTCTACTTCAATTTAGAACAGCAATCCAGAATCCATGGGTTTAAACCCAATCAACTGATAATCAACTAACTTGGAATTTGAGAATGAAAATGGAAGAGGCCTTAGATGCTGCCTAGTCCAAACCTCCATTTCATGCAGGAATCCAGTCTCATATATCAGAAACAAAAGGTAGTCCAGATAACCTGATAAGCAAGAAATAATCACCAACCAAGGCAGCCCATCCTTTTAACAGCACGGTGTACTTACAGAACAGTTTAGAATGTCTTGCTTTCTCTTTTCTCTCAAGCAAACTCCTATTCATCCTTCTAGAGCAGAGGTAAGCAAACTAGTCTGCAGGCCTAATCCAGCCCACTGCCTGCTTCTGTACGGTAATTATATACAAACATGGTTTTTTTTTTTAACATTTTTAAATGTTTGAAAAATAAATCTGAAGTATAGTACCTTGTGATATATTAAAATTAAATATAATTCATATTTCAGTGTAACTGGTTTTATTAAAACACATTCACACTTATTTGTATACTTATTGTCTATGGCTGCTTTTGTGCTACCATGGCAACAGTTGATAAGCTGCAACAGAGACCCTATGGCCCTCACAGCCTAAAATATTTACTGTTTGACCCTTTCCTGACCCTTGCTCTAGAGTGACAGTCCAAATGTAAACACCTCTGTGAAGCCTTCCCAAAACCACCACCTCTCAACAGCTAGTTAGTCCAATTCCTCCTCTGGGATCGCAAAGCATTCTAACCGCCAGTCCTTTTTATCCTCTAATCACCTGTTTACTTGTCTAAACTACTAACTTCTCAAGGGCAAAGACTATCTAATACATCTTTGAAAAACACAAGCACTGGTAAGGTAGGTACCTACCATTTGTTTACTGAAATCAATGAAAAAAATGAAAGACAAGCTTAAAGTGCTATTTGTCTTGAAAAACAGAATGAAGCACCCAGTTATGGGAGTTGTCGTAACAGTCACCCTAGGTTAAGACCAAAGCATCGAGACTCTCACCCAGCACTATGAAAGTATTTTTGATCAAAGGCATAACAGGGATACCTGTGTATCTAAAATGTTACATTAAGTAAATTACATGAAGAACATAAAGCAAAAGAGATGCCAGCACACTGCCTTCATCTAAAAGATTTTATTAAATGAAACAATCTAGTGGTTTTGTCTTTCACCATTAGAACCAAAGCTTCCCAAGGACAGAAACCAGTGGATCTATCTGTGATCCCAGGCCCCAGGACAGAGACTAGCAAAAAGTAGGCACAGTACTCAAAAAACTGTGGTATGAAAAAAGGGCCAGTACAGATGCAAAACTGTGTCATCTTCAGTTCTGTTCACAATTATTTTAAAACAATTCATCCATCCAGTCTGCTTTCCCACAATTCAGATGGGGGAAATCAATGGTATGTGATATCCCAAGTAGAACCCAATCTAAGTAAACCCTGTCCACCAGAGCTCTGTCCTCTAGAGAAACTTGCCAAGCTCCTCCAAGCTAGTTCTCCATTCTTTCTAGTCTCAATTTATGCTGTAAACTCAAGGCCTGGCACAGAGGCATTCAGAAACGTACGAGTGAATCGGTCACAATAGCTCTATTTCCACGCATCAATATATTCTGCAGACCTTCAGATTATTCTTCCCACAGAAACAGAGAGTGCAGTAGTTAGACAAGGAGCCATGACTTTCCCCCACCAGCTCTGGTTAGTGCAGGCTCTGGCTCAGATACTGCAGAAACATGTTGGCCAGTTGAGGCAGGTTCTCATTGTTGGGATGCATTTTGGTGTAGGAAATAAACTGGCGACGGAGGCGACTCAGTTCTGCCATGGTCAAAGGCCGGGTAAACCGCAGGTGCTCTGTGGTGCCAGAAAGCTTAAGCAAGTCTCCAGGGACTGCGCTCTTCTGAGCTTCCATCAGTCCTGCCAACACCTGGCTGGTGACCTGGTCCAATTGGTGCAGAAAGGTGCCGGAGGCAAGTGGCTGTGACTGTGTAGACTGATGGGGTGGAGGAGCCCGGTTCTCAAACAAGGCAGCTCTGATCTCTGACAGAGGCAACGGCTCCTCTAAGCCCACCAAGGTGAACAGGGGCCTGTCCCAGCGGTTCCGAGAGTCGGGAGCTTCGAAGCGCAGCGCTAGGGCCTCCAGAAGTTCGGGAGGGTAAAAGGCACCGGACACATGCTCTGCAGATTTCTCGAATTCCGAAGTCACAAGAGCTGGAAAATCTGGCGTCCTGGTTTCCTCCCGCTCCAGTTCCTTAGGTACTTCTGCCTGGGCTCTCCCATTTACTACAGAGTCCACTGCCTGCGGTTCCCCGAGGACACCGGTGCCCGCCGCCAGAGGTCTCCCTCCCTCCTCAGCTCGCGGCCTCCAACTCACACTGACATTGCGGCTCGGACTCTCATCCGCGCCCGCCACCCGCGGTCCCCCGCTCAGACCGCCTGGCCTTACGCAGTAGACCAGGCACAGCGGAGTGCGCGCCGCCCGCGCCAGGCAGTACAGCTCGTAGCGGAAGCCCTTGATGTAATTAAGCGAGTCGAGGATGACCACTTCGTGGCGACTCAGGCGCCGCTCCACGGCCGCTCGCAGGGCCCCACGCAAGGCCTTCTCACGGACCGAATCGCCGTACACTGTCGCGTCCTCCGCGCCCAGCACCTCCGCGTCGTCCACCACGTACACCGCGCGGCCCTCGGCCGCCAGTGCCACGCGGAGCTCCTCCGCGCGCCGGCTCTTGCCGCTGTACGGCAGCCCGCAAAACACCACCAGCGGCATCCTCCCAGGGCGCGGCCATGTGCAACCGCGCAGCGTCAACTTCCGGGTTGCGGGCTGCTCCGACGCAAACCGGAAATGCAAGCCACACTTCCTGCCTCCCTTGACTCTTACAGGACCTCTGTTGCTATGGGAACAGGAGTTCTAGACCAACGAGAGCCAGATCTTGCTCTCTCCGAAAGGAGATGGAGCTTAGAACGGCACCGGCTATTTCTGTCAAATGTTATACGTCTCAGGAGAATGTGATCTCCTGGCGGCCAAAGACTATGTTCATCAATTTATAATGGAGCCTTAAAGAACATTAAATATTGCAAAACAATCAGCACTATATTTAGCAAATGGAAGACAATTCACAAATACTAGTTCCCCTTCATTCCTTACAGCCAATAACATTCACTAACTGTTTATTCAATAACCATTTCAATCATTCAATATCTTCATGGTTGGGAATTCAGAGATGAACATAAAACAGTACCCCGACAAAGCAAGGGTCTGAATGGGAAAAGTCAGGCACCTACAGGCAGAATAACATACACTCTAACGGATAGAGGTAGGTTGGGTTGTAAAAGTACAGAAGAGAAAAACAAAATGCCCACAAAAATTGCCGAAGACTTTACCTAGGAATAGTCATTTGATTTAGAACGTGAAAAACTAATAGGAATTTTTCTCCTGGGTAAGGATGCCAGATAAAATATAGGATGCCTAGTTAAATTTGAATTTCAGACAATCAACAAAAAATGTTTTTAAAATAAGTATGTCTCAAATATTACCTGGGGCATATTTAAAATTACTTATTGTTTACCTGAAATTCAAATTTAACTGGGCATACTTTATTTTTATTTGCTAAATCTGGCAACCCTACTCCTGCAGAAGGTATGAGGCTCAGAGCCATGAAGCTGTAGGATCTGTTCTAGCAAAAGCAAGCACTACAGTTTGGTAGGTGCAGAAGTGTGAGTATTTCTGTGCAAAGATGTGTGTGTATAAAGGAAGTGCACATACATTGTATCTTTATATCTCTCCAGTACAGTATAGTAGAGAATGTTCAAGTCTTGGCTCTGCTACTTACTTACTAGCTGTGTAAACTATTGTCAAGTTATGTAACCATTGTGTATCTAAATTTCCTCTCCTGTAAAATAATAACAATGGTTCTTATTTCACAGGCTGAACCAACCTCATAGGTTGTGAGGATTAAATAAATTAATGAATATAAAGCACTCAGATCAATGTTTAGCCTTTCCTCCCCTGTTCTGCTTTTTCCTCCTCCTTTGTATAAGTCTTCTGTGAATAGACCAAACCTACTTGGAACTTAAGACTATTCAACTTGAGACTATTAGGCAGCATGGCTTACTGGTTGAGTGTAGGCTCTGAAGCCAGAGTGTCTGGGTCCAGATCTTGGCTCCACCACTTAACTAGCTGTGTGATCTTGGGCAAGTTATTAACTGATCTATGCCTTAGTTTTCTCATCTGTAAAATGAAGATAACAACAGTACCCACCTCAAAAGAGTTGTTGTGAGAATTAAATGAGTTAATTCACATAATTCAATGTCTGGTGCATAGTAAGCACTTAATAAATGTTAGGTAGTAGTATTATTTTTGTTGTTATCAGGCAGCCCCTCCATTGCTCTGCCTTGGCATAATCCTTCACCTGAAATTAATGCTAAGTTGATGGCTGGAAAATGTTTTACCACCATAAGTAACCTAAAACCATATCTTGTACCTGGCAGCTGCTTCTTTCTTCCCATCTTCTAGTGTCCTCCAATGAATGTGATCTCCAAAACCTGGAAGAAAAGAGCCTCATAAACATTCACACATGAACAAAGGGCAAAGACCCAAGAAAGAAATGTGGCATGTTCACAAGATACTCATAAAAAAAGGCTTTCCTTTGTCAAAAGCATGGTGTTCAAGTCCCAAATCCACTGCTTTCTAGGTGTATGGGACAATGGACAGTCCTATACCTCAAGCCTCAGTTTTCATACCTGTAAAATGGAGATAATATCGCCTAATTCAGTTTTTAAGGAGATTAAATTAAATAATGGTGGACTTCCCTGGTGGTGCAGTAGTCAAGAATCTGCCTGCCAAGGCAGGGGACACAGGTTCGAGCCCTGGTCCGGGAAGAGTCCATATGCCATGGAGCAATTAAGCCCATGCGCCACAACTACTGAAGCCCACATGCCTAGAGCCCGTGCTCTGCAACAAGAGAAGCCACCGCAATGAGAAGCCCTCACACTGCAACAAAGAGTAGCCCCCGCTCACTGCAACTAGAGAAAGCCCACAAGCAGCAGCAAAGACCCAACACAGCCAAAAGTAAAATTAATTAATTAATTAATTTAAAAAGACCTAAATGTAAGACCTGAAACCATAAAACTCCTAGAAGGGAACATAGGTAGAACACTCTTTGACATAAATCGTAGCAATATTTTTTTGTATCAGTCTCCTAAGGCAAAAGAAATGAAAG